>NC_069389.1:77051530-77360482 GCF_027475565.1 Acinonyx jubatus | reverse complement strand
TAATAAATATAAAGATTTTGGTACTTAGAAGTTATTCAATGCATGTTAAATTTGTCACACACCTTTTGTTTAACTGCAAATTCAGTGATTTCAATACAGTATGTTATTATGCCCTGTATTAGATTTGCCCAATTTATTTGGTACAAAAAATATGTAATAATTTTATTAAGATGCTCAGGCAGTGGTTACCACCACATTAGCTGTCACCTTTTAGATGCATACTCATTTGCAAGGTTCCTTTAGGACTTGGTTGTTGCATGACAAGTCCATTTTCATTTGTGCCTCCCAGAATTGGGTTGGCTTTACTACCAGTGTTAGTACATTGCTGACTTATTTTCAGCCTCCATCACCATTCTCCATAGATCCTTTTTAGGCCCACTAACATATGGCCAGTTATTTCCCTTATTTATTATTTATTTATTGTTAGATTTATATAGTGTTTTATTCCCTAAAAGCTTAAGGCACTTTACAGAGAACTTAAATACATGGCCCATTGAACATTACATATCTAAAATGAAATTTAAAATGGGGAAAGTAGGCAAGCAAGCAGGAATGGAAAATCTGAGGGATAATAGATGATCAAGTGAAAAGGAGGAAAGGCATGTTTGGCAGTTCTTTTTCTTCTTTTGATATAACACTCTGAGAACTTATCCCTGGTGATTTTTTTAAACTTTTAATTTATTATTATTATTTTTTTAATTCAGGTCTTTGATCCAGTCTCAAGAGGTCTGAAGGCATTTGCAGTTCAAAAAAGATAGATCTGTTTTACCTGTACAGATTTGGGTGAACAGAAAGAACAACTAACTGTATTATTTTGCCCAAATCATAGATTTAAATGGCAAATAACATTGGTCTCAGAGTCAATTCCTTTCTTAATGGGGGAACATGCTAGTGAAGTGTGAACTGTTTGTAGGAAAACTGTATGTTGTATGGACAGGGTTATTGTATTCCATGTTTAATGATGGCAGATGGTGCTATAAGGAACAGTATGCTTCATAGGCTGTGAGTTACTAAGAACATCACATTGACATAAGTTATACTGAATTACAAATATTACCGGGAATGAAGTTGTAAAGAAGAATGATAATAATGCCTTTTTAGAGTCCTTCTGACTCTGGCATCCTGAAGTGAACACTTTGTTTACAAGCATAAGTAAAATGGGTTTGGTGTTTAGAGTACAGATCTAGTATTATACAGGATATTGAGGGATATGTATGAGTGGATATTAGACTACTGCCTCATTCATCGACTTGCTGAGAAATCACCATTTGAAATCACCCACAAGATATTGTTACATTTTTGTTTTAATGAGAGTGTTATACACACACACACACACACACACAGACACACTTCCCTTCTAATTCATTAAAAGGTGGCTTATGTGACCAGGATTTATTATTCACTTTTGTTATTTTTATTCCCACTAATATTTATCCCAGAAAGGCAAAAATCAACTCATAACTCACTAGCTTGTTAGCCAATTAGTAGAAGAAGCATTTGGAATTATTTTTTTTTCTGTTTCCTGTTCCCATGAATGAAGGCATGTTAACTTTGACTTTTTTTTTTCATGATTCACAATGGTTGGGGGCTCCAGGGTTTTGCCAAATATTTCATTAAACTGCACCTTATGTGAGACTTTGTGTGTGTGAATTTCACTTAAAAGAGATGTGTCAAGAGACTATTCAGAAAAGGCAGACCAAATTCATTTTCAAAAACTAAATGCATTTTCTACAAGACTTCTACTGTGACACAAGCCCTGGATAAGGATCTTTATCTAGATATTCTTGGATCCAGGCCTATTTCTGTTTACTTTCTGTTGGATCCTACTACTTTATGATTGCTCTTTGTAACATTCTATGCCTTCAGGAAAAATAATAGAGGCCCTTAGAATTTGGTTACAACCCTAAAAAGAATCCTGCTCGGAAACAATTATGGTAGTTGTAATTCTGTTTCAAAGGTTTGGCTGTTTCCCTGAATTTTGGTTTTTATTCCTTTTTTTTTCAACTACATTAAACCATGTCTTGGGTACTACTTTAATATTAACCTGATATTTCTATAATATTTAATATAGTAGTCTTATTAAATATTTTGGTTAAGCCAAGAGTCTATTTCCTTCCCTTTTGCAAATAGCATGTGACAAAATAACTTCATTTTTAGAGATATGGCATACATGGTGCATGGTGCAGGGTAAAAACCTGCACCTGTTTTAATATTTGTGATGAGCAACTATTTTGTAATAATTAATTACTCTCTCATATCTTTGAAAAGTATACTGATGTGGTCTCAGTTCCAAGTGAAAAACAAAATTAGGGAGTTCTTCAAATTTCACTTGTAAACTATAAGGATATAATGAACCAATATTACTAATTATTTTAGAGAGCGTTTTTACTTAACATTTTTTGCCAGTCCAAAGAAATTTGGACTTTCTCATCATTGACTTGAAAGTAACAATATCCTCAGAATAATTTTGTCTTGTTTTTGATAGCTTTTTTCTTTCCCTGATTGATTTCATGTTAATCTGGCCTAATTATTTTCAGGTGCATGATTTCAGACTTTGTTGAAAGGTTGAAGGGCTGGCAGTGAGTTGGCTGTAACATTCAAAGCTAGGACGACAATAACCTGTATTTTTTTTTTCTGTTTAATTATTGTCTCACATCCTGGAGTCAGATAATATGTGCCTAGGCAAACATTTTGCTATGTGATCTATAAAAATCAATCAAAGTTTGGAATAAAGTTTTAAGATACCAACCTTGTAGACTATGGAGATAAATTCACTGATTGTGGAGACAAGGGCACTGTCTTTGCCCTTTCTCTCAAAGCAAGTTACCAGCCTCAAACACAGACTGCTATTTAAGAAAAGCATGCATGTAATAATGGGGAATGCCTCCTGGTTTGGTAAATGGCAATTTATCCCTGCTGATATATCCCTGCTCCATCAGTCCAATTAAAAAAAATGAATTATATCCATATATTTCTTATCAACCTATCCACAGTTATTCTGTCTTCTGGCTCATTGGAAAAAAAAAGATTGTAATAATTGCCACATGGACATTGAGTTTAAAATGGCATCTGACTGAGCAAGAATTTTTTTTCTTTTTTTCCTTTTTTATTTAAAAATTTACTTTAATTCCAGTTATTTAGCATTATTGTGTTATATTTAGTTACAGGTGTATAATATAGTAATTCAACAGTTCGACATATCACTCAGTGCTCATCACAAGTGCACTCCTTGATTCCCTTCAATGATTTAACCCATCTACCCATCAGTTTGTTCTCTATAATTAAGAGTATCTTTCTTAATTTGTCTCTCTCATTCTTTTCTCCCATTGCTCATTTGTTTGTTTTCTTAAATTTCACATATGAGTGAAAGCATATATAATTTCTTCTTTATCCATTCATCAATCCATCGTATTTGGCCAGCTTCCATAACTTGGCTATTGTAAATAATGCTGCCATAAATGTAAGAATGTATGTATCCCTTTCAATTAGTGTTTTTTGTATCCTCTGGGTAAATACTCAGTAATGTGATTGCTGGATCATAGGGTAGATCTACTCTCAACTTTTTGGGGAAACTTCATACTGCTTTTTACAGTAGTCGTACCAGTTTGCATTCTCACCAATAGTGCAAGAGAGGTCTTTTTTCTCCACATCCTTGCCAACATTTGTTTCTTGTGTTGCTGAATTTAGCCATACTGACATGTGTGTAGTGATATCTCATTACAGTTTTGATTTGCATTTCCCTAACATTGAGTGATGTTGAGCATCTTTTCATATGTCTGTTGGCCATCTGGATGTCTTCTGAGAAATGTCTGTTCATGTCTTCCGCCAATTTTTTAATTGGATTATTTGTTTTTTGAGTGTTAAATTGTATAAGTTTTTATATAATTTGGATACTAATCCTTTATTGGATATGTCATTAGCAAATACATTCTCCCATTCATTAGGTTGCTTTTTAGTTTTGTTGATTGCTTCCTTTGCTGTGTAGAAACTTTTTATTTTGATGTAGTATGAATATTTTATTTCTGCTTTTGTTTTCCTTGCCTCAGGAGACATATCTAGAAAAAAGTTGCCTTGGCCAATGTCAAAGAGGTTACTGCCTATGTTCTCTTCTAGTATTTTATGGTGTCAGTTCTCACATTTGATCCATTTTGAGTTTATTTTTGTTTATGGTGTAATAAAGTGCTACAGTTTCTTTCTTTTGCATGTTGCTGTCCTGTTTTCTGAAAGCCGTTTGTTGAAGAGACTGTCCCTTTTCCATTGGATATTATTTCCTGCTTTGTCAAAAATTAACTGACCATGTAGTAGTGGGTTCATTTCTTGGGTTTATAGTCTGTTCTATTGATCTATGTGTCTATTTTCATGCCAGTACCATAATATTTTGATTACTACAGCTTTGTAATATAACGAAGTGCAGAATTGTGATGTCTCTAGCATTGCTTTTCTCTTTTAAGATTGCTTTGGCTATTCTGGGTCTTTTGTGTTTCCATACAAATTTTAAAATTGTTTTAGTTCTGTGAAAAATGCTCTAGGTATTTTGATAGGGATTGCATTTAATGTGTAGATTGCTTTGGGTAGTATAGACATTTTAACATTTAACAAGAACAATAATTGTTCTTCCAATCTATGAACACAGAATGTCTTTCCATTTCTTTACGTCATCTTCAATTTCTTTTATCACTGCTTTATAGTTTTCAGAATACAGGTCTTTTACCTCTTTGGTTAGTTTTATTCCTTGGTATCTTATTATTTTTTGTGAAATTATAAATGAGATTATTTTCTTAATTTTATGCTACTGCAGTATTAGTAAATAGAAATGCAACAGATTTCTGTACATTGATTTTTTTATTCTGTGACTAAATTTGTATATAAGTTCTAGCAGTTATTTGGTGGAATCTTTTAGGTTTTCTATATAGAGTAGCATGTCACCTGCAAACAGCAAAAGTTTTACTTTTTCCTTTCTGATTTTGGAAGCCTTCATTTCTTTTTTGTGGTCTGATTGCTGTTGCTATGACTTTCAGTACTATTTTGAATAAAAGTAGTGGGAGTGGATATCCTTGTTTTGTTCCTGACCTTAGAGGAAAAGCTCTCAGTTTTTCCCCATTGAGTATGATGTTAGCTGTGGGTTTTTCATATATGGCTTTTATTATGTTGATGTATGTTCCCTCTAAATCTGCTTTATTGATGTATTTTATCATCAATATATGTTGCACTAGGTCAAATGCTTTTTCTGCATCAGTTGAAATGATCATATAGTTCTTATCCTCACTCTCATTCATGTGATATATCACATTGATTGTGATATGTGATCTTCCAGAGTATGGGAGAAGAGGGCAAGAAAGAAGGAAGGAAGGAAGGAAGGAAGGAAGGAAGGAAGGAAAGAAAGAAGAAAAGACAGAAGGAATAGAATAGACAGGGTGAGAGAAACGATGGGAGAAAAGAGGGAGGATAGGAAGAAATAAGAGAACACCCTTCTAAACATCCACTGTGCAAATATATGCATAGATATTAATAGAAAATTTTACTTAAATGATATCATGTTATATATGTTGTTGTAACCTTTTTCCATTGAGTAGTATGTTGTAGATATATTTATATGTCAACAAATAAAATCTAAATCAAAACTTCAATTGCTAAATAGGGCTGGATAAGCCGTATCTGTGTCAGCTACAAACCTCACGTTCTGTTCCCTGGTCCCTCTTATTCTCCTTCTATCCTCAAGACTTTTTTTCTATATTCCCTTTCTCCCTCTCTCTCTCCAATGAGATAGTACTCTCTAGGCTAAACCAGTTGTACCATGGCCAACATTGGTTTAATTCCTCACTGACATCAAGTGTGGGATGCTGGATACTACTGATTTCTGATATTAAGTAATGTTGAGACCTCATAAAAGAGAGAAAATTCAACTTTTTTGTCATTAAAACTTTAAAAGCTTTATTTTAACAAACTTTAGAAACTATTTTTTTGGCTGTAAAATACATTACAGCTTCCAGATAGGGAAAATAATTCAGCTGACATTGTGGTGTTTTTATTGGCTTATAAATAATTTATATATATTGGTAATAAATAAAGTAAAACATGAATATGAACAAATAGTAGTCTTAAGCTTAACATTTCACTTCAATTTCTGGAAAAGAGGGAAGAAATTTTCCTCCATGATTATTTTTGGCTTGATCCATTAAATTAGGGTGATATAAACACAAGAAACCATGCAGGTAAATGCACATGAGTACATTGGACCTGGTGTTGGAAAAACAATAGAGAGCTCTGAAGATTCCAGAGAGCATCCTCTGCATCCTCACCAACACTTTTTTTTTTTTTTTTGTCTTTTTGATACTAACCATTCTAACTGGTGTCAGGTCATGTCTCATTGTCATTTTGATTTACATTTCCCTGATGCTTAGTGATGATGAACATCTTTTCATGTGTCTGTTTGCCATCTGTATGTCTTTAGAAAAATGTCTGTTCAGGTTTTCTGCCCATTTTTAAAATCAGATGGTTTGTACATTTGGTGTTGAGTTGTATGAGTTCTTTATATATTTTAGATATTAACCCCTTATCAGACATATCATTCGCAAATATTTTCTCCCATTTAGTTGGGGTTGTCTTTTTGTCTTTTTTTAAATTTTTTTTTAATGTTTATTTATTTTTGAGACAGAGAGAGACAGAGCATGAACGGGGGAGAGTCAGAGAGAGGGTGACACAGAATCTGAAACAGGCTCCAGGCTCTGAGCTGTCAGCACAGAGCCCGACGTGGGGCTCGAACTCACGGACCGTGAGATCATGACGTGAGCCGAAGTTGGCCACTTAACCGACTGAGCCACCCAGGCGCCCCTCTTTTTGTCTTCTTGATGGTTTCTTTCGCTGTGTGAAATCATTTAGTTTAACATAGTCTCAGTTATTTATTTTTGCTTTTGTTTTCCTTTCCTGAGGAAATAGATCCAAAAAAATATTGTTAAGACTGATGTCCCAGAGCTTACTGCCTATGTTTTCTTTTAGGAATTTATGTGTAAGGTCTTATATTTAAGTCTTTAATCCATTTTGAACTTACTTTTGTGTATGTTGTAAAAAGTGGTCCATTTTATTCTTTTGCATGTAGCTGTCCAGTTTTCTCAACATTATTTATTGAAGAGACTGTTCTTTCCCCATTGCATATTCTTGCCACCTTTGTCATAGATTAATTGAGCATGTAAGTTTGAGTTTATTTCTGGGATCTCTATTCTGATGTCTATTTTACAGGATATTTTTCTAAAAATAAAATTACTAGGGCAATGGATCCAAACAGCTTTAAGTGTTTAACACCATATGCTTAACTTTAAGAAAGGTTTTTACCAGTTTACATTCCCATTGTTGTGTCTGTTTTATCTTTTTGCCATCATTAGCTATTATCATAAAACAATTATTTGTAAATATGATAAACAATAATGTTATTTTTGTTCTGTAATTTTACCTTTTTTTGGCCTTCTGGGTTTCTTACAATGTCAAATCAATCCATCTTCTTCTGTATTATCTTTCACTGGTTTTATGCATAGACAGTGTTTTCCTATTCTCAGGTCAAATACATATTTGCTTATATTTTCTTATAGCTTATATTTTCTTAGTATTTTTATATATCACTTGATATTTAACTCCTTAATGTTATTGGAAGCTTATTTTCCCTCAGCTCTGCCACACTGTATTTCTAAGGGAAGGAAAGGACAATGATTCTCATTCATGAGGCATATGGCACATGAAGACAAACATTATGTGACAATCAGTTGTATTACCTTTATATTACCAGCTTCTTATGCTGAAATGCTGAAAAGTTGTTAGAGTGATTAGAGTAACTGATGTCAAGGAGTGCTGGTCTGGGTTGGTGTTGTAGAGGAATTGAGTCTTGAGCAGAGTTTTGGTTTAGAGGAGGAAGTAATATGGTCAGATATATTCGATTCCTGGACAAGGTTCAGAGTTTAATAATAATAATAATAATATAATAATTTGTATGTATACAAAAGCCTTTATCTCTCTCTATCTCTCTCTATATATATATTTATCTATCTATCTATCTATCTATATATATATATATATAGAGAGAGAGAGAGAGTATGTGTGTATGTATGTGTTATATTGACTATTTGAAGTCTCATATCTTTATTTTGTCCTTTCCTTAATGTCATAAAAGAGTCCTGGTACCTTGATACAGAATTGTAGAATATTAGAACTGAAAATTATCTCAGAGACCAGTTTATGTTATTTAGATACAAAATTAAGTTTTGGATGATGAAATTATTTGTCTTAAATCACACAGTTGAAGTTTGCACTAGAATACAAATAAATCTATGACTCCTCATTTAGTGCTCTGTCCATTACAACAAATTGGTGAAAGGTTTCTTTTCTTAGATTGTAGATATTCATTATGAAGTAACATATTGAGTTCAAATATTTAAAGTGATCTGTTTTCATATCTTATAACATGCATTTATAATTGAAGACACAAAGTATAAAATATGTACAAATATAAAAGATTTACTTTGTCTATAAGGAAACCATATAAGCATGCTAACAAACTTTTTTCTCTTCCCTAAAGAATAATATCAAATTCTAATTAGTTTCATCATCACTTCTACTTTATTCTTTTAAGTGGCATAATTATTGTGACATATGGCTAGACTACATCTAAATTTTAAACTTTGTGATTTTCAAGCTTAATTATTTCTGCTATTTAATATTTTTTCAGTTATACTGAGACAATAAAGCATCAGCTTTCAGACATACTCTAGAATTTGAATCCTTATTGTGCTGAGCTTTGGTAATTTTTTACTTTGCATTTTTGACATAAATCAATCATCCAGGGAATTTTTGATGCACATCTTGTATGTGCCTACTCTAGTGCTGGAAACTCTTGGGAACATATTGGTACTTGCTATCCCATAATGAGTATCTAAGTTTTTATTGAAAGGATTAGCTTTGGATTTAATGTTATATATTGGAAAGGTAACCAAGATTCAATTTGGGATCACATCAGGAAACCTGGATGAAGGAAATTATAAGATTAGACATAATAATTACCATCATTATTATCAACAACTACACAAATTTGTTAAGTGTTTAATATGTGTTAGGGGCATAAGTAAGTGGGAAATATTTGTGACCATAAGGAGCTTATGATCCATTTAGAAGAATAACACATTCATTAAAGAGTAAATAATAATGGCAACTGGCATATCATAGAAACAAATTTAATTGAAGATGTGTAATATCATAAATGCTGGACTTTAAGGGAATGATCAAATACACATGGGGTTAAGTTTGTGTTCAAGAAATACAAACAATTATAAGAGAATATTATAAAAAATATATATGCCAAAAAAAAAACTGGGTAATCTGGAAGAAATGGAAAAATTCCTACATGTAAACTACCAAAACTGAAACAGTAAGAAGTTTTAACAGACCCACAACCAGCAAATAAATTGAATCAGTAATCCAAAATCTCCTAACAAACAAGTCCAGGGCCAGATGGCTTCTGAGGGGAATTCTACGAGACATTTAAAGAATTAATACTTATAACTGTTCCAAAAATAGAAATGAGAGGAAAACTTCCAAACTCATTATAAAAGGCCAATATTGCCTATATTACAAAATCAAACCCCAATAAAAAAGAGAATTACAGGCCAATATCCCTGATTCACATGGATGCAAATATTCTCAAGATACTAGCAAATAAAATCCAACTATACATTAACATAATTATTCGCAAACAAATAAGCTGCAAGGTGGTTCAATATTTGGAAATCCATCAATGTGATACACCACATAAATAAAAAAGGATAAGAACCATATCCACTCAATAGATGCAGGAAAAGCATTTGACAAAGTACAACATGCATGCTTGATAAAGACACTCAACAAAACAGGGATAGAGGGACCATACCTCAACATCATAAAGGCCACATATGAAAGATGCACAGTTAATATCATCTTCAATGGGGAAAAATAGACCTTTTCCTCTACAGTAAGGAACAAGACAGGGATGTCAACTCTCACCATTACTATTTAACATAGTACTGGAAGTCTTGGCCTCAGCAATCAGACAACAAAAATAAATGAAAGACAACCAAATTGGCAAAAACAAATCAAATTCTCACTATTTCAAGATGACATGCTACTCTATGTAGAAAATCTGAAAGACTCCACCGAAAAATTGCTAAAAGTAATACATGAGTTCAGAAAATTTTCAGCATACAAAATTGACACACAGAGATCTGTTGCATTTCTATATACTAATAATGAAGTAGCAGAACAAGAAATTAAGGTATAGAGTCCATTTACAATTGCACCAAAAACCATAGGATACCTAGGAATAAACCTAATAAAAAAGGTAAAAGATCTATACTCTGAAAATTTCAGAGTACACCAAAAAACGGAAAAACATTCCACACTCTTGCATAGGAAGAAGAAAGATTGTTAAAATATCTATATTACCCTAAACAATCTACACATTTAATGCAATCATTATCAAAATACCAACAACATTTTGCACAGATCTAGAACAAACCCTAAAATTTGTGTGTAACCACAAAAGACCTCAAATAGCCAAAGCAATCTTGAAAAAGAAAAGCAAAGCTGGAGGCATCATGATTCGAGATTTCAAGCCATATTACAAAGCTGTAGTCATCAAGACACTATGACACTGGTACAAAAACAAACACATGGAGCAAAGGAGCAGAATAGAAAACTCAGAAATGGACCAACAACTATATGGTCAACTCATCTTTGACAAAGCAGGAAAAAATGTCAATGTGAAAAGGTGTTGGGAAAATGGTGTTAGGAAAACTGGATAGCATTATGCAAAAGAATGAAACTGGACCACTTTCTTACACCATACAGAAAAATAAATTCAAAATGGATGAAAGACTTAAATGTGAGACAAGAAGCCATCAAAATCTCAGAGGAGAACACAGACAACAACGTCTGTGACCTTGGCTATAGTAACTTCTTACTAGACATTTCACCAAAGGCAAGGAAAATTAAAGCAAACATAAACTGTTGTGACTTCATCAAGATTAAAAGCTTCTGCATAGTGAAGGAAACAGTCAACAAAACTAAAAGTCATCCTACAGAATGGGAGAAGATATTTGCAAATGAAATATGTGATAAGTGGTAAGTATCCAAAATCTATAAAAACTTATCAAACTCAACACCCAAAAAACAAATAACACAATTAAGAAATGGGCAGAAGACTTTAACAGACATTTTTCCAAAGAAGACATCCAGTTGGCTAACAGACAGATGAAAAGGTCCCCAACATCACTCATCTTCAGGGAAATACAAATCAAAACTACAATGAGATACCATCTCACACCTGTCAGATGGCTAAAATTAATAACACAGGAAACAACAGATGTTGACAAGGATATAGAGACAGGGTACCCTCTCACACTGTTGGCAGAAATGCAAACTGGTGCAGCCCATATTGAAAACAGTATGGAGGTTCTTCAGAATGTTAAAAATAGAACTACCCTGTGATTCAAAAATTGGATTACTAGATATTTCCCCAAAGGATACAAACATAATGATTTGAAGAAGTATATGCACCCCAATGTGTTCAGCAGCATCATCAACAATAGCCAAACTATGGAAAACACCCATGTTTCCATTGACTGATTAATGGATAAAGAATATATATATATATACACACATATATATATATCTGTGTTCATATATATGTATATATTTATATATTTCGTATATATTTATATATAAATAAATATATATTTATAAAGAATATATATATATATATATTTTATTAAAAGCCTCCCTTACCTTATGCATGTTTAATGACTTTGCTCTAGCCTTCAAATCGGTAGCTCTTATGTTAATTGCACAGAGGCTTTTGGATAACTCTTTTCCCAACAATTCACATCCAAGTAAATTTATTTACTTTTTATTTCAGCTGGTTGGGAGTATCAGTGGAGTAAACTTTTTCCCCAGGATGGAGATATGCAGCACCTCCAGAAAGAAAGCAGACATTCAGGGCTAGCTGGTTTAAAAAGTATTTTTTTTTCTAGATTTGTATACATGGCAGTCAATTTGGGACCCAAATTATATAGGATTGAAAAGAAACTGATTTTACCTTGCTGAATTATCTGTGTGTGTCCTCTACTGATTGATCAAAAGGAAATGGGGGTTGTGGCATTGCTACATATACTCAACCTGCCTTCAGCCAGGGATGGAATGCCTGCTACAATGTGTGTTATATGCCTAGCAAAGGCTGCATTTTTCTGCCTATTTTGATCTACATAAAGAAATTGCTTTGTGTTGCTGGAGAATAGCTGACCCCATCATCTTAGTCACAATTTTATCCTTGAATAATGAGGAGAAAATCTCCCTGCAGCAAATGTTCAGTTTATGCTGTTTTTTCTCACATCTAAAAGAAAAAAAAAAGTTTATGAAATTATGATGTTATCCTCAGCTTAATATAAGGGTTTGTCCTTAATATCTTAATCAATAGTAAAAGTTAGAAAGGTCAGCTCATCTCTAAACTAAAGCTAGAATCAGCTGTCTGCCACAGAAATGAAATCTGGTAAAGAAGGCTGCAGGCTCATCTAACAGCTCCAGGCCTGCATTTCAAATGCATGAGTTTAATAGTTGGCCTTCAGTATTTATCTATGACATCTTGACTAAGGGTCTTTAGAACTTGAATAGCTTATGTATAAATTCCTTTAAATCCTTGTTAGTGTTTCTATTTCAATCATTCTGCTCAAAACTGTGAGCAAGAGTTTGAAGTATGTCCCCATAAGAGTCCAGAAATCATTTTTTGAGAATCACTATGGCATTTGTTAATTTAATCACATAATTAGGCATTCATTTAACAAATATTTTTTGAGCACCTGTTGTATTCCAGGCACTGGGATAGATACTGGGATACAAATAGACTTGCAATCCAGGTTAATAAATGCTCTATGGGCCAACTTAATTTCCATGCAAAAATCAATTTTCTTTTTACTACTTTAAATTGACCTGAGAGATCTAAATTCAGGTCTTTCTTCATTCTACACATATTTTTACTTTTCTTTATTTTGAGATATTTGGATTTGAGTTCAAATTCTGGTTCTGATATTTATCAGCTGTGCGATCTTGGGTACATCACTTAACCTTACCTATTTTCCTTATTTATTTTCCTAATCTGTAAAACATGGATAATAGTAGTAATTTCCTCATCGGGTTGCTTCAAAGATTAAACAAGACGCTGTCTGGCATACAATTATAACTTAGTAAACATTATGTTATACCAGTTCTTTTAGTTTGGAAGAAAATATTTTTGCTTTTCTTCTATTGTTTATGCGTGAACAAGAACAATGAGCATACTGGCAAATGGTGAATTCTTGTCTCCTTTCCTCTTTTTAAAAAAATTTTAACGTTTATTTTTGAGAGAGAGACAGAGTGCGAGTGGAAGAGGGACAGAGAGAGAGAGATACAGACTCCAAAGCAGGCTCCAGGCTCTGAACTGTCAGCCCAGAGCCCAACATGGGGCTGAAACCCATGAACCATGAGATCATGACCTGAGCTGAAGTCGGATGTTTAGCTGACTGAGCCACCCAGGCGCCCCTCTCCTCTCCTTTTAATAAGGTCAAAGATTTAATGTAAAATAGCATTGAAGCTATTTAAACATTCTGTTTACTTTAAAATAAATAAGCCTATGCTATCCAGCTTGATGACAGAACCACTCAGATTTGATTAGAAGGTTAGTATTTATGTGTTTACTCTTGGTATTGAAGCCAATTTTGTCATTATTTCTATTTCAAAATCAGGTGGCTTGACCAATTTACTTAATTCCAATCACTGTACAACCTACATTTACCCAATAAGCCCTGAGAGGCACATGAGTAATATGTTCTGTGAAAGTGAGAGTTACTAGAATTGTGAAAACAATTCCTCTTTCCTTTTTTCTCCCCATATAAAAAAGGTTTTCCTTTAAGAAGGTATTTTTGTGAGCCATGTTATCTAGTGGTAAAAAAAAGAGAATATTGTTAGCTTATTCTAAGTTAGGATATAAGACATTTTCAATTATTTCATATAGAAGCAATGACTTTTGGCCTATGAGAACATAATCATCAGGGTAGCAATCTTCCCACTCCTTCTAAACTGTGTCATATGTATTCCCTCAAGCCACACAGTTAAGTATTGGAGAATAATAGGTGTCTCAAATGAAGTTAGTAGTTTTATGTGAATGAATGTCATCTACAAGGTAATTTCCCCTAAAAATCAACATGTCCTCAGAGCTGACCTTGATGTCTTATGTTATTAATGAGCTCCCTAAAGGTAACATGGGTAACAAAAATTACGATGTTTTCCTTTCTGCAAATTGTATCATAAAGTTCAGCAATCATTCATGTACAAAGTTCAATGTAATATTCTTTGGTTCAGTCAAGATCGTTATTATGATATAGCTGATTTTAGGTACATGTTAACACATATGCAAACCTTTTATTCTGTGTATTCAGAAACTGGCCTACTTTAAGACAGGCATGCCTTATCTGCAAATGAAGCCAAAGACCTTATCCTAACATGACAAAATATCAAGGACTATTTAAAGCTTTCAGCACAGTTGGTTCTAACTTCAAATAAGCAAGCTGAACAAACCTTTACTTAAAGAGAGAACTATCTGTTACTCTTGGTTTCTCTAACTAATTTGGGAAAATTTCTCAAATCTTAATTATCTCAGGTGCCATTGAATGTGTTGTACACCATTCCTGATAACCTTGACTTTGCATCATTAATAGGCAGCTTTAACAAATGTTGACATTCAAGTTGTTATTGGCTTAATAATTCTCTATATTTCATCAGGAATCTTGAAGAATAGGCCAATTTCCACCTAGGGGTGTGGGTAGTGACTGTAGACGTGAATCCTCACTTTTGAAATTGATGGCTCTAATCTCTTTTTTTCCTGCTTCTCACATATTTACCTTTTGGGGGGGGTATATTTAAGTTCTATTCTCAGCAAATTTCAGTTATTCAATACACTTTTATCAACTATGGTCATCATGGTTTACATTAGATCATCAGATGTTATTCATCTGATAGCTGAAAGTTTATACCCTTTTACCAAATTCTCCTTATTCCTTCCACCCTCAGTTCCTGATAACCAATATCTTAAAAAATAATTCTAATCTCTTTGAACTCGCCTATGTCACAGAGCTGTTTTGTGAATTAACATGGGAATGCCCATATAAAAGACCTAGAATGGTGCCTGTCATATAAGGGATATTCAGTAATTAGTAGGTATCATCATCATCATCATCATCCCTTAAAATTGGCCTCAGACAAAATACTTAGCACTGATTATATCACATGAAAGATGATACCAGATATTTTTCCTTCCTGGAGAATTGGAGAAGGCTGTGTTCAGCATGCAGAGTTGATAAAAATATTCACCAATGGGTATATCATGGAAGAAGTACTATGGAACCACCCATTTCCTGGGACTACCAACACAAGGTAATGAGGCACAGAAATCCAGAGACCAACTTCAAATACTTTGGAAAGTATCAGTCTCCTGAAACACATTGAGGAGCTCAGCTACCTGGTTAGAATTTACTGTTACCAGTAAAAAGCTGGCTACTATAAACTTGGTTGTCCTGTGATAAGCAGAATTTAAAATTCCAGAAGCAGTGTTGTATAAAATGAATGACTTGTATAGAATTGTGTGACTACAGGTTGAGTACATCAACTCAATCATGTTTTTCACTCATTATTAATTTCAAGCTCTTGAAGCATTTTGTTTTGTCACTTGTAAAATTGTGACTCAAACAAAAAATAAAGAAAAATGAAATCAAAGCTCCTACTAATCCATTAAAATATTACAAGCAGTAGTGATGGCTCACAGTATTTAATAATCCATCATTGTACCCTACTCATCAGTCCTAGAACTGGCATGCCTAAAAGGTTTATATTAGAACACAAATGTGGTTGATCATTCACAACAGTGTGTTAAGATACTGTTGGGGCTGCAGTACTTGGGAAACAC
Source organism: Acinonyx jubatus (assembly GCF_027475565.1). Lineage (NCBI taxonomy): Eukaryota > Metazoa > Chordata > Mammalia > Carnivora > Felidae > Acinonyx > Acinonyx jubatus. Next base: position 77,344,479 of record NC_069389.1, on the reverse strand, counting down.
ACTTAAATGGGACTTTCTATTGATACTTAAGTGGTAAGACATCTTCAGTAGGGTTTTCAGTGAGGCTATGGCTGTTGAGAAAAATAATACAAACCTGTGTGTGTGTGGGGGGGAGATTTTAAATGAAAAAATATCAAAAGGTTAATATTTATCACATAAGATACATCCAATGGCTAGAGCAGTATCTTATTAACTGATTCATTTTACATTGTATTCCTAGACCTGAGCACAGTGCTCAGTCCATAGCTAATATGCATCAAACTGAATTGTATAAAAAACTTGACTGATACACTCAATATTTCTTTTTTCCCGAGGTTGTGGAGCAGGGGGATGGACAGGAGATCTCTGTCTACTAACATCTTTGGAATAAGCATTTACTTACTAGTCTTCAGTCCCATGGGAGGGATCAACACTGCAGCACTTTCACATGTCATGTCCTCTGCCAATTTCTTGAAGGTCTTAAAATTCCCAACTCTGAACTATTGAGAAAAGAAAAAGAAGCTAAAAGTTCAGATATGAGCTCTTCAATCCACATTTTATAGATGAAATAGAGTGTTTTAAATTAAACATGCCTAAAACTCTTATTCCAGTGAGGCTTTTGCAACCATCCTGCTTCAGAGCTCTAACCTTGGAACAGAATCTGCATATGAATCAAGGTCAGCATGTTGGAGTTTCTCTAACTAAAGTCTAAATTGAAAATCTCAACCTGGAGAAAACAGCACGGGCTTGGGTAGAGGGTGGGAGTAGAGAACACTGGGGGATGACATTTAGGGGATTAATGCAAAATATGTATGATATTTGGAATTTAAAAACTGTTGCTCCTTATATCCTGCTTGGTATTTTTTTATTCAAATTAAGCCATTGGAAATGGAAGACAAAATCATTTCTAGAGGCTGCTGAACAACGTGAATCAAAATTTAGTCTGTGTTGATAGACATATAACGTCCATTTTAAATAAATCTATGGTCTCACTCTATGCTGCAGTTGGTCATCTTATATTTTTGTATAGTATTCTGTTCTCGGTATCACATTTTATACAACTAAGATGTATTCAGATGAGGGAGACCAGAATGAGGGTGGGTTTGAGAGGAACTGATGGGCATAAAAAGAATAATTCATCATGTTAAAACTCTTAAATGGCTTCTTATGGTATTTAGATAAAGATCAACATCAAACTCTCACTAGAGCCTCAGATGCTTTAAAGGTGAAGAAAACAGGAAAACGAGTTTTATTTCTAGCAAGGCATACCCTAGCTACTTTTACTTCCCACATTCCCTACCCCCTCTCACATCTTCCATCCAATATCTGCACAGCTCACTTAATACAATGGTGCAGTACAGTACAGTTCAATAAAATACAAACCTATCTTTGCACTACCTAGTTCTGTCCACTTTTTCTGCCTCATTGCTTCTGTATTTACAGTTACTCTCTCTTATGTTTCAGTCACACTAGCCCTATTTCTGTACATTGCATGTACCAAGTTTTTCTTGCCTCAGGAACATTGTATTCTAGTATCTAACATACTTGTTGAAAAGTCACCTGTCAGGAGCAATATTTGCTCCTGTGAAGGTATTATGTCCGTCCTCCCTTTCCCTGCCTCTGGCTGCTTTTACTACTTGTCCCTGCCTTTTAGAGATCTTACTATGATATTACTAGGTGTTTTTTTTTCCCTACTACGTGGGGTTCAATGAGCTTCTTAAATCTGTGGATCTTTTGTCAACTTTAGAAAAAACTTTAAACAAATATTGCTTCTGGGTGCTTCTTCCTTTTTTTTCTTCCAGGCCCCCAGTCACATGTTGTAAAATCTGTTCTGGAAAATTCAGACCCCAATTTTTGTCTGCTTAGCCCATGAAGTCACCAAAATTCTCTGTTGGCATCTTTGACTCTTAGCTATCGCCTTCTGCTTAGCTTTTAATTCTCTCCTGCCCTTAATGAAAACTTGGCAAATACGCTTAGGAAGAAAGCAGTGTACAGAGAGTTGGTCTCATCTTGGTGAGCTTTCTCTCTGGGATATTAACCCCTTAGCTCCTGGTTGACTGGGCAGCAACCTACGCCTTCAAATAATTTTTGTTTTGATATTTTATTGTTTTTTTTTTGTAGTTTATAGTTTTGGAGTTTGGTGAGTTCTTTATAGATTTTGGATACTAGCCCTTTGTCTGATATATCATTTGCAAATATCTTTTCCCATTCCGTTGGTTGCCTTTTAGTTTTGTTGGTTGTTTCCTTTGCAGTGCAGAACCTTTTCATCTTAATGAGGTCCCAATAGTTCATCTTTCCTTTTAATTCCCTTGCCTTTGGAGACGTGTCGAGTAAGAAATTGCTGTGGCTGAGGTCAGAGAGGTTTTTTTCCTGCTTTCTCCTCCAGGGTTTTGAAGGTTTCCTGTCTCACATTCAGGTCCTTTATCCATTTTGAGGTTATTTTTGTGAGTGGTGTAAGAAAGTGGTCTAGTTTCATTCTTCTGCATGTTGCTGTCCAGTTCTCCCAGCACCTTTTGTTAAAGAGACTGTCTTTTTTCCATTGGATATTCTTTCCTGCTTTGTCAAAGATTAGTTGGCCATACTTTTGTGGGTCCAGTTTTGGAGTCTCTATTGTATTCCATTGGACTATGTGTCTGTTTTTGTGCCAACACATGATGGCACATGATTACAGCTTTGTAATAGAGGCTAAAGTCTGGGATTGTGATGCCTCCCGCTTTGGTCTTCTTCTTCAATATTACTTTGACTATTTGGGGTCTTTTGTGGTTCCATACAAATTTTAGGATTGCTTGTTCTAGCTTCAAGAAGAATGCTGGTGCAATTTTGATTGGGATTGCATTGAATGTGTAGATAGCTTTGGGTAGTATTGACATTTTAACAATATTTATTCTTCCAATCCATGAGCACGGAATGTTTTTCCATTTCTTTGTATCTTTCTTCAATTTCCTTCCTATGCTGTCTATAGTTTTCAGCATACAGATATTTTACATCTTTGGTTAGGTTCATTCCTAGTTATTTTATGCTTCTTGGTGCAACTGTGAATGGGATAAGTTTCTTTATTTGTCTTTCTGTTGCTTCATTATTAGTGTATAAGAATGCAACTTATTTCTGTACATTCATTTTGTATCCTGTGACTTTGCTGAATTCATGTATCAGTTCTAGTAGACTTTTGGTGGAGTCTATCAGGTTTTCCATATATAATATCATGTTATCTGCAAAAAGTGAAAGCTTGACTTCATCTTTGCCAATTTTGATGCTTTGATTTCCACAACTCATCTTTTTAAGTCTCTGTAGAAATCTTACCAAAGTTGTGTAAAGCAAATTTAGTGACCAAACTAAGGGATAAAAAAATGAGCAGAAATATATAGTTTTATTATCTCTTTTTAGTATATTTTGATTCTTTTAGAACTGAAACTCCTTGAAGTTGCTAGATTATCAATTTTACTACTATTTCTTGACTGGAGATGGTAAGATAATTGAAAGACAATGAAAGAAGTGAAGCAGGTGCCAGGTGAGTATTTCATTTACAACTACCTGTAATATAAACCTCTATCCCTCCCCATCCCAACCACCAAACATTTACGCTATGCAACTCCTTTTTAATTTAGTACTCTTGAATGCAGTAGGATTTATGTGATCATGTAATTTGGGTCAAGCACTGCAATGAGTTTGGAACCCTGCCAAATATGTTTTCTTTTGCCACTGTTATTAGTAGCCTCAGATTTCATGAGCCCTTCCAGAAAGCTGTCCTTTCTCTGTGGTATCATAAGCTATATTGTTTCTCTTTCCATTTTGTGACATAATATTGGTATAACTGTCATTTGTATTACTCAACCATGAGCTTCTTGAACACAGAGACTGAATTTTACTCACCTTTGTGGCCAAACTATCACCCAGAACTATATGTGAGTCATACTAGTAAGGACTTAATAAATATTTTTTAATGAATGAGTTGAAGGTAATAAAGTTGGCATTAAGTATTTGTGAATTGAATTGAAAACAGTTAGTGTTTCTTTGATGAAATTCTTCATAACTATCAAATTATGACAATTATGTTCATAACTATGAACATTCTTTCAGAACTTCTTATGAATTTTTGTTTTTATGTGTATTCAATCTAATTGTTCATATTTATGGTTTTTTTCTATGCATTGCCTAAATTAAAATTTTAATATATTAATATATTTTATAGGACAGCACAACCACTCACTTTTTAAAATGTCTGAGTTCTTGAAATGCCATTTGTGGTGAATCATATGTAAAGGTTAATCTGGGAATGCCTAATGAAATTTTGGTCTTATTTAAATTTGGCCTTATTTATCTTCCCAAAACTTAAAAAAAACTGTTTTCATCCATAATTTCTTTGTATAATACTTTTAAGCAACATGTTTAATAAAAGTTCATTATCTGAGAACCCTGTTATTTCATCTTTCTCTTCACCCTCTTTTTATTGATCTATTTAATACCTTCTTTGTGTTCAAAGCAGCTCATAGTGGTGTTTTCTGGACTGAATAACATTTCTTTTGTTGAATCAGGAAAGATCTTCATCTAAAGGAAATACTCAAAGAATTTTACATTTTATTCTTGGAACTGAGGCTTGCCAACTGAGTCTAGTGATAAGCTTGTGAACTTGCCTTGATTTTTCATTGCTGAACACATGATAAGTACATAATAATAGGTTTTATGTTGTAGGTATGATTTGTACTCCTCATATCTTGCTTCAGCCGCTTGGGTTCCAGAGAAATAGTTTTGCTTTTCCAAAGAAATTTTGATTTATTAACATCTGCAAAATACTAGAATAGTCATAGAAATCAAAAAGTCAATTGCTAGATGTTTCATTTAGAAAATTCCAATCTTGTAGAAGTTTTCAGCATGCAAATGCTTAGTGTAATGTAGAGTCCAATGAAGATGCCAAAAAAAATAGACTTCACTGGTTTGAAACGGTGACCCTTTGGTAAATTTTCATCTCTTCTTTCTGTGGTGCTTTCTATCATTATTCCCTCTTGATTTAATATATTAAGGCTTCAGCTTTTCCATTTATGAAATACCTACCACATAAAACCAAGGATTAAATAAGATAACACAAAGTTTATCATATACTATTATATTCTACATAAATATAATGGATTATTTATTAATATTAATAAAGATAACACTTTTTCAATTTATTACTTAAAGCTAGTTTTCACAAAAGAAAGCAATAAGATGAATAAAGATACACTACTTTTTTATAGTATTCCCTGATAATTGCTTGTATTTCTGAGGGATTGGTTGTCATAATTCCATTTTCATTCATGATTTTATCTATTTGAGTCATCTCCCTTTTCTTTTTGAGAAGCCTGGCTGGAGGTTTATCAATTTTGTTTCTTTTTCAAAAACCCAACTTGTGGTTTTAATTGATCTGCTCTACAGATTTTTTAGATTCTATATTGTTTACTTTTGGTCTGATCTTTATAATTCCTCTTCCTCTGCTGGGTTTGGGGTGTCTTTGCTGTTCTGTTTCTATTTCCTTTAGGTGTGCTGTTAGGTTTTGTATTTGGGATTTTTCTTGTTTCTTGAGATAGGCCTGGATTGCAATGTATTTTCCTCTCAGGACTGCCTTCACTGCATCCCAAAGCGTTTGGATTGTTGTATTTTCATTTTCATTTGTTTCCATATATTTTTTAATTTCTTCTCTAATTGCCTGGTTGACCCACTTATTCTTCAGTAGGGTGTTCTTTAACCTCCATGCTTTTGGAAGTTTTCCAGATTTTTTCTGTGGTTGATTTCAAGCTTCATACCATTGTGGTCTGAAAGTGTTCATGGTATGATCTCAATTTTTTTTGTACTTATAAAGGGCTGTTTTGTGACACAATATGTGATCCATCGTGGAAAATGTTCCACGTGCACTTGAGAAGTATATTCTGTTGCTTTGGGATGCAGCGTTCTAAATATCTCTGTCAAGTCCATCTGATCCAATGTATCACTCATAGCCCTTGTTTCTTTATCGATCCTTTGTCTAGATGATCTATCCATTGCGGTAAGTGGGGTATTAACGTCCCCTGCAATTACCACATTCTTATCAATAAGGTTTCTTATGTTTGTGAGTAATTGTTTTATATATTTGGGGGCTCCTGTATTCAGCTCATAGACATTTATAATTGTTAGCTCTTCCTGATGGATAGACCCTGTAATGATTATATAATGCCCTTCTTCATCTCTTGTTACAGCCTTTAATTTAAAGTCTAGTTTGTCTGATATAAGTATGGCTACTCCAGCTTTCTTTTGACTTCCAGTAGCATGATAAATAGTTCTCTAATCCCTCATTTTCAATCTGAAGGTGTCCTCAGGTCTAAAATGAGTCTCTTGTAGACAGTAAATACATGGGTCTTGTTTTTTTTTTTTTTTTATCCATTCTGATACCCTATGTCTTTTGGTTGACGCATTTAGTCCATTTACATTCAGTGTTGTTATAGAAAGAAATGGGCTTAGAGTCACTGTGATGTCTGTAGGTTTCATGCTTGTAGTGATGTCTCTGGTACTTTGTGGTCCTTGCAACATTTCACTCACAGAATCCCCCTTAGGATCTCTTCTAGGACTGGTTTAGTGGTGATTAATTCCTTCAGTTTTTGTTTGTTAGGGAAGACCTTTATCTCTCCTATTCTGAATGACAGACTTGCTGGATAAAGGATTTTCACTGCATATTTTTCCTGTTCATTACATTGAAGATTTCCTGCCATTCCTTTCTGGCCTGCCAAGTTTCAGTAGATAGGTCTGCCACTAGTCTTATGGGTCTCCCTTTATATGTTAGAGCCTGTTTATCCCTAGCTGCTTTCAGAATTTTCTCTATATCCTTGTATTCTGCCAGTTTCACTCTGATATGTTGTGCAGAAGATCGACTCAAGTTATGTCTGAAGGGAGTTTTCTGTGCCTCTTGGATTTCAATGCCTTTTTCCTTCCCCAGATCAGGGAAGTTCTCAGCCATGATTTGTTCAAGTACATCTTCAGCCCCTTTCTCTCTCTCTTCCTCTTCTGGAATTCCTATGATATGGATATTGTTCCGTTTGATTGCATCCCTTCATTTTCTAATTCTCCCCTCATACTCCTGGAGTATTTTATCTCTCTTTTTCTCAGCTTCCTCTTTTTCCATAATAATTTTACCTTCTAATTCACCTATCTCTCCTCTGCCTCTGCAATCTGTGCTATGGCCACCTCCATTTTATTTTACACCTCATTTATAGCATTTTTTGGCTTCTCATGGCTATTTCTTAGTCCCTTAATCTCTGTAGCAGTAGATTCTCTGATATCCTCTATGTTTTTTTCAAGCCCAGCGATTAATAGCAATCCCTAAACACAATTGCTATGTAGAAAAAGGTATGAGAACTTCTGTAGCAGTTTCTGTTTCTGTGACAACAGAAGAAATGATTTTAAACAAAATATTCTTGAATACATTGAATAGTTCAAAGTAAACAAATTAGTATATATTCTATTGATTATCAACTTAATGACAACTAATTTTATATTGGTCATGTTTGTATTTTGTTGAACAAAGTGAACTGAAACACACTCTTGGGCTATGATACTAAAGTCAATGTCTATTGCCATTATTCAGCATTCAGCATAAAGCTCGACATATATTACATCCTAAATACTTACTGATTAGATAATTGGGTGTTTGGGATTCCTAAGTCAGTGTACTCTAGCTGTATTTGAGAATTCCATGCATCTGTTCTTGTGTTTATATCTAAATTAAAAATTACTAGAAGCATTTTCAGGATCATCTTGATTTCTTCATAGCTCAATACAACCTCAGAAACTTAGTATCCATATTTGTTTGTGTGCTCTGAGTCAAGCTGTGTGTGACTGCTGTATGACTGGCATGTCTTAGTGTAAAATGACAACTGTTCTATGTCCACTCTTTTGGTAATGTTGACTTGTTTTACCAGCTGCAAAGACTAATACCCTTTAATTTTTTTTGATGTTATTTATTGTGTGAGAGAGAAAGTGTGTGCATGAGTAGGGGAGGGGAAGAAAGAGAATCCCAAGTAGGCTCTTGACACAGAGTTCAATCTCACAAACTGTGAGACCATGACCTGAGCTGAAATCAAGACTCAGATGCTTAACTAACTGAGCCACTAAACCACCCATAAAACTTCCCTTTAAAGTGAGGAGTGGATACTAGTCCTTTGTCTGATATGTCATTTTCAAATACTTTTTACCATTCTGTTGGTTGCCTTTTAGTTTTGTTGATTGTTTCCTTTGCAGTGCAGAAGTTTTTATCTTCATGAGGTCCCAATAGTGCATCTTTGCTTTTAATTCCCTTGCTTTTGGAGATGTGTCAAGTAAAAAATTGCTGCAGCTGAGGTCAGAGAGGTTTTTTCCTGCTTTCCCCTCTAGGGTTTTCATGGTTTCCTGTCTCACATTCAGGTCTTTTATCCATTTTGAGTTTATTTTGGTGAGTGGTGTAAGAAAGTGGTCTAGTTTCACTCTTCTGCATGTTGCTGTCCAGTTCTCCCAGCACCACTTTTTAAACAGACAGCCTTTTTTCCATTGGATATTCTTTCCTGCTTTGTCAAAGATTAGTTGGCCATACTTTTGTGGGTCCAATTCTGGAGTCTCTACTCTATTCCATTGGTCTCTGTGTCTGTTTTTGTGCCAATACCATGCTGTCTTGATGATTACAGCTTTGTAGTAGAGGCTAAAGTCTGGGATTGTGATGCCTCAGACAAAGGGCTAGTATTTATAATCTGTAAAGAATTCACCAAACTCCACACCTGAAAAATAAATAATCCAGTGAAGAAATGGGCAGAAAACATGAATAGACACTTCTGTAAGGAAGACATCCCGATGGCCAACAGGCACATGAAAAGATGCTCAACGTCGCTCCTCATCAGAGAAATACAAATCAAAACCACACTCAGATACCACCTCACACCAGTCAGAGTGACTACAATGAACAAATCAGGAGACTATAGATGCTGGAGAGGATGTGGAGAAATGGGAACCCTCTTGCATTGTTGGTGGGAATGCAAACTGGCACAGCCGCTCTGGGAAACAGTGTGGAGGTTCCTCAAAAAATTAAAAATAGATCTACCCCATGACCCAGAAATAGCACTGCTAGGAATTTACCCAAGGCATACAGGAGTGCTGATACATAGGGCACATGTAACCCAATGTTTATAGCTGCACTTTCAACAATAGCCAAATTATGGAAAGAGCCTAAATGTCCATCAACTGATGAATGGATAAAGAAATTGTGGTTTTATATACACAATGGAATTCTACATGGCAATGAGAAAGAGTGAAATCTGGCCATTTGTAGCAACGTGGATGGAACTGGAGAGTGTTATGCTAAGTGAAATAAGTCATACAGAGAAAGACAGATACCATATGTTTTCACTCTTATGTGGATCCTGAGAAACTTAACAGGAGACCATGAGGGAGGGGAAGGGAAAAAAAAAAGGTTAGAGAGGGAGGGAGCCAAACGATAAGAGACTCTTAAAAACTGAGAACAAACTGATGGTTGATGGGGGGGGGGGTTGGGAGGGAGGGGAGGATGGGTGATGGGTATTGAGGAGGGCACCTGTTGGGATGAGCATTGGGTGTTGTATGGAAACCAATTTGACGATAGATTTCTTATTAAAAAATAAGAACAGAAGGTCTTATGTAAATATGTATATATATATACATATATATATATATATATATACATATATATATATATATATATATATATATGCTTGTTGGAATTAAGTTAGACAATGGACATTAAATAAACTTTCCTCAAAAAAAAATAAAGGTACACTATAATGTAATTACTAATAATAGTTGAATTTGCCATATGAGTTTCATATGCATTACAAAACCAGATAAATTAATCTCCAGTGATGGAGATTCATGTGTTTATATAACAAGCATGAGGGCAGCATCGTGTAGGATATTTTGAGGTAGAATCTTTCCATAAAACCTGAAATAATATCTCATTAGTGGACATCTACTTTTCCTGTAAATGAAGCTTTTATTTTAGGATGGGGTGCAGCATTTAAAGAGATCTTTAGGTATTTCTATGTTGTTTAAACATGGATTGCAGGTGAAGCGGTAGAGAGCTATGTGACTGGAAAGACAGGTAAGATATTTTGTGATGGATAGGCTATTTGATGCTAAGGAGTTTGAATTTTCTTCCTGAAAAAATAATAAGTTCCTAAAATTTAATCAAGACATAATCAAATTTGTGGGGTTTTTTTTAGAGAATTCCTTAAGAGAGTATCAAACAGTAAGTCAGTATGGGAGTGACTGTGGCTGTAGTATGTGGAGTAATTGGAGTGGGGGAAAGGAGAAGTAAGGATCAATTGGGAGACCACTGAGAAAATGCAGGACAGAGGTGATGTGAACTCAAAGTATTTTCTAGACAGAAGCAGATGCATCTGAGAGGTCAGGATAAGAAATATTAGTAGTTTGGGGGAACTGAAAGCCCAATAGAGCTGAATATCTGAGTGCCAAGTGGATTGTGTTGAAAGGGCAAAGGGGTACTTAGGAATAAGATCATGCAAGACTATGCAAATTATATGCTATAGGCTGAAAGTTTGTGTCTTCCCAAAATTTGCATGTTGAAAACTAATGCAAATACTAATGGTATTTAGAAGTGGGACCTTTGGGAGGTGATTAGGCTGAAAGTTGTGTCTTCCCAAAATTTGCATGTTGAAAACTAATGCAAATACTAATGGTATTTGGAAGTGGGACCTTTGGGAGGTGATTAGGTCATGAAGGTGGAGTCCTCATGAGTGGTAATTTTGCCTTTATGAAAAAGACCCCAGAAATCTCACTTGTAACTTCAATCATGTCAGGATACAGCAAAAGGACACCGTCTATAAATTAGGAAACAGGCTCTCCACAGACACCAAATCTACAAGGTCCTTGATCTTGGACTTCCCAGACTCCATAACTGTGAGAAATAAATTTATATTGTTTATGAGTCACCCAGTCTATGGCATTTTGTTGTAGCAGCCTGAATGAAGTAAGACATCATATAAGGAGTTTGGATTTAAACCACAGTCATGAACAATTTTAAGCAGGGGTGTAAAGTGACAGAGCATTTTGGAATAAGTGTGTAAATGCTTGGTAAGGAAAAATAGAAACAGAAGTGCCAAAATGTTCTGTATTGTATTTTTTAAAAGTTTTACTTTTAAGTAATCTCCACACCCAAAGTGGGGCTTACACTCACAACCCCAAGACCAAGAGTCACACATTCCACCAACTGAGCCAGCCAGGCACCTCCCCTCCTTTTTTTTTTTAAGATTCTATATTTACAAAATGTTCTTTAATTTAAAGAATTACTTAGTTGTGCCCCCTGAATTTTCCAGTAGAGTTGTTTTTTTTTTTCCAATTTACATGTTCAAATTGGTGAGGTCCAACACTCCAATTATATTTATTATCAAAAAAAGGAAAGGTAAGTGTGTATTTAATTATTGACTTTTATTAATTTCAGAGAAAACAAAAGATAATAGTATATTTGTCTCCAATTTTGTTTTCTTTTATTTCAAATAATAGTGAAATGAGCTTGATTGCATTATTAGTATACAGGGGATAATATCCATATAGTATAATGTTTCATGACTTCAACATCCATCCTCTTTAACCTTTATTCATTTTGCTTTTATTTTTGCTGTCAACAGAGCTAGAATTCATACCAATCAAAAGAAGATAATTGATCTATACAACTTATTATTTTCTTATAGCAAAAAATGTTTTTAGACAGATGTCCTTCATGTAAATGGAACTATTATAGCCATACTTTCTTGAACCTGGAGGTTTCTTTTCACCTTTGTGCTGAGGAATAAATTACTGGTCAATGTTTCCTTGGGGTTAAATTCCCCTATGCCACAGCCAGGGCTGATGAGACACCTGTTATGGTGAACTAGCCTCTCTATCTCCATGTAGCATCAGGCCAGCTTTTCATATCATCAAAACTTCCAGTTTCTTAAATGATGTGATTCAAATGCCTTGCTGACAATGTTCTTTGCCCAGAATACTTCACTAGTTATATTTAGGGCTTGTAATCTCAACATTAACTTATTGAGGTTCGAATGCCATTGTGATCTGAAAGTGGTACATTTTTAAATTATTATCAACACTTTATCACAAAATTAGCTTTTACTTATGGGGTGTTTCGGTGGCTCAGTCAGTTAAGCGTCTGACTTCAGCTCCAGTCATGATCTCATGGCTCGTGAGTTCACGCCCCACGTGGGGCGCTGTGCTAACAGCTCAGAGCCTGGAGCCTGCTTCGGATTCTGTGTCTCTCCCCCTCCTCTGCTCATGCTCTGTCTCTCTGTCTGGAAAATAAATAAACATTAAAAAATTAACAAAAATTAGCTTTTACTTTTAGTTTCTAGGCTCTGAGGAAATGAAACACAATGAAGGTAAGTTTCAATAGAAAGAGGAAGTCGGGAAGAATTTAGAAAAGTTACTGCTGCTAGTAAAAGCAAAAAGTTGGAATATGGCAGTGTAGGACCAGAAGCAACAGAAAAGACCACATTTGTGGATCCCAAAAGGGGGAGAGTTACCGTAGATGGTGATTCTAAAGGCATAACAAATGGACTTCTACATTTTAAGCAGTTTTATAGATTGTGTTTATGCTACAGAAGTGATTTTTGATGCAGAAAGAAATATATCAAAAGAAAGAAATTATTCTTGATTAAATATGCTGTAATCAGATATTTTTTGCAGCTGCTTGAGGACTCTCATTTACCATATCCATAGGTAGGTGACACTGTCTAGTGCCACTTAAGCTTAACTTATTTATGTCATTAATTTGTTTATTCTATCGCAAAATTGGCCAAGAAGGCTAAGGAAAGGATTATTTAATTTCAGCCAGCTGTGTTTGGCTTTCAGAACTTCCTATATAATCCCAGTGCCACTCACTATCAGGTTTGCAGTCAGACTGGAATGCATTTATAGTTGTATAATCAGAGCCGCCAAAGCCCCTTTTAGTCCCTCAAAGAGGCAAGGTGGCACAAAGATGGATAATAAAGGCTTTGAAGTGAAACAGACCTGGGTTAGCATCTCATTTTGGCAGCCTACTCCCTTGTAAACTTGGCAAGTTATTTTTTTCTGAATTTCCATTTCCCCATTTGCTACATGAGGATATTAATAGTACTTACTTTGTAAAGTTACTGTAAGAATTAAATATGGGATTATGAATGTAAAAGTTTTTCACAATGCTTGATACATTGTAATCAGTCAATAAGTATTAATTATAACTGTGGTATTTACATTACTTATAATTTTACAATTTCCCCATTGTAAACCAGGCAGCTTGCTTGCTGTCTGTCTGTCTGTCTGTCTCTTTCCACAAAGATAGTATGAAAAGGAAGAGGTTGAGTATGTTTGAAAGAGGTAGGTGAGGCTTCTGCATCACTGTTCTCCCCAGTGCCTCCTTTAGCCTGTGTCTTTAAGGGGAAGTGCAAACTGGCTTGGTAATCATTATAAATAAATAATTGAATCCCTTTCTTTTCATTTGTCCTAAACCTACCACCTTGCCCTGGTTGCTCTGCAGTGACCAACACTGATAGATATCCACACTCCTGACACTATCTTCAGATACCTTATGTCAGAAACTTGCCAATTGAAGAAATTGATCCATCACCATAACACTATTCCTCTTCAAGGTCATCTTCCTTATATTCCCCTGTTCAGGTAAAAGTTGCCACTGACAATCACACCTGAGCATTTAAAATCTTATCACCTCTGAGAAGCTATCTGCTATAGCTCTTGTCTCCAGAAAGATTCTGTGTGAGAGAGAAATACAAAATAATTTATTTATAACTTCTGAGTGTCTACACTCATTCCTGATTCTGATGGGGGATAGTGTTGTCAGGTTGCAGTTTTGAGGCTTGTTCTTTTAAGCTGAATATTTCTAAGACAGGCCCTTCTCTACTATATTGGACAGATTTTTGTTTGAAATTTGGATACTGTATGGATGGATTTTCCTTTTATCTTTTGTCCACTCTTATTCCAGGGGTACTGTGAGTGTTAGTTTATATTTTAAAAAGCTCTCTGAGCTCCTTGGGTGAAAGACATCACAGAGAATGAAAATAAATAGAAAATAAATAAGTCATGCTAATTGGTTGCAACAGATCTGTAAAGATGCCCCAAGACTCTATTTCTCTAGTCCAGCATAGTGAAGTGTTTATCATACATACAAATTCAAGAAATCTCCTTGGAAGGGAGCAAACAAAATTTTAGGTTCTAAAAAGCAATATACAAAGTCAGAGAAAAATGTCAAGGGAGTCAACAAATAGCTACGCAGACAACCATCCTGAGATACAAAGGGAAAAAAAGAATTTTAGTTCAGGATGATGAAAATTATGGCTATATTTTGAACACATAAGGAAATACAAGTTTGTGTTATTCCTAAGCATAATATGCCAAATACAGGCTAAGTGCTATAGCTTCAGGGATCTCTATTTGATTGATAGTACAGTTAACAGATGACATGTGAAAAGCATGGAGTAGATGTGAGAGACAATAAAGAGATTTAAGTGGTTTTAGTCCCATTGTATAAGAAGTTGAAAGTTTTATTTATGAGCTAGTCTCTGGGCATTTGAGCTAAAGGGCAGGGCACATATCTTTTACTTCATGACCAAGACTCATACTTTTACAGTAATGATTTCTTTTCAGCTGCAGTTGAAAAGAATTACAGATAGATGAGCAAAGTTTGTGTTCAACACATTTTTATCATTGTTTTTTCCCATGCATTGCCTTCCCCATGCATTCACTGCCTTTATTCTATCTTTTAGTTACTGTAACCATCCTGGGTAGTCTCCTGAACCCCAAAATGTTTTTGCCTGCCCCATCCCCCTCTACCCATTAAAACTTAGCTTTCCAGTGTCATACTCACTTGAGGCCATTATCTTTAAGTAGACTAATTTGTTTTACTTCCCAGGGCATCCTTTTGACCTGGGCCCTTCAGTTATTAAAGCCAGTTGAGAGACAGACACTTGAAATTCTAGAAATTGTACTTGTGTCAGTGAAGGAAAGATTTTTGTTTGTGTAGGGAAGGCAGAGGATGTTATTAGCATCTGTCACTTAATATCCTGAAGTTGTCTGGCTACTGTATATGTTATTTATAGTTAGAGAAGCTGTAACTATAAATAATATTTGCAGATGTCACTGGAATAGCCTGATAGAACAGTGGGGGAAATCTTGGTTTGGTCCTCTAAAGGGTGGTGGCTATGGTCATAGCTCTACACTGCCACAAGGCCATTTCCACCCTTGAGAGGAAAGTTTTATATAAAATCTTTTCTTCAGAATTTGAGAAATACAGGCAAACTTAGCATCATTTAGAAGAGATATAGGGAAGAAATAGAAATAAATGGTTGTAAAGGATGAAATACAGTGAAACAAATATTTTCTTTACATTGCATAATAGTCATTTTTTTTTCAGCTGTGGTAACAAAAAATAACTTTGGATAAGTTAATAGGCTTTTGGTGTAATTATTATAATTGAGGTAAATTTGTGTTATTCCTGATGAGTGGAAATAAAAAAATTCAAGACTGGCTTTATGATTTATATTGTAAAATACAAAAAGTTAATTATAAAATAAGAAAATAGTAGATCAAAAATGGGATAAATAGAATGTAGGAGAGAAAAGGACAAGTTTTAACATGGGTTGGATATGACTTGGAGTATCTAGAAAGGGAAAGGGAAGGGAAAGATGTTCAGATTAGCTACATGTTATAATGACTTAGATTTTGAAGAGATAAGTGGATGAGTAAGGTTAAAAAAAATTATTGTGTGTATACTTTGGAACCTCTTTGTGGCATATCCTAATATCTCAGGAAGTATTTTAATAGTTTTCACTTATTTTTTGTATGTTGATTTTGCATTTCTTTACATGAAACATTGAATTAAAATTGAAACACATGGTGGCTTAGCTTTATATGGGTTGTGCAAAAATATAAATTTGACTAGTGGAACCCAACGGTAATGGTATGTTGTGTTGCCCCCCCCCCCCAATTCATATGTTGAAGTTCTAATATCCAGTACATCAAAATGAAACTGTATTTGGAGCTAGAGACTTTAAAGAGGTAATTAAGATTCAGTGACATCATGAATGTGTACCCAAATCCAATATGATTGGTGTCCTTTCAAGAAAAGGAAATTAGAACATACGCATGCACAGAGGGGAGACCATGTGAAGACACAAGGAGAAAATGACCATCTAAAAGCCCAGGAGAGAGGCCTCAGAAGAAACAAACCTGTCAACATCCTGATCTTGGACTTCTAGTCTCCAGAACTGTAAGAAAATAAATTTTGGTTGTTTAATTTTTTCCAAAGAAGACATACAAATGGCCAACAGACACATTAAAAGATGCTCACCATCACTAATTATCAGGAAATACAACCACAAAGAGATATTACCTTACACCTGTCAGAATGGCTAAAATAAAATAAAAGAAGTATCAAGTGTTGGCCAAGATATGGAGAAAAAGGAACTCTGTGTACTGTTGGGGGTAATGTAAATTGGTACAACCATTGTGGAAAACAGTGTTGTGGTTCCTCAAAAAATTAAAAATAAAAATACTACATGATCCAATAATTCCACTAATGGGTATTTACCCAAAGTAAATGAAAACACTAATTTTAAAAGATATATGCATTACTATGTTTATTGTAGCATTATGTACAATATCTAATATATGAAAGCAATATAAATGTTCATCAGTAGACAAATGGATAAGGAAGATGCGATATATCTATCTATCTATAATCACACAGAGACATACACATAATGAATATATAGCCATAAAAAAGGACAAAGTCTTGACATTTGTAACCACATGTATTATGCTAAGTGAAATAAGTCAGATTGAGAAATACAAATACCACATGACTTTGCTCATATGTGAAATCTATAAAAACAAAACAAATGAATAAACAAGAAAACAAAAAGCAGAATTAGACTTATAAATACAGAGAACAAACTGATGTTTGCTATAGGGAAAGGATGGAAAGATGGACAAAATGGGTGAAAAGGAGTGGGAGATCCAGGCTTCCAATTATAGAATGAACAAGTCATGGGAACAAAAGGTACAGCATAGGGGATATAGTCAATTATATTGTAATAACACTGTGTGGTGACAGATGGTATCGACACTTGAGGTGAGCATAACATATAGAGAAACTGAAAGCACTCTGATGTACACCTGAAACTAATGTAACATATTGTGTCAACTATACTCAAATTAAAAAAAATAATTAAAAAGTTTGTTGTATAATTCACCCAGTGTGTACTACTTTGTTATAGCAGCCCTAGCATAATAATTCAAGCAGAAAAACATGTGGGACTAGAATGCTGAAAGAACTAGAATAATGAAAAAAAAAGACTAGAATGATGAAAAAGAAAGCTGCCATAAACCTAGAGAGTACTATTGCTTGATTCTTTTTCTATACATCATTTTTCTCTTATTGAAGATTAGCTTTTTTCTATGCCCAGGTGGCAAAATGTTGCTCTACAACACTTAAATTTGAACCATATAAAAAGTTTGACTTGCGATTTTGAATCTTAGTTTTAAATCTCCAGGAGAAAATTTTACCTGTTCAGATTGGTTCATATGTCTGCTTCTTGCCAAAGAGCTGTAACTCAGTGCAGCGAAGATAGTGGCACATCAATGCAAATATGATTGCCAAGGGCATATTCCTGTGGTCCTCTGTTATTACCTGTTTTTGGTCATTTATATCACCTCTATTGATTCTATTATTAATCACAAATATTTTAAAAGAGATATCTAAAGATATTTTATCTCACATTTTAAGGTATTCTATATGAGGAGGTATTTTTATGTCCAGTAAGTTCACTTTATTGCCAGAAACATATATACTTTGTCTATAACATGCCAAGCAAGCTCAGTATTCTGTACCAGGAGACATTTCTCTGCACATATAGTCCACCATATTGCCAGAAACATATAGAGTATTATATCATGTTTCTATATAATACTACAGGTATTATATATGTTTATATGTTTATAAGTATATGTTTATATTAGGATAGATCAGTTGCTGGATATATAATACATATAATCAAGGCATAGATCCTTCAGTTTGTGTTCAATAGACTGAAGGAGGCAAAAGTGGGAAGAAAAAATTAAAGGATGCTATCAATAAAGAAATGAAGAGCATAATGATTTCATTGTAAAAATGTATCTATATCATTCATACAATCTAGGATAAAAGATGGACAGGTAAACCATTTTAACTATTCAGCAGGTGGTTAAATAGCACTCAGATACAGGGGGAGACATTGAAATTTTTCTCTAAATGGAAAGCAAAGTAAACACTTATTTTTAAGAATTTCAATTTCAAGTGAGACATTTACATAGCACCACCAGCATCTTAATCTTCTGAAAGGCTTTTTATAAGTTATTTCAAGGTCTCTAAAATAATGTTCCTTTTTATAGTTTGACAGCTTGGCATTAAAAACAGAGCTGAATTCTGCCCTTCATGGTACAGTATGAAAAAGGAACATGGATTCTATTTCTTTTTCTTCTTTCAACAGCTCTTTGACTTTTCAAGCAGAAACTGAAGCTGGGTGCCTGGGTAGCTCAGTCAGTTTAGTGTCTGACTTCAGTTCAGGTCATGATCTCACAGTTCATGGGTTCGAGCCCTACATTGGGCTTTGTGCTACAGCTCAGAGCCTGGAGCCTGCTTTGGATTCTGTGTTTCCCACTCTCTCTGCCCCTCTCCCACTCATGCTCTCTCTCTCTCTCTCTCTCTCTCTCTCTTTCCCTCTCAAAAATAAAAGTCAGTATCTTCTTGTGGTAGAAGTTAAATCTTTTGTAAAGAGAAAATGTGGCAAATTTTAAATGTAAAATCTCTTCTCTATTCCTCTCATTCCAGTTGTCTAACAATATGGTCTAGGTACCTCTTACTTTCTCCTATAACAGTATGAGATGATCAGAGGCCATCTCTGATTGTGGACCCCATCTCTGAAATTACCAGTTTTCAGGAATAATTCATCCACCTTTAAAGTTCCTACTAGAACATAACAAGTATGTCACATACACAAGAGGAATAAAGACTGTTGGCAGAGATATATGGGCTCTAAGAAAAGGATTTTAGGGTCCTTGACAAGGTCAGTTCTTTCCATTAGGAAGTATAGCCACAAACACTTAGGAAATAGTGAATTCAACCAGAGGTAGGAAATGATATATCTTCCATCTACACCTTTCTGGAGGTGCTACTGTAACCATAACACATACCGTGTTATACCAATCTATACCCAGTCTGTAATACTACTAGTTTTATTAATTTTATTCTTTCACTACACAGATATGCACGATATATTGAAATTTCAAAAATAAGTAATTGCATCTTGTCTACGATTAAAAACAACCCTATGATAAAGAGATTATTACTTTTATTTTAAAGGTGAGAAGATTGAAACATGGAGAAATCATACTCCTTGAAAAATCAAGGATTGCATATAAAAATAGATACTAGCTAGGCTATAATCCAGGCCACCTGATTTAAAACCTTATTATATGGCAGAAACTATGTTAGGTGCTGGGGATGAAGTAGTAACCTGTTCTCTTCAAGCTCAATGGCTAGCATGGAAGACTTTAATTATACATTTATCACACACTGTAAGAAATAGATATAAAATTACAAATGTGAGAAGTGTTATAAAGTAGAGGCATATGGTCAATGAGATTCCATAATATGAAGATTTGACTTATTCTGGGTGATTAGGAAAGGCTTCCCTGAGCAACTAATGCTTAGATAAGTTGAGTTGGCATTAATTGGTTAGGAGAGAAAGATAGACATTCCATGGAGACAGGATAGTATGTGTAAATATACTAAATTGGGAGGAAAAATAGTAAGTATGAAAGAACCAACTAAGACCAATGTGGCTAGAGCATAGTGGTGTAAAGGCAGAAGTGGGTATGCTGATAGGAAAAAAAAGTGGTCCCAGAATAAGAGGTAGTAAAATAAGTAGAATAATAAGAGGTCTTAGAATGGAGAAGTATTTCCAGGTTGCTGATAAAGGGCTTAGACCAGGTACATTAATGTATTAGTTTGTATCCTAATGTCAATAAAAAACTAGTGGAGAGTTACAGGAATGGATAGATACGTTGAGACAGCATGATCACATTTTCATTCTGAAAATACTATCCAGACTGTAGTATTAAAATAATATGGGATACAAGTAGATACATGTACATTACTGAGGAAGCACTTGAATTTATCTAGACAAAAAATAATGTCGATTTGGGCCAGGCCAGAGGAAAGAAGTGCACATATTTGGGAGATATATAGTAAGTAAAACTGGCGGATTGGATATGAAGACCAAGGGAAATGAATGTATTAAATGTCAGGGGACATAAACAGATTTATATTCTAAAAGGTGATTTCTGAGCCAGTGATCTTTCTCTTTCATCATGGTAACTCTATTATGCTTTAAAAAGTCTTATCTGGAGAGCTAAGACAAAACTGAGTGAGCTTTAATCTTATTTTAATATAATAAATCTTGTTACTACTCTAATCCCTATAAAAAGATAGAATTGCTATGTTTTTTTTTCTTTTTTGACATTATTTTTAGGCTTTATTTCAGTTTTTCTTCAGTTACTGTTTTTTTTTTAAATATAATTTATTATCAAGTTGGTTAACATGCAATGTATTCAGTGTGCTCTTGGTTTTGGTGGTAGATTCCCAGGATTCATCGCTTACATACAACATTCAGTATTCATCCCAACAAGTGCCCCCCTCAATGCCTATTACCCATTTTCCCCTATCCCCGACCCCCCATCAACATTCAGTTTGTTCTCTGTATTTAAAAGTCTTTTACAGTTTGCCTCCCTCCCTCTCTGTTTGAAACTATTTTTCCCCTCCATCCCCCCATGGGTTTCTGTTAAGTTTCTCAAGTTCCACATATGAGTGAAAACATATGGTATCTGTCTTTCTCTGTATGGCTTATTTCACTTAACATAACACTCTCCAGTTCCATCCACGTTGCTATAAAACGCCATGTTTCATTCTTTCTCATTGCCACGTAGTACTCCATTGTGTCTCTAAACCACATTTTCTTTATCCATTCATCAGTCGATGGACATTTAGGCTCTTTCCATAATTTGGCTACTGTTGAAAGTGCTGCTATAAACATTGGGGTACATGTACCCCTATGAATCAGCACTCTTGTATCTTTTGGATACATTCCTAGTAGTGCTATTTCTGGGTCGTAGGGTAGTTCTATTTTTAATTTTTTGAGGAACCTCCACACTGTTTTCCAGAGCAACTGCACCAGTTTGCATCCCCACCAACAGTGCAAGAGGTTTTCGGTTTCTCCATATCTTCTCCAGTATCTGTTGTATGGTTTTCAAGTCAGACAGCTAATAAGTGGCAGAACCATGATTGGGTCCAGATTCCACAAACTCTCTATATAACAGTGGCTCGGGGTGCCTGGGTGGCTCATGATCTCGTGGTCCGTGAGTTTGAGCCCCCCATCCGGCTCTGTGCTGACAGCTCAGAGCCTGGAGCCTGCTTCCAGTTCTGTGTCTCCCTCTCTCTCTGTCCCTCCCTCGCTCATGCTCTGTCTCTCTCTCTGTCAAAAATAAACATTGAAAACATTTTATATATAACAGTGGCTCATTTCAAAATGGGGAGTCCTTATGTTCATATTTGATAGCAGTTTGAGTGAGGAGTCTGAGGTTGGGAAGGAGGGTTGTTCTCAGAGATGGTAAACAAGATGGCTATGAGAGATTCTAGGGCAAGAGAGACAAATGATGGAAATTCCATAAAACACTAGAGTTGATAAATTAGGGTAAAGACTACTATGTTTGGAATATGTGCTATTGTTGAACTGGCTGATGAGTACACTGTAACCACTTCCTACAGTTGACTATTTATGTTTAATGAAAAAAATATTAAAATGTGTCTAGACCTGGTGTATATCAGTGTGCACTACTCTATAGTGACTACCACCAATGGGTTTGTAGTCAATGGGAAAGGAGTTATTTCTTATCAGAGCCATGCCATTTGCACTGCAGAGAAGAATACATTCTGACATATGTACTGTGCCTATTATTTTCACATTTTATTTTTGTTCAATATTATTGAGAAAGAACTGACATACATCACTATATAAGTTTAAGGTGTACAGCATGATGGTTTGGTTTAGATATGATTTGAAAGGATTACCACAATAAGTTTGGATAACAGCCATCTCTTATGGAGACAATAGAAAGAAAAGAAAGAAGAAAAGAATAAAGGGAAAATACTTCTTGTGATAAGAACTCTTAGGATTTATTCTTCTCTCCATATCTGGTAACCACAAGTCTGAGTTCTTTTTGTATAGTTTCTAAAAAAAAATATTTATTTTCAGAGAGGCAGAGAGAGCACAAGTGGGGGAGAGGAAGAGAGAAAGGGAGAAAGAGGAATAATCCCCAGTAGGCTCCACATGGTCAGTGTACAGAGCCTGTCATGGAACTGTAACTCACAAAATGGTGAGATCATGACCTGAGCTGAATCAAGAGTCCAACACTTAACCATCTGAGCCACCCAAGTGTCCCAGTATAGTTTGTTATTGTTTTGTTTATGATTGACATATAAGTGAGATCATACAGTATTTGTCTTTCTGTAACTTATTTAATTTAGCATAAGGTCTTCAAGGTTCATCTATGTTTTGTCACATACGGAAGGATTTTCTCATTTTATAATAACTGGCTAATATTCCTACACACACACGCACGTGCACATGCACACACACACACAAACACACACACACTTTATCCATTTACCCACTGATGGACACTTAGGATGTTTCCATGTCTTAGCTGTTGTAAATAATGCTGTTAAGAACATGGGGGTGCAGATATCCTTTCAAGTTAGTATTTTTGTTACCTTTTGATATTTTCCCAGATGTAGAATTGCTGGATCATATGCTATTTTATTTTTTTGAGTATCCTCCATACTGTTTTCCTTAGTAACTATACAAATTTACAATCCCACTAACAGTGCACAAGTGTTCTCTTCCATATCCATGCCAGCATTTGTTATATCTTTTCTTTCAGATGATGGCTATCCTAAGACACATAAAGGTTGAATTTCCTAATGACTAGTGATATTGAGCATTTTTCATGTACCTGTTAGCCTTTCATATATCTTCTTAGGAGAAATATCTACCCAGGTCATTTGCTAAGTTTTAAATTGGGTATTTATTTATTTATATATGCATCCTATTGAGTTGTATGAATAATTTATATGTTTTGGATATTTAACCCCTTGTCAGATATATGGTTTGCAAATATGTTTTCCCATTCCATAGGTTGTCTTTTCACTTTGTTGATGGTTTTCTTTGCTGTGCCAAAGTTTTTTATCAAGTAGTCTCACTTTTTTTTTTATCTTGTTTCTTGTGCTTTATGTGTCATTTCCAAAATGTCATTACTGAGACCCATATCAAGGAGATTTTTAATGATTGTTTAGGAGTTTTTTGGTATCAGGTCTCCTGTTTAAATCCTTAACAAATTTTGAGTTGATAGAGGAAGAGTTAAGATAGCAGAGAAGTATGGGGCCCCTGGGCTTTCCCTGTCTCTCAAAGACAGATGTATTGAAGTCAGATCACTTGGAACACCAAAGAAATCGATCTGTGGACTGGCAGAAATAGCTCCATGCTTGGAGGGAGACACCATGGAAGTTGTGAGGTACATGTAAGTGAATTAGAGGACAGAAAAACTGCAGTGCCACAGAGGGGTGAGAACCCTTTTCATGGAGAGACAAAAGGGAGACAAAGAAACAAGGGTTGAGAGAGTGTGGCATTGGGTTTGCACAAAAGGAAAACCTCTCTAGACCACCCACTGGGGAGCAAGAAGTATGGAGTTTCCCAGGCTTTTTTTAAACAGCATTTGGGGCTCAAACTCTGAGGTTTTGGAAGTGGGTGACTTTCACTAGAGTGGAATGTAGTACACACTCTTGGGAGAAGGAGGGAGCTGGCCCCTGAATGCATAGCATGGTGTAGGGATCTCCAGGGCACATTGGGAGAGAAATTTCCCCTTCTGGAAGTACTTTTGGAAGAGGGTATATTGCTTTTCCAAGAAGAAAAAACTCTGTAGGCACCAACAAAACGCGTTTAATCAGCAGGGGCAGAGGGTCCCCAAGAGGGAATATAACTTTGTTTCTACTTTTAGCAGAGCTACACCATAGATTCCACACACTGAATAGGCATGGGACTGTTTTTCTGGGACAAAGAACATCAGTCAGAATGTCGATAGGTTCTCCTCCAGAGGAGGGCGGTGGGTCCACATAGAGTCAGGTCCTTTAAGACTTTGAGTTTTAAATCACAGCCATGTGCCAAGGAAAAAAACACCAGAAGATTATGATGCAGGATGAACTGACTGCTATTATGTGAGGGCTGCCTGAATAGCAGGGATTGTGAGATCCCCTGTTTAGGGATGAGAGTTTGGGTGGCACTGTTCTTCCCCAAATAACAACACAGTGGGACTTCAGAAAAATGGGTCGGTGGCCCCCAGTGGAGGAGGGACCCACTTACACCAAAACCTGCCCCC
Organism: Acinonyx jubatus; assembly: GCF_027475565.1. NCBI lineage: Eukaryota > Metazoa > Chordata > Mammalia > Carnivora > Felidae > Acinonyx > Acinonyx jubatus. Next base: position 77,319,966 of record NC_069389.1, on the reverse strand, counting down.
CCTGTGCCTTGCAACTGATTATTTACCAGGACAAAGTGACTCTGAGCCAGATCAGCAGGGTTATTCTCCAGAAAACCAGCACAGGCAACATCCTACATGTGCCAAGTGTATTGAAAATCAAGTACTTCAAAACAACACCTGCAGGTCTGGTGGAAATAGGATCAGGCTTGCTTCTTTCTTTCTTTCTTTCTTTCTTTCTTTCTTTCTTTCTTCATTTTTTCTTTTACAATCAGGTTCATAATTTCTTGTTTGTTTGTTTGTTTCATTTTCCTCTCTCTCTCTCTCTCTCTCTCTCTGTCTCTCAGAGGATCAGGCTTAATTTTCTCATTTATTTTTCTTTTTTTTCCTTTCTGTTGTTGTTCTTTCCTTTTTCTTCGAAATTAGCCTTATAGTTTTGTGATTCTCTATTTGTTTTTTTTCCTTTTCTTTTATAATTTTGGGATCAGGCATTTATCTTCCATTTTTCCAGGCTTATTTTATCAAACAAATCAAAGCACACCTACCTAAGTGCCAAGACACTCCCCATTGCAAGCAAAGAAGATTTCTGCAGAGGACTGAACAGTGGTAAGAGCAACCAAAACACAACAGCAGAGTGTGCACAGCATACCCCAGAAACATTTCCTGAAGTTCCAGGTCCTGGACAGTATATGGCCTATTATGAATATAGCATTACCCTCAGGTGCAAGAAACATAACAAGCTTTTAAAACATGCAGAAGAAAGAAATGTAGCAAAATGACAATTGAGAAATTCCTCCCAAAAGTAAATTCAAAAGAAATCACATCCAGGAAATTGCTCAAAAGAAATATAAGCAATATATCTGAAGAAGAATTTAGGATAAGAGTCAAAAGATTGCTAGCTGGCCTTGAAAAAGTACAGAGAAGACACCAGAGAAACCCGTGCTACAGAGATCATAGAAAACCCAGTCAGGCTGAAGTAAAGAAATACTATAACTAAAGATGCAAAACTGACTGGATACAGTCACAATGAGGATAGAAGAAGCAAAGGAGAGAATACATGGTATAGAAGATAAAATTATGGAAAATAGTGAAGCTTAAAAAAAGGGGAAGAAAGCTAGTAGATCACAAAGGGAGAGTTAAGGAACTTAGTGATTCCATAAAACAAAACAATATCCACATCATAGGAATCTCAGAAGAAAAAAAGTGGAAAAAGAGGGTAGAAGTTTTATTTGAACATATTATAGCTGAGAACTTCCCTAATCTGGGGAAGGAAATTGGCATTCAAGTCCAAAAAGAACAGAGAAGTCCCTTCAAAATCAATATTCCTATTATAATGAAGTTTGCAAAATACGAAGATAAAGAGAGAATTCTGAAAGCAGCTAGGGACAAAAAGTCCTTAACCTACAATGGTAGACACATCAGGTTTGTGGCAGACCTGTCCACTGAAACTTGGCAGGCCAGAAGGGAGTGTCAGGAAATACTCAAGGTGCTAGATGGGAACAATATGAAGCCAGGAATTCTTTATTCAGCAAGACTGTATTTTGAAATAGAAAAATAGATAAAGAGTTTCTGAAACAAACAAACAAAAAACTAAAGGAGTTCATGACCACAAAACCAGCCCTGCAAGAAATTAAAAAAATGTTTTATTTATTTTTGAGAGAGAAAAAAACAGACTGAAAATGGGGGAGGGGCAGAAAGAGAGAGAGACACAGAATTCAAAGCAGGCTCCAACTTCTGAGTTCTCAGCACAGAGCCCAATGAAGGGCTCAAACCCACGAACTGTGAGATCCTGACCTGTGCTGAAGTCAGTTACTTAACCAACTGAGCCACCCAGGAACCCCTACCTCTGCAAGAAATTTTAAAGGGGACACTTTGAGTGGAGAGAAAAAAGCTGACCAAAGCAACAAAGACTACAAAGTCCAGAAACCATCACCAGAAACGCCAACTTTACAGGAAACACAGAAGCACTAAATTTATATCTTTCAATAATTGCTATGATTGTGAATGGACTAAATAATCCAATAAAAATATATAGGGTATCAGATTTGATAAAAAAACAAACAAGATGCATCTACATTCTACATACATGAGACTCATTTTAGACCTAAAGACACCTGCAGATTGAAGGTGAGGGGATGGAGAAACATCTATCATGCTAATGGATGTCAAAATAAAGCCAGTGTATCAGACTAACTAGGTTTTAAAACAATGACTGTAAAAAAAGATGAAGAAGGACATTATATCATAATTAAAGGGCCCATAGATCAAGAAGATCTAACAATTATAAATATTTATGCCCCAAACATGAAGGAACCCAAATATATAAACATATAGAAACATCACAAACATAAAGAAACTCATTGATAATAATACCATAATGGTAGAGGACTTTAATATTGTACTTACAACATTGGATAGATAATCTAAACATAAAATCAACAAGGAAACAATGGATTTTAATGACATACAGGACCAGATGAACTTAACAGATATATTCAGAATATTTCATCCTAAAGCAGCAGAATACATATTCTTCTTGAGTGCACATGGAACATTCTTCACAATAAATCACATACTGGGTCACAAATCAGCCCTAAACAGGTACAAAAGGATTAAGACCATGCATATTTTCAGATCACAACACTATGAAACTTTAAGTCAACCACAAGAAAAAAATTTGGAAAGCCCTCAAATACATGGAGGTTAAAGAACATCTAGGCACCAGGGTGGCTCAGTATGTTAAGTGTCTGACTTCGGCTCAGGTCATGATCTCACAGTTTGTAAGTTTAAGCCCCGCATTTGGCTCTATGCTGACAGCATGGAGCCTGCTTCAGATTTTCTGTTTCCCTGTTTCTCTGCCCCTCCCCCTCCCTCTCCCCCTCTTTTCTCTATCTTCCTCTCTGTCTAAACTATAAATAAATAAACATTAAAAAAGAATACTGTACTAAAAACGAATGGATTAAACTGGAAATTAAAGAAGAAATAAAAAATACATGAAAGAAAATGAAAATGAAAACACGACAGTTCAAACCCTTTGGGACATAGCAAAATAAGTCCTAAAAGGACAGTACATTGCAATTCAGGCCTATACCAAGAAGGCATAATCATTCCAAATACACAACCTAACATTATACCTAAAGTGGCTAGAAAAAGAACAGTAAATAAAGCCTAAATCTACCAGAAGAAGGGAAATAATAAAGATTACATCAGAATACTACAAAGTTGTAATCATCAAGACAGTATGGTACTGGCACAAGAACAGACACTCAGATCAATGGAACCGAAAAGAGAACCCAGAAATGGAACCACAAACATATGGCTAACTAATCTTTCACAAAACAGGAAGGAATATCCAATGGAATAAAGACAGTCTCTTCAGCAAGTGGTGCTGGGAAAACTGGACAGCGACATGCAGAAGAATGAACCTGGACCACTTTCTTACACCATACACAAAAGTAAACTCCAAATGGATGAAAGACCTAAATGTAAGACAGGAAACCATCAAAATCCTCGAGGAGAAAGCAGGCAAAAACCTCTTTGATCTTGGCTGCAACAACTTCTTACTCAACACATCTCTGGAGGCAAGGGAAACAAAAGCAAAAATGAACTACTGGGACCTCATCAAAATAAAAAGCTTCTGCACAGCGAAGGAAACAATCAGAAAAACTAAAAGGCAACTGACAGAATGGGAGAAGATATTTGCAAATGACATATCAGATAATGACATATCCAAAATATGTAAAGAACTTATCAATCTCAACCCCCAAAAAACAAAGAATCCAGTGAAGAAATGGGCAAAAGACATGAATAGACAGTTCTCCAAAGAAGACATCCAGATGGTCAACTGGCACATGAAACAATGCTCCACATCACTCATCATCAGGGAAATACAAATCAAAACCACCATGAGATACCACCTGACACCTGTCAGAATGGCTAACATTAACAACGCAGGCAACAAGAGATGTTGGCGAGAATGCAGTGAAAGAGGATCTTTTTTGCATTGCTGATGGGAATGCAAGCTGGTGCAGCCCCTCTGGAAAACAGTGTGGAGGATCCTCAAAAAATTAAAAATAGAACTACCCTACAACCCAGCAATTGCACTACTAGGTATTTATCCAAAGGATACAGGTATGCTGTTTCAAAAAGACACATGCATCCCAACGTTTATAGCAGAACTATCAACAATAGCCAAAGTATTAGTAATAGCCCAAATGTCCATTGATGGATGAATGGATAAAGAAGATGTGGTACATATATACAATGGAATATTACTCAGCAATCAAAAAGAATGAAATCTTGCCATTTGCAACTATGTGGATGGAACTAGAGGGTATTATGCTAAGCGAAATTAGTCAGTGAAAGAAATACAAATATCATATGACTTCACTCATATGAGGACTTTAAGACACAGAACAGATGAACATAAGGGAAGGGAAGCAAAAATAATATAAAACCAGGGAGGGGGACAAAACATAAGAGACTCTTAAATATGGATAGCAAACAGAGTGGTACAGGAGGGGCTTGTGAGGGGGGATGGGCTAAATGGGTAGGGAGCATTAGGGAATCTACTCCTGAAATCATTTTGCACTATATGCTAATTAATTTGGATGTAAATGAAAAAAATAATAAAAAAGAAAATAAATATTAGAGCAGCAATAAACCATATAGAAACAAAAAACCCAGCAGAACATATTAAACTAAATCATGTTTCTAATTAAAACAATACACAAAACTGATACCCCCTAACCAGACTTATCAAAAAGAAAAAAAGAAGGACCCAAATAGATAAAATCACAAATGAAAGAAGAGAGATCACAACCAACACCATAGAAACATAAACAGAATATTATGAAGCATTTTCATATTTCATTTTCAAATATTATAAAACATTTCCAAGAAAACTGGGAAATATGGAAGAAATGGACAAGTTCCTGGAAACTCATGCACTACTAAAACTCAAACAGGAAGAAATAGAAAATTTCAACTGACCCATAACCATAAAAGTATTGAATCAGTAATAAAAAATATCTAAACAAAAAGGTGTCCTGGGCCAGATGGATTCCCAGGGGAATTCTACTAGACATTTAAAAAAGAGTTAATACCCATTCTTGTCAAAGTGTTCCAAAAAAATAGAAATGGAAGGAAAGATTCCCAATTCATTTTATGAGGCCAGTATTACCTTGATTTCAAAACCAGATAAAGATCACACTTTGAAGGAGAATTACAGGCCAACATCCCTGACGAAACTGAATGCAAAAATTTTCAGTAAGATACTTGCAAGTCAAATTCAACAGTACATTGAAAGAATTATTCACCATGATTCAGTGAGATTTATTCCTGGCTGTAGGACTAGTCCAATATTTGCAAATTGATCAACGTGATGCACCATATTAATAAAAGAAGAAATAAGAACCATATGATTGTGGCTGCCCACTGAAGATAAAGTTCCCAGACACTAGACTGAGCAGACATGCAGGACTACTTCTGAGAGAGAGCACCAGCAGCAGCAGACTGCACATAGCCTTTATTTTATATTTTCTCAAATATGAATATCAAAGGATATCAAAGCATGGAAAGAGAATGAAAGGATCTTCAGACATTAACCAGACATGCACCTGGTGGCTATGTGAAGGCATGAAGGGAGTAAATGCAGTTTCAAGGAGTATCAGGGAGTTACAGAAGATTTTGTATCTAACTGTCCTCTGGGGGGATCATGGGGTCCTGTATCTCATAATGATATCATGTTCGACAGCCTTGAGACCAGAACATTGCTGATGTTTCAGCTATTGTCCAATTCACCCTCCAGGACTTACAATATATTCTCTAGAAATAACTCCACATATGATCCTGTCAATAGATGCAGAAAAAAAAAACATTTGACAAAATATAGTATCCATTCTTGATTAAAAGCCTCAAGAAAGTAGGGATAGAGGGAATATACTTCAACATTATAAAAGGCATATGTGAAAGAAACACAGCTAATATTATCAATGGGAAAAAACTGAAAGCTTTCCCCCTAAGGTCAGGAACAAGACAGGGGTATCCACTCTCACCACTGTTCTTCAACATAGTACTGGAAGTCATAGCCTCAGCAATCAGACAACAAAAAGAAATCGAATGCATACATATTGGCAAAGAAGAAGTCATTCACTTCGCAGATGACATGATACTCTACATGGAAAACCTGAAAGACTCCCCCTAAAAACTGCTAGAGCTGATACACGAATTCTACAAAGTTGTAGGATAGAAAATCAGTGTACAGAAATCAACTGCATTTCTCTCGTCCAATAATGAAGCAGCAGAAAGAGAAATCAAGGAATCGATCATACTTCTTTTCTAATTCTGATACTTTTTTATTCGTTTTTCTTCCCTAATTTCTCTCCCTAGGGCTTTCAGTACAATTTTGTATAAGTGTGGCGAGAGTGGGCACCCTTGTCTTGTTCATGACCCTAGAAGAAAAGCTTCCATCCTTTTACCATTGAATATGAGTTAGCTGTGGGTTTTTCATATATTGACTTTATTATGTTGAGATGTGTTCCTTCTAATCTTCATTTGTTGAGTTTTTACCATGAAGTGACTTTGAATTTTGTCAAATGCTTTTTCTCTATCTATTGAGATGATTATATGATTATTTTATTTCATTATCTTAATGTGATATCACATTGATTTATTTGCTTACCTTGAACTGTCCTTGTATCCCAGGGATATATCCCCCTTAATCATGGAATGATCCATTAATGTGCTGCTGGATTCAGTATTCTAGTATTTAACTGAGAATTTTTCCATATATACTCATCATATATATTGGCCTGTGGTTTTCTTTTTTAGTAATGTCCTTTTCTAGTTTTGGTATCAGGGTAATGGTGGCCTTGTAAAATTAGTTTGAGAGTGTTCACTTCTCTTTAATTTTTTGGAAGAGTTTGAAGATTGAAGTTAATTTTTGTTTAAAGGTTTGGTATAATTTATCAATGAAGCCATATGGTCTTGGGCTTTTCTTCATTGGAGATTTTTACATACTGATTTAATTTCCTTACCAGTAATTGGTTTATTCAGATTTTTTATTTCTCCCCAGTATTGGTAAGTTGTAGGTCTCTAAGATTTTTTTTATTTCTTCTAGATTACCCAATTTGTTGGCATATAGTTATCCATAGTAGTCTGTTATGATCATATTAATTTCTGTGATATCAGTTGTGATGTCTACTTTTTCACTTATAATTTTATTGATTTGGGTCCCTTCTCTTTGTTCTTGGTTAGTCTAGCTAAGGGTTTGCCAAATTTTATCTTTTCAAAGAACAAATTATTAGTTTGGTAAATCTTTTCTATTTTTTTATGTTGTTATTTCATCAATTTCTGTTCTAATCTTTATTATTTCCTTTCTTACACTAATGTTGAGCTCAGCTCGTTCTTCTTTCTCTAGTTCTATAAGGCATAGAGTTAAGTTGTTTACTTGGGATCTTTCTTTCTTCTTGATGTGTTTTTGTCTCTGGGCTTTTGTTGTATCCCATTGATTCTGATATGTTGTTTCCATTTTTTATGTCTCAAAAACTTTTTAATTTTCCTTTTAATTTCTTGTTTGATCTATTGGGTTGTTCAGGATAGTATTATTTAATTTATGTGTGTTCATAAATTTTCAATTTTTCCTCTTCATATTGATCTTTAGTTTCATGCCATTGAGGTCAGAGAAGACACTTGCTATGATTTCCATCTTCTTGAATGTGCTAAAACTTATTTTGTGGCTTAATGTATAATCTATCCTAGAAAATGATCCATGTTAACTTGAGAAAAAAATTAATATTCTAAATAATAGCTGAAAATGTCTCAAATCCAGGGAAGTAAACAGACATTCAGATTCAGAAGGCACAGAGATCCCCCAACAAAATCAACACAAGGAGGTCCTCAACAAGGTGCATATAACTGAAATGGCAAAGTTGCACAAGAAAGTGGTTACACACAAGGGAATTTTACAGGCAGCACAAGAAAGCAGTTACATACAAGGGAAACCCCATAAGGCTATCAGCATATTTCCTAGCAGGAACTTTACAGGTCAGGTGCAAGTGGCATGATATATTCAAAGTGCTGAAAGGAAAAAAGCTGCAACCAAGAATATTATATCCAGCAAGGCTATTATTCAGAATATAAGGAGAGATAAAGAGTTTCCTCTTATTTTATTTTAAATAAGCCAAATTTAAAGGATAAAATAAGCATAATTTAAAGGAATTCATCACCATTAAATCAGCCTTATAAGTAATGTTAAAGGGAGTTCTTTGAGTGGCAAAGGAAGGCCATCACTAATAGTAAGAAAATTAGAAAAGGAAAAAAAAATGCAACAGGTACATGCAAATACAAAACAGACAGTAGATTAGGGGCGCCTGAGTGACTCAGTCAGTTAAGCATCCAATTTCAGCTCAGGTCATGATCTCACAGTTCGTGGGTTCAAGCCCCACATCGGGCTCTATGCTGACAGCTCAGAGCCTGGAGCCTGCTTCAGATTCTGTGTCTCCCTCTCTCTCTGTCCCTCCCCTACTTGTACTTTCCCTCTCTCTCTCAAAAATAAATAAAATTTAAAAAATTTTAAAAAAATACAGTAGATTAATCATTTAGAAAACCAGTACCTAGGTAAAACAAGAAAGAAATTATATCTATAAAAATCAATTAAGAGATACATAAAATAAAATAACATAAAGTGTAACATTATGTTCATAAAATGTGGGAGGCGTTAAAAGTTTAGTGCCTTTAAAATGGGTTTAAACTTAAGTGACCTCAAATCTAATATAGACTGCTGTAAGCGTAGGAATATTATATACAAACCTAATTGTAACCACAGATCAAAAACCTGTAATATATATGCAAAAAAATAAGGGTAAAGGAACTCAAGCATATCACTAAAGAAAGTCGTCAAAACACAAGGGAAGAGAAGAAGAGAAGAAAGGAACAGAGAGACACTACAAAAAGCACTGTAAAACAAGGAACAAAATGAAAATAAGTACATGCTTATCAAGAATTACTTTGACAATAGATGGATTAAATGTTCCAATCAAAAGACATAGGGTGACAGAATGAATAATAAAATAAAGAGACCCATCTGTATGCTGCCTACAAAAGACTCATTTCAGATTTAAAGACACATGCAGATGGAAAGTGAAGTGATGGAAAAGCACATATAATGCAAATAGAAGTGAAAAGAAAGCTGGGTTAGCAATACTTATATTAGACAAAATAGACTTTAAAGCAGACTGTAGCAGGAGACAAAGAAGGACACTAAATAGTCATAAAGGGAACAATCCAATGAGAAGATATAAAACTTTTAAATATTTTGCACCTATCATGGAGCACTCAAATACATAAAGTAACAATTAACAGACATGAAGGAAGAATTCAGTAGTAATACAATAGCAAGAGACGTTAACAGTCTTCTTGTATCAATAGGTAGATCATCTAGACAAAAAATAAAAATAAATATAGGGGTGTCTGAGTGGCTCAGTTGGTTAAGTGTCCGACTTCAGCTCAGGTCATGATCTCGTGGTTTGTGAGTTTGAGCCCCACATTGGGCTCTGTGCTGACAGCTCAGAGCCTGGAGCCTGCTTCAGATTCTATGTCTCCCCCTCTGGGTGTTCTTCCCATGCTCATGCTCTGTCTCTCAATAATAAATAAATGTTAAAAAATTAAAAAATAATAAAAAATTATATATATATATAATTTTTTATTATTTTTTAAATAATAAACATATATATATATATATATATATATATATATATATATATATATGGCTTTGAATGACACGTTGGACCAGATGGACCTAGCAGATACATTCCATCCAAAATCAGTGGAATACACATTCTTTTGAAGTACATGGGACATTCTTCAAAATAGATCACATGTTAGGCCACACAACAAGTCAACAAATTCAAAAAGATTTAACTCATATCATACATATTTTGACCACAATGCTGTAAAACTAAAAGTCAACCACAAGAAAAAATCTTGAAAGAACACAAATATATGGAAGGTAAATAGCATGCTATTAAACAATGAATGAGTCAACCCAGAAATCAAAAAGAAAATTTAAAAAAATACATTGAGACAAGTGAAAATGAAAACATAATGGTCCAAAATCTTTGGGATGCAGCAAAAGTTGTTCTAAGAGGGAAGATTATAGCAATACAGGCCTAACTGAAGAAGCAAGAAAAATTTCTTTTTCATTCATTCATTCATTCATTCATTCATTCAGTGTGTGTGTGTGTGTGAGAGAGAGAGAGAGAGAGCGAGCAAGTGCACAAGTTGGGGAGGGGCAGAGAGAGAGGTAGAGAGAGAGAATTCCAAGCAGGCTCCACACTATTAGTGTGGAACCTGATGTGGGACTTGAACTCAGGAGCCATGAGATCATTACCTGAGCCAAAATCAAGAGTTGGATGTTTAATTGACTGAGCCACATAGGCATCCCAATGTAAGACAATTTTCAAATAAACAACTTAACCTTACACTTAAAGTAACTAGAAAAAGAACAAAGGTAAAATCCAGTAGAAGGATGAAAATAATGAAGACTAGAACAAAAATAAATGAAATAGACACTAAAAAAAATAATAGATCAATGAAACCAGCAGGTGGTTTCTTAAAAGATAAAAAAATTGATAAACCTTAGGCAGGCTCATAAGAAAAGAGAGACAGGACTCAATAAAATCAGAAATGTAGGAGGAGAAATAACAATCAACACTACAGAAATAAGAAAGGATTGTAGGAGAATATTATGAAAAGTTATATGCTAACAAATTGAACAACCTAGACAAAAATGGGTAAATTCCTAGAAACATCTAACATCCCAAAACTGAATCAGGAAGAAATAAATAGAAAATTTGAACAGACCAATTACTAGCAATGAAATTGAATCAGTAATTAAAAAACTCCCAACAAACAAATGTCCTGGACCAGATGGCTTCAAATATGAATTCTACCAAAATTCAAAGAAGCATCAACACCTAACTGTCTCTAGGTCTTCCAAAAATTAGAAGAGAAAGGAGAGCTTCCAAATTCATTTTATGGTGCCAGCACTACCCTGATACCAAAGCCAGATGAAGACACTACAAGCAAAGAAGACTACAGGCCAATATCTCTAATAAATATAGATGCAAAAATCCTGCATAAAATATCAGGAAACCGATTTAATAATACATTAAAAAACCATTTACCATGATCAAGTCAGACTTATTCCTGGAATGTGAAGGTGGTTCAATATTTGTAAATCAATCAGTGTGATTCATTACATTCACAAGAGAAAAGATCAAAACCACATGATCATCTCAATAGATGCAGAAAAAGCATTTGACAGGGTACACTTAGTCATGATAAAAAGTTTCAACAAAGTGGTTTAGAGGGAACATACCTCAAAATAATAAAGGCCAGAAATGAAAAATCCACAGATAACATCATACTCGATGGTGAAAGCCTATGAGCTTCTCCTTGTAAGATCGGGAGAAAGACAAGGATGTTTAATCTTACTACTTTTATTAAACATAGTACTTAAAGTCCTAGCCACAGCAATCAGACCAGAAAAAGGAATAAACAGAACCAAATTGGTAAGGAAGAAGTAAAGCTTTCACTATTTGCAGATAGCATGATATTCTATATAGAAAATAATAAAGACTCTAAAAATGACTAGAACTGATAAATAAATTCAGTAAAGTAACAGGATACAAAATAAATATACAGAGATCTGTTGCATTTCTATACACTAATAATGAGATAGCAGAAAAATAAATTAAGAAAACAATCCCATTTACAATTGCATCAAAAATAATAAAATGGCAAGCAATGAACTTAAGCGAGGAGAAAAACCTGCATGCTGAAAACTATAAAAACTATAAATCATTGATGAGAGAATTGAACATGACACAAACAAATGGACAGATGTTTCATGCTCATGGATTGTGAGAATTAATATTGTTAAAATTTCCATACTACCCAAAGCGATCTACAGTTTAATGCAATTTCTATCAAAATATCAACACCATTTTTCAAAGAACTAGAACAAATAATTCTAAAATTGTATTGATCCACAAAGGCTCTGAATAGCGATAGCAACATTGAGAAAGAGCTGGAGGTATCACAGTTCCAGATTTCAAGATATACTACAAATCTGTAGTAATCAAATCTGTATGGTACAAGCACAAAAATAGACACAAAGATCAATGTAACAGAACAGAGAACCCAGAAATAAATACACAATTGTATGCTCAATTAATTTATGACAAAGGAGACAAGAATATATAATGTAAAAAAAAACTGTCTCTTCAACAGAGTGTGTTGGCAAAACTGGACAGCTACATGGAAAAGAATGAAACTTGACGACTTTGTTACACCATACACAAAAATATACTCAAAATGGATTAAAGTCCTAAATGTGAGACAGGTAACTATAAAATTCAGAGAAGAAAACATAGGAAGTAATCTCTTTGATATCAGTTGTAGAAACATCTTTCTAGACATGTCTTCTGGGGCAAGGGAAGCAAAAGCAAAGTTAAACTATTGGGGCTACACTAAAATAAAAAGATTTTGCACAGTGAATGAAACTACCAACCAACAAAAAAGGACAGCCCACTGAATGGGAGAAGATATTCGCAAACGATATATCCGTTAAGGGGCTACTATCCCAAACATATAAAGAACATACAAGTTAACACAAGAAAAACAAATAAATTAAAAATTAAAAATGCTCAATTAAAAATGGGCAGAAGACATGGAAAGATAATTTTCCAAACAAGATACATAGATGGCCAACAGACACATGAAAAGATGGTCAACATCACTCATCATCAGGGAACTGCCAATTAAAACCACAATAAAATATCATCTCACACCTGTCAAAATGGTTAAAATAAAAAAGATAAGAAATGACAAATGTTGGTGAGAATGTGGAGAGAAAAGAACTATCATGCTCTGTTGGTGGAAATTCAAGATGGTAGAGCCACTGTACAAAACACTATGAAGATTCCTTAAAAAATTAAAAATAGAATTAACACATGACCCAGTAATTCCACCATTGGGTATTTACCCAAAGAAAATGGCAACACTGACTCCATATCCAGAATGGAATGTTACTCCGCCATAAAAAAAGAAATCTTGCCATTTACAACAACATTGGTGGATCTAGAAGGTATAATGCCAAGTACCATAGGTCAGTCAGAGAAAGACAAATATCATATGATTTTACTCACATGTGGAATTTACGAAACAAAACAAATGAATTAATAAACAAAGAGACAAAAAACAAACAAACCCAGATTCTTAAATATTGAGAATTAACTGGTGTTGCCAAAAGGGTGGTGGATGAGTGAACAGGTGAAATAGATAAAAGGGATTAAGAGTACACTTAATGTGCTGAGCACTGAGTAATGTACAGAATTGTTGAAATGTTACATTGTACACCTGAAACTAATGTAACACTATATGTTAATTATACTTGAATAAAAAATTAAAAAATACTGGCCTACAATCTTTAATGTTATAATCGTCATGAAAGTAAAGCTTCAGGAACTGTTTAGTGAAAGAACTTAAACTGGTATGAAAACCAAATGCAGTGTGTGGTTATTAATTGGATCCTTTTACTGCGAAGGATACTTTTGGGAAAATGGGGAGACTTGATTTGAGATCTGAAAAATAGGTGGCTGTGATATAGCAATGTTAATTTCCTGATTTTGATGGTTATATTGTGGTTATATAGGAGAATGCCCTTTATTGTAGTAAATAAAAAATAAAATAGGCTGATGAACCATCATGCTGGCAACTTACTCTCCAGTGGTTTAGGAGGAAAAAAATTTTGGCCTATACCTCTATACTTGCAAATGTTCTATAGGTTTGGCATTATATACGCATGTATGTGTATAAAGGGAAGGCACCATACTGGTAGTGGACTTGAAAATCAGACAGACAGATCTAGGTGTGATTCTTGACTTTTATCACTTAGTTGTATGACACTGAACCAGTTATTTAACTTGCCTGAAACTAAGTTTTCCTATTTGAAGTATGAGGATAACTACAGTTACATTTTCACTGGACTTCCATTGTAGTTACATGAGAAATGACACCATGGTCATCATCATCATTGTTCCTAATACTGAGAATTTGCTCCATGCATTGAATTTAGTGAAGTACTTGTCAAACTTTCTAATGAAGGATTAGATATTTTTAAAAACCTCATTCATTATTGAATTACTAAAAAGAAATTAAATACAAATACAAGTCTATATTTTCATTAGTTAACAAATATGAAATTATATGTTAATGTATATGAGAACAGGTATTATAAGAAAAAATTAATTATAAAACCTGTATATTATGCATTGAAAATGTAAATATAGGCAATTAATGGTTACTTGAATAAAATAGTGATTACTGGATGCCTATATGCACACTTTGAAAGACGCTGTGTATATCAATATCTAAAGTTTTTAATGTAACAAATGAGATTGCTTCTGGCTAGCTAATTTACATGATCTAGGCTATATTGTTGCCAATGCTACTTGCAAGGAATAATGTATATGTGATTCATTCTATGTTTTGTTTTAATAACAGAGTAGAAAAATATTTCTCATATAAGTATGTTAACATGAGTAAAAGAAATTTTAAACCAATTTCATCAAGGTCAAGTTATTCATTTTTAACTTTTACTCAAAATGAAATGATGTTATTTCAAAATTGATTTTCTGGAGTCCGTTGATAGTCAGTTCCAAAATTTTAACCTGTAAAATCATAGTAAAATAATCCTTCAATGAGAGAAATGGATTTATTTTAATTTGTGTTTTAGTTGGTAAACTGGTTTTAAAATATCACATGTTATAATGTGGTCCTAACTGAGCATGACTACACCACAGCTTGCATCAAAACGACTCATCACATTAGTTCACCAACACCTGAGCTAGAAAATATCCTGTTCAATGAGACAAGCGCTTTCTAGGATATTTTGACAATGTCAACATGGTTACAGTTTGTAAACTCAGTTTCTTTTTGTTGTTATTGTTTTAGTCTTTTTTTAAAATAAAAAATAAAATTAAAAAAAATTAAATTCAAGTTAGTTAACATACAGAGCAGTTTTGGCTTTAGGAGTAGAACCCAGTGATTCATCTCTTCATATGACACCCAGTGTTCATCCCAAAAAGTTCCCTCTTTAATGCTCATCACCTATTTAACTCATCCTCCCACCCATCTCCCCTCAGCAACCCTCAGTTTGTTCTCTGTATTTAAGAGTCTCTTATGATTTGCGTCCCTCTGTGTTTCTGTCTTCTTTTTCTTTCCCTTCCCCTATGTTCATCTGTTGTGTTTCTCAAATTCCACATATGAGTAAAACCATATTGTATATTTTTTCAACTGTCTTATTTCCCTTAGCATTATACCCTCTAGTTCCATCTACATTGTTGCAAATTGTGATATTTAATTGTTTTTCATCACTGAGTAGTATTCTTACACACACACACACACGTGTGTGTGTGTGTATATATATATATATACATATATATATGTGTGTGTGTGTGTGTGTGTATATATATATATATATACACATACATACCACATCTTCTTTATCCATTTATCAGTTGATGGATATTTGGGCTCTTTCCATACCTTAGGTAATCTTGATAGTGTTTCTATTAACATTGTGTTACATGTACCCATTCTAATTAGTGTTTTTCATCCTTTGGAGAAATACCTAGTAGTGCAATTGCTGGGTCATAAGGTAGTTCTCTTTTTAATTTTTTGAGGAACCTCCATACTGTTTTCCAGGGTGACTGTACCAGCTTGCATTCCCACAAACAGTGCAAAAGGGTTCCCCTTTCTCCTCATCCTCATCAGCATCTGTTGTTGCCTGAGTTGTTAATTTTAGCCATTCTGACTGGTGTGAGGTGGTATCTCATTGTGGTTTTGATTTGTATTTCCCTGATGATGAGCAATGCTGAGCATATTTTCATGTATCTGTTAGCCATCTGGATGTCCTCTTTGGATAAGTGCCTATTCATGTCTTCTGCCCATTTCTTCACTGGATTTTGTTTTTTTGGGTGTTGAGTTTGGTTATTTCTTTATATATTTTAGATACTATGTCATTTGTACATATGTATTTGTCATTTGTACATATCTTCTCCCATTCTGTCAGTATTCTTTAGGTTTTGTTGATTGTTTCCTTTGAAGTGCAGAGCTTTTTATCTTGATTAGGTCCTAATAATTCATTTTTGCTTTTATTTCCCTTGCCTCTGGAGACATGTCTAGTAAGAAGTTGCTATATTCATCTCACCATGGACTGGGAAAAACCATCAGTACATTACCAGCACTGGTTCAAAGGCTACATTTTGAGTATCACTGATTTAGTGTTTTGGATGAATTAACTTAATAAATAATGTATGTAAAGCACTCAGCACAGTGAGAGTTACAGTAAGTACTTCAATAAGTATAGCTACTATTCATGTTAATATTGTTATACTTAAAAAATATATAGAATGTTCATGAACTTGCATGTCATCCTTGTGGCAAGGGCCATTCTAATCTTCTCTATATCATTCCAATTTTACTGTATGTGTTGCCAAAGCGAGCACTCATGTTAATATTATTAATATTTTCTAAAATTTTGACCACCAAGCCTCAAAGCCTTTTCTCAATGGGAAAACATTTTTCAGTAATTAAGATGTACACAGGTCCAAATTCAAGTACTGCCCACAGAGCACACAAATAGGAGATGTCCACTGTACTATCCATTCAAAAGCAGATTCTGTCCTTGCATAAAGACAAGTACAAGCTTGCATCATTAGTAACACTCGTCTGGGTATATAGTCTTTACCTAGTTTTGGTGCAGACTTCTTCCAGGAAATATCCGTCATGCCCTATTACAAACAATTATGATGTTAACCAAAGCACCAGCAAAGGGGAACACAAAGCTTAAGTAGTCTATTCAGGGTGTTAACCACTGAATCTTCATTTCCAGGAAACATGTAAAACTTCAGCTAATTCAGGGAGTTCTTGATGCTCACCTTCATATCTTTTACTGGAGTTATTTGAACCCAGGTGCTGATATTTTTAAATTGCCTAATGGCTGCAGGGTATCTCATGAAATTACAAAATTGATTGAGTTCATTTTCCAGAAAGCAGATTGGGCAAATGAACTTGATTCTAGGTCTTAGCTAGACTTTTGAGGACCTCTGGCAACTGCTTCTCCCTTTCTCTTTGACATATTTTACATTCAGTGGGTGGCCTGAATGAATCATACCACTTTATTGGTCATAGAACAAATGCTGAATACTGTTTCCTTATGACTATTCCACCTTTCCTATGAGCCAGTAAATTTGATCTCATAATTTTCAAAAATGTGTAAGCCAGGTAGAATAACTTAGTGGTGAAAGCACAACAGAAATATACTAGGAAACAGTATACCAATAATAGAGAGAATTTCTTTTTTTATATTATTTTTTTAATGTTTGTTTAGTTTTGAGAGATATAGAAAGAGAGTGTGAGCAAGAGAGGGGCAAAGAGAGGAGGAGACACATAATCCGAATCAGGCTCCAGGCTCTGAGCCATGAGCACAGAGCCCGACGCAGGGCTTGAACTCACAGACCATGAGGTCATGACCTGAGCTGAAGTCAGATGGTCAACTGACTGAGCTACCCAGGCGCCCCAATAGAGAGAATTTCTTAGGTAAGAAATAAATTCTCAAAAGGATCTGAACTCTTCCTATAATACTAAAATATGAACTTAAGCTGTATTTATAGGCCAAAGACAACTAGGGCATATATATTCTTCTTTTATATGGTATGCTTATTATTATTTTTGTGGAATTTTTTATGACATTGTTCTGTTTCGGTCTGCAATGTACATGCAAATTTTCTGTATGCAAATGCCCTTTTTTTGTGACTCAATTGTGTTAACTATGCATTTTTTAATTTTAAGTACATTATTTTATCATGGTTCTTATTAATTGTTCAGTTACCACTCTGTTCCTGTGTTTATGTGTATGGCACAGCAGCCTTGAAACAGAGTAGAATAGATCTAGCCTCCCAACCCAAGAAGTCACAGCTTAATAGTCAGCTTATTGAAACTCGTCTGAAAAATAACCAGAATGGGTGAAAAATGAAGGGTGGTGACAGCTTCCCTTACTGCTGCTTCCCAGTTAACTTAATCATTGACTGAGCCCTGATTCCAATAAGATATTTTTTATGAATATAACTTGTCAAATTGGCTTACATACAACCCCCAGTACTCATCCCAACAAGTGCCCTCCTCAATGCCTATCACCCATTTTCCCCTCTCCCCTACTACGCCCCCATCCACCCTCAGTTTGTTCTCTGTATTTAAGAGTCTCTTGTGGTTAGCCTCCCTCCCTCTCTGTTTGTAACTATTTTTCCCTCTTCACTTCCCCCATGGCCTTCTGTTATAAGATATTTTTAATAGTAAATGCCACAGATACATTTTGTTGTAGAAATAAAAGTTGACTCTGAGCAACTCAGAACAATTTGGACTTCAAAAAAAACAATTAGGAAATGACCATCTTCAGATTTGGGAAAACACTTTTTTTTATAGCTAGGAATAATTTCAGTCATTTCCACAATTTTTGGTGAAAAACTGTAGAGGGAAAATAAACTTGTAAATTCTAAAATAAACTCAATTTTCTGGGTAATACTGAAGAAAAATGAGTTAACTTGGACTTTGATTGAAATTAATTTAAAAGCACAATTTGTAGATAAGCACAAGAAGAAAAAGCTACTGAATTATAATTGAATGATTATTTTCCCCAAATTTATATCTTGATGTGTCCACAAATATATAAAATTATGGCTTAATAAATAGTCATGCTGGTTTAACTATTCTCTATTCAAGAGAATTCTCTATTCAAGAGTATATATGGATTTCATAAATACTCTTATTAAATATTATTACTATGCATCACTTCTTGATAAATGCAATAGTTTTTGTAGTGTGTTAAGCATAGTTTCCAGTCTTCAATACATTACACTTCAGAAGAAAATATTTTTCTTTCTCACTATGTATGTATGTGGACAATTAATATATAAGCCCCTGGAATGTAGTATTTGTGATTAAATAGTCCATACAGAGTTCTTCACTAACCATCCAAAGTGAGCTGCATTCCTTCCTACCATTCTTTATATACATTCTTTATTTCATGGCAGTTATCATAATTTTCAATTATTTTATTTATTTTCTACTTATTTGATTTTTTCTTTCTCTTGCTTCTGCCACAATATAAGCTTCATGAGGCAGGGCATGTGCTAGACATATTTACTATATTCTTAGTACTTGTAACATAGTCTGGCACATAGTTGACATCCAGTAAATTTCAATGGAACAAATGAAGATTATTATAATTCTTTATAGTAACCCTTATACTTAACAAAAAAGTAGGTATTCAGTAAATGTTTGATTATCAGACTTTTGAATGTGACATAAGTAGGTTAGAGCTATCTCCTCTGTGCAGTGTTGTTAATACTCAACTTGTTAGTCAGGATGATACTACATTTTATTTACTATTGTTGTCTAAACAAAGGCTGAATCTCTTTCTCCAGAGTGCCAACTCAAGTAATGCAGTTTCACTGTTTCACTGAGTCCCTTAAGCATACGTAGCCCATTTTCAATTTGTTTTATTAACATGTAATATTCAGTAGAGCTAAGTACCACATGTTGCCAGTAAATCAATGCTACCACAGAAATAGTGCAAAATGAACTGGAAGGGAACAAGAAAGAGGGGAGCAAAAAAGAGAGACAAAGAGAGAAATGCAGTCATTAAGCAGTCTATGTACTAAAGAGGAATAAAACAGATAAAAACTGATTATTTACATAGTCTTTCTAAGTTAAAGTGGGAAGGACTCTGGTTTGGAAATCAGATGATCTTGGTTTGAATCCTAGCTCGGTTACATACTAGTTGAGTGGCTCTAAGCAAATAACATGATCTCTTGGATCTTGTTTCTGCCACTTTAAAAGGGGGAATAGTAATAGCCTGGTGGACTACAGTGAGTATTGACTTAGATCGTATATACACAAGTTACTGGAGAGCTATGTTCCATATTAACCATTAATTTTAATTTCAGATCATTTTAAAAATTATTTTTATTATGGTCCATAAGGCTTTGCCACCTACTTTGGTAAGTTAATTTTTGTGGGTGTTTTTCCTCACCTGAAAAATGGCATAATTATATCTAACTAATTGGATCACTAGGAAAATTGCCTTGTAACATTACCTTGAATAGTGCCTCAATACATAGTAGGTTACTAATATATTGAAAGTGTGCTGTTGTGGCCAAAAATAAACCTCATTTCTGTAAAAGACTGTGTGTGTGTGTGTGTGTGTGTGTGTGCAGGAATGAGAACTTGCATTACAGGACTTTGCATCAGAGAGACACACAAAAGGTATAAAAGGCCACTAGTAGTCCAGATAAACCAATATAGAACTTCTGTAATCCACTATAAGCTCCAAGATTAGTGTATGAGTTAAAGAAAACTTCTGAACTTTCTAGAGATTGATCCTTTGAAATAGCATTATAATACCATCTCCTCCAATAATTGTAAAAAATAATCAAAATGGTAGGGTTTATGGGTGGTTCAGTAGGTTAAGCGTCTGACTTCGGCTCAGGTCATGATCTCACGGTTTGTGGGTTCGATCCCTGCATCGGGCTCTGTGCTGACAGCTCAGAGCCTGAGCCTGCTTCGGATTCTGTGTCTCCTTCTTTCTCTGCCCCTCCCCCACTTGTGCTCTGTCTCTCTCTGTCTCTCAAAAATAAATAAATGTAAAAAAAAATTAAAAAAAAGAAAATATAATAATCAGCTCATGTGGTCTAGTAGTAAGCAGCCCTAGCACACCATACAATGCACATGCTCTCTGAAATAGGTTATGTAATTTTATATGTAGTGGTTGAGGCAGAAAGGGATGCTTTCATAAGAGGCCTAGCTGAGATGCACTGAACTAATTTCACCATGATAACAATGCTTTACATTAAATATTTCCATCATAATTTCAGTAATAAATACAATATACATTTATAGTCTCTGGAAATGTTTAATTATTAATATCTTCCTAGGGCTTGGCCTTTTTCAATGTTGCCTTCTTTTATCCTGGTTTACATATTCTAAAATATCCAAATCTATTGTTTTAGAATGGAATTTTAAGGCTATATTTTTGTGCACATCATTGTAGCCATTTAACTAAATTGGCCAGTCATTTCAGTCTAAGCATTCAGGAAAATGGAGTGAATTCTCCACTTGATCTTAGCCAAAAGGCTGAGAAATGATTGGATTTGATTCACAAAGGCAGTCATCATTTTGTGGGTGCCTCTTCTCTGACTGGCAGTGTGCTAACCACTTGACAATATAAAAATGAAGAAGGTGCTGACCCTGATTTGCAGTGTTCATGCTCATCATGTTGTCAATAAGCTAATTACTGTTATGGATTGAATAGTGTCCCCCAAATTTACATGGTGATGTTCTAATGTCCAGTACCTCACAACGTGATTGTATTTGAGACAGGGCCTTTAAGGAGGTGATTAAGTTAAACTGATGCCATTATAGTGGGCACTAATTGAATCTGTTTGGAATTTTCATAAGAAGAGGAAATTTGGACATAGAAAGAGACATCAGGGATGAGGACACACAAAGAAAAGATGATGTAAGGAGAAAATGAGGAGGTGGTCAATATGAAAGCCAAGGAGATAGGCCTCAGGAAAGATAAAAGCAAGCTTGAGGGTGGGCAGCTAATATGGCAGAGTAGTAGGAGGGCCGTAGGCTTGCCTTGTCTTGTCACTTGAACACAGCTAGATAACTCCAAAATCATTCTGAATACTCAAGAAATCTACCTGAAGACTGAAAGAACAAACTGTACAACTAGAGGGAGAGAAGAGGCTACTTTGAGGAAGATAGAAAGTGCAGAGATGTGGTTTGGGAGAGAAACGGATCATGGGTGCTGCATAGGGGAAGGAACCCTGGTTGTAGAGAAAGCCAAGGGAGAGTGGAGTGCACAGGAATACACACAAGGAGAACATTTCCCCCAAAGACATTTGGATGATAAAGTGAGAGAGGATGAATATTGTGATTTTTTGCAATGAGCAGGGCTCAAAGACTGGAGTTTTAGAGGTCCATGGCATAGGTGGCATAGTCATGAGGGTGCTGCCTTACTCCTGGAGATGAGGCAGGCAAACAACCCGTAGGCAGACTGTGTTATCTAAAGATTGTGTAAAGGTCATGTGGAAAGACTGTTCATATTTTTTGTTTTTGGAGCACATCTGTGAGAGGTGGCATTGACTCTCTGGAGATAAAAGAACTGGAGGGTGCCATTTCCCTCCCCTCCCCTTTAGCATAGGCACAGCGACACCTGCTGAGAGCGACTAACCTGGTCACTGCCTGTTTAGCCTGCTTGTTCTAAATCTCATGTTCCTGCACTCTGGTGGAACTGCACTTCTCTGTCAAACCTACATCAGTTCCAGTTTGGCAAGACCCTCTCCAAGAGGACAAGTGCAGGTCCCTGCCACACCAGGTCCCTGAAGTTTGGAATATTACTATTCAGCAGACGTGGCCAAGGTAGAGGTTAAGGTGTGCTGCACTGATCCAGGCAGGCAAGTGACCTAGAGACAGACAGTGTGAAGTCAGTGATCTGAAAGATGCCTGTGATGCAGGAGGGGAAATTATTTGCTCTCTGAAAGTGCTTCCCTGAGAGCAACAAGAAAGACTCCCCTCTCCAGGGACAAAGAAGCAAGCTGGTGCAATTTCCCCTTACTGCCACTCAGAATAAACTAACTTCAGGGAACATCACAGTGCCAACATTGGTTGCCTAACCTGCTTACACAAAGTTCCACCCACCCTGTGCTCTGCTAGTACTGCTTTTCTCAAGCAAGTGTTCCTTAGGACCAGCTCAGTGGGCCCCTCTCTGAGAAGACCAGAACAATCTCCCACATACACCATGTCTACTGACCATTGTGTTTTGCAAAGCTTCAGCTGTAGTGGAAATAGCATCAAGTCTCTTTTAACAAGAATACCAGAGCACACCTAGTTAAAACTCTCCACACTCTGACCAAGGTCCAAACACTGGCAACTGTAGTCAAGGAGAAACTCTGCAGATGACTGACCTGAGAAACAGAGAAGTCAGAATACAGCAGTACAGTACACATAGGACACACCACAGACACTTCCTGAAGCATTAGGACCTGGATATTATATGACCTCTTCTTCATAAAACCATTACTCTCAGGAACAGGAAAGATAACAGGCTTTCCTAACACAAAGAAGAAGGCAGAAGCATAGGCAAAATGCCAAGAAAGAGTAATTGATCCCAAAAGAAAGAACAGGAAAAGATCATGGCGAGGGATCTAACCCAAACACATATAAGTAATATTCCTGGTCCAGAATTTAAAGAAACAATCATTAGGATACTAACTGGGCTTGAGTAAAGCATGGAAAGCATCAGGGAGACCCTTACTATAGAGATAAAAGAGCTAAAAAACAATCAGGCCAAAGTGAAAAATTCAATAACTGATACTCTAAACTGACTGGATGGAATAACCACAAGGATAAAAGAAGAAGAAAACCATATAAGTGATATAGGAGATAGAAATATGGAAAATAATAAAGCTGAACAAAAAAAGAGAAAGAAAAATTTTGAATCACATGAATATAGACTGAGGGAACTCAGTGACTCTACCAAATGTAATAACATTTGTATCATCAGTGTCCCAGTAGAAAAAGAGAGAGAAAAGGGGACAGTTTTATTTAAGAAAATTATAGCTGAAAACTTCCCTAATCTGGGGAAGGAAACTGACGTCGAAACCAGGAGGCAAAAAGAGCTGCCATCAAAATTAACAAAAGCAGGCCAACATTAAGACATGTTGTGCTTAAATTTGCCAAATATAAAGATAAAGAAAAAATCCTAAAACATCAAAATGAAAGAAGTCTATAACTATAGGGGAAGAACAATAAATTTAGCAGCAGATCTCTCTACAGAAACTTGGCAGACCAGAAGGGAGTGGCATAATATATTCAATGTGTTGAATGTGAAAAATATGCAGCCAAAAAATACTCTATCCAGCAAGGCAATCATTCAGAATAGAAAAAGAAATAAAGTTTCCCAGACAAACAAAAACTAAAGCATCTTGTAACCCCTAAACCATTCCTGCAAAAATCATTAATGGTGACTCTTTGAGTGCAAAGGAAAGACCAAGAGTGACAAAGACTAGAAAGGAACAGAGAAAAATCTACAGAAACAATGACAAAACAAGTAATAAAATGTCACTAAGTGCTTACCTATCAGTAACTACTCTGAGTGTAAATGGACTAAATGCTCCAATCAAAAGACATAGGGTGTCAAAATGGATAAAAAAAAAAACCAAGACCCATCTATATGCTGCCTACAAGAAACTCACTTTAGGCTTAAAGACACCTTCAGATTGAAAATGAAGGGATGAAGAAACATATATCATGCCAGTAGATGTCAAAAGAAAGTCAGACTTGCAATACTTATATCAGAAAACTAGATTTTCAACCAAAGATGGTAACAAGAGATGAATAAGGGCATTATATCATAATTAAGGGGTCCATCCATCAAGAAGATCTAACAATTGTAAATATTTATGTCCCCAACCTGAGAGAACCCAAGTATATAAAACAATTAAAAAAATAAAGGAACTCATTGATCATAATACAATAATAGAAGGAGACTTTTACAACCCCACATGTATCAATTAACAGATCATCTAAGCAGAAAGTCAGCAAGGAAACAATGGCTTTGAAAGACACATAGGGCTAGATGAACTTAACAGATATATCCAGAATATTTCATCCTAAAGCAGCAGAATACACTTTCTTTTCAAGTGTACATGGGGCATTCTCCAGAATAGATGACACACTAGGTCATAAATAAGACCTCAACAAGTACAAAATGGATGAGATCATACCATGAATCTTTTCTGACGACAGCATCATGAAACATGAAGTCAAACCACAAGATAAAAATTGTAAAGATGACAAATGCATGGAGGTTAAAGAACATTCTCCTAAGGAATGAATGGGTCAACTAGGAAATTAAAAAATAAATTTTAAAAAAATACATGGAAGCCAATAAAAACGAAAACACAGCAGTCAAAACCTTTGAGATGCAGCAAAACTGGTCCTAAGAGGGAAGTATATAGCAATACAGGCCTAAATCAAGAAGCAAGAAAAATCTCAAATCAACAACCTGACATTACACTTAAAGGGGCTATAAAAAGAACAACAAAGTCTAAAGCCAGAAAACGGGAAATAATAAAGATTAAAGCAGAAATAAATTATGTAGAAACTAAAGAAAACGGTAGAAAAGATCAATGGAACCAGGAGCTGGTTTAGTGAAAATATTAATAAAATTGATAAACTCTTATCCAGACTTATCAAAAAGAAAAAAAAGTCCCAAATAAATAAAATCACAAGAAAGGAAATAACAACCAACACCAAAAACATATAATTATAAAATAATATTATGAAAAAATATATGCCAAAAAATCAGGTAATCTGGAAGAAATGGATGAATTCCTAGAAATATATAAACTACCTAAACTGAAACAGGAAAAAATAGATGACTGGAACAGGCCAATAATGAGCAAAGAAATTGAATTGGTAATCAAAAATCTTCCAATAAGCAAAAGTCCAGTGCCATATGGCTTCCCAGGGGAATACTACCATGCAATTAAAGAAGAGTTTATACCTATTCTCAAACCATTCCAAAAAATGGAAATTGAAGGAAAATTTCCAAACTTATACTATGAGGCCAGCATTGCCCTGATACAAAACCAGACAAAGACTCTAGTAAAAAAGCAAACTATAGGCCAATATCTCTGTTGAACATGGGTGCAAAAATTCTCAACAAAATACAAGCAAACCGAATACAACAGTAGGTTAAAAAAATCATTCACCACGATTAAATGGGATTTATTCCTGGGCTACAAGGGTGGTTAAATATTCACAAATCAATCAGCATGATACACTACATTAATAAAAGAAATTATAAGAACCATATGTTTCTCTCAATAGATGCAGAAAAACATTTGACAAAGGACAACATCCATTCATGACAAAAAAAAACCCTCAACAAAGTAAGGATAGAGAGATGGTGGCTCAGTTGGTTAAGCGTCCGACTTCGGCTCAGGTCATGATCTCATGGTTTGTGACTTTGAGTCTGCATGTGGTTCTTTACTGACAGCACAGAGCCCGCCTCAGATCCTCTGTCCCACCCCCCTTCTCTCAGCCCCTCTCCAGTTCATGCTATCTCTCTCAATAGTAAATAAACATTTGAAAAAATTTAAAATAATTAGGGATATAGGGAATGTTCCTGAAAATCATGAAGGCCATATTATGAAAGACTCACAGCTAATATCATCATCAATGGGGAAAGACTTAGAGCTTTTCCCGTTTGGTCAGGAACAAGACAGGGATGTCCACTCTCACCATTGCTGTTGAACATAGTACTAGAAGTCCTAGCCTAAGCAATCAGACAACAAAAATAAAATACATCCAAATTGGTAAGAAGAAGTCAAACTTTCACTATTCACAGATGACATGACATTCTATGTAGAAAACCTGAAAGACTCCACCCAAAAATTGTTAGAACTAATACATGAATTCAGTAAATTCGCAGGATACAAAATCAACGTACAGAAATCTATTGCCTTTCTGTACATCAATAAGAAGTAGAAAGAGGAATCAAGGAATTTATCCCATTTATAGTTGCTCTACAGGGGTGCCTGGGTGGCTCAGTTGGTTGAGCGTACAACTCTTGAGTGGTTCAGGTCATGATCTTACAGTTGTGAAATTGAGCCCCACATAGGGCTCCATGCTGGGCAAAGAACCTGCTTGAGATTCTCTCTCTCTCTCTCTCTCTCTCTCTCTCTCTCCCTCTCCTCTTCTACTGCCCCTCCCCCACTTGCTCCTTTGATCTCTCTCTAAAATAAAAATATATTACAATTTCATCACAAACCAGAAGATGCCTAGTAATAAATCAAACCAAAAAGGTAGAAAAAATCTGTATTTTGAAAACTATTAAACACTGGTGAAAAATTGAAGAGGACACAAAGAAATAGAAAGAAATTCAATGCTCATAGACTGGAAGAACAAATATTGTTAAAATATCTATACTACCCAAAGCAATCTACACATTCAATGCAATGCTTATTCAAAATGCCAACAGCATTTTTCACAGAGCTAGAACAAACAATCCTAAAATTTGTATGGAACCACAAAAGACTCCAAATAGCTAAAGCAATGTTGAAAGAGAAAAAGCTGGACCCATCACAATTCTGGGCTTCAAGCTATATTATAAAGCTGTAATTATCAAGACAGTATGGTTCTGGCACAAAAACAGACACATAGGTCAATGGAACAAAATAGAAAATCCAGAAATTGACTCACAACTATATTGTCAACTAATTTTTGACAAAGGAGGAAATAATATCCAATGGAAAAAAGAAAATCTCTTCAACAAATTATATTGAGAAAAGTGGACAACATGTAGAAGAATGAAACTGTATCACTTTCTTAAAACATATACAAAAAATAAATTAAAAATGATGAAAAGTCTAAATGTGAGACAGGAATGCATCATAATCCTAGAGTAGAATAAAGGCAATAACCTCTTTAACATCAACTATAACAACTTCTTACTAGATATATCTCTGGAGACAGGGGAAACAAAAGCAAAAATAAACTATTGGGACTTCAAGATAAAAACCATATGCACAGTGAAGGAAACAATCAGCAAAACTAAAAGACAACCTTCAGAATGAGTAAGAATATTTGCAAATGACATATCTAATAAAGGGTTAGTACCCCAAATCTATAAAGAACTCAGGAAACACAACACCTCAAAAATAAACATGCTAGTTTAAAAATTGGCAGAAGACATAAATAGACATTCCAAATAAGACATACAGATGGTTAATAGACACATTAAAAATTGTCAACATCATTCACCATCAGGGAAATACAAATCAAAACTACAATAAGATGTCATCTCACACCTGTCAGAATGGCTAAAATTAACAACATGGGAAACAACAGGTGTTGGTATGGATGCTAAGAAAGGGTAGCCCTCTTGCACTTTTGGGAATGCAAACTGGTGCAGCCACTCTGGGAAACGGTATGAAAGTTCCTGAAAAAGTTAAAAATGGAACTACTCTATGACCCAGCAATTATGGTACTAGTTATTTACCCAAAAGGTACAAAAATACTGTTTTGAAGGGATACATGCACCCCTATGTTTATAGCAGCATTATCAACAATAATCAAAGTAAGGAAAGTGCCCAAATGACCATGGACTGATGATGGATAAAAAAGATGTGGTATATGTATACAATGGAATATTACTCAGCCATAAAAAAGAATGAAATCTTGCTATTTGCTACAACA
The DNA here is from genome assembly GCF_027475565.1 of Acinonyx jubatus. Lineage (NCBI taxonomy): Eukaryota > Metazoa > Chordata > Mammalia > Carnivora > Felidae > Acinonyx > Acinonyx jubatus. The sequence continues at coordinate 77,291,613 of NC_069389.1, read as the reverse complement.
TGGATAGAGCCACAGAGTATTATGCTAAGTGAAATAAGTCAGTCAGAGAAAGACAAATACTATATAATTTCATTCATGTGGAATTTAAGAAGTAAAACATGAACATAAGGGGAAAAAAGAGAGAGGCAAATCAGAAAATAGAGTCTTCACTATAGAAAACAAACCGAGGATTATTGGAGGGGAGGTTGGTGGAGGAATGGGAAAATTGGGTGATGGAGGGCACTTGTGATGAGCACTGGGTGTTGTTTATAAGTGATGAATCACTAGATCTACCCCTGAAACTAATGTTACACTGTGTCTTTACTGACTGGAATTTAAATAAAAACTTGAAATAAGAAAAAAAAATAAGCCTGAGAACACCTTGTTCTTTCACTTCCTGTCTCTAAACTGAGTAAATGAATTTCTGTGGTTAAGCTACCTAGTTTGTGGCATTCTTTAATGGCAGCCCTGGAAAACTAACACAGTTAGCATAACTAAATATTTACAGTATCTATCAGTTAGGGTTAGATTCAGTTTTGAGGACCATAAAACTTTAAATAACAGTGGTTTTATGAAGGTAGACTATTTGTCTGTTGTATAAAAGTTCAGGTTTTAAGCAGTACAGAGCTGTCCTTGGCATCTCTGGTCCATGGCATTCATTTGAGACCCTAGTTCCTTCCAATCTATCACTCTGCCATGTTAAATATTTGGCCCTTAACTTTGTGTTTCAAGATTGTGGCATCAGTATTCCAGACAGGAAGATGGAAGAGGATTTGAAACCGAGCAGGCAAATTTGTCAATGGAGGAAAAAATCCTAGAAGCTGCTACATGACATTTCTATTTATGTAGCATTACACATAACTATGACTCATGGCTACATCTATCTGTAAGGAAGATTGGGAGTATAATATATAGTTCAGCTAAAAGTTTATTAGTATGAACAAAATGGGTACTGAATAGGGAAAGAAGTAGTAACCTCTGATACACTGCCTTATTGGCTATCCAAATAACATTGCTTACCCTTTCAAACACAAAACACATTTCACTGCTTCCCAAGAAAGAAGGCCCAGTGTCGCATCCAGTTACTGTGTTCATCTAAAAGTATAAGATATCTGGTGACACACCTTTAAAATTTATGTTCATATGTGATTCATTGTGTTCTGTCCCCACCTACAAACTAAGAAACAAGTTGGTTGTGCTTTGGTCACCTGTAAACTAGGAGACAAGTTACCTGCCATCCCATTCATCCACCTAGTACACAATTGTAGAGAAGAAACAGCATAGTTGGAACAATAACTTCCTTTTAGAAAAGGGAAGAATGGGAAACACATAAGTTACTCATCCATAGCAAAGATCAAATTGTTTGGGGCAGAAGTTATAAACACCCTGAGCAAAAGCATGGAAGTATGAAATTGATATTTATGAATGGAGCAGCTATTTCACTTAACTGATAGAGAGTTCAATGAACTGACCAGTTTATTCACATGTTCATAGATGACAACTGAATTATCCCTTGATTTTCTTGACTTATGATGGGGTTATATACTGATAAATTTATCATAAGTTGAAAATATTATAAATCGAAAATGCATTTAATATACCTAACTTTACAAACATCATAGCTTAGCCTAGCCTATCTTAATTGTGCTTAGAACACTTACATTAGCCTACAGTTGAGCAAAATAATCTATACAGAGCCTATTTTATAATAAAAGGCTGCATATTTTATTAGTTTATTGAGTACTGTACTGAAAGTGAAAAACAGAATAATTGTGTGGGTACAGAATTATTGTAAGTGTATTGGTTGTTTGCCTTTATGAGCAATACTGAATATGTATTGATTTCACACATTGTAAAGGTGAAAAATTGTAAGTTAAACCATAGTAAGTTAGGAAACATTTGCATTTAAAATAATCTTAAAAGTAAACTTCTGATCCAACATAAAAGAGGGAAATAATGAAAATGACATTTACTGATTGCCTGTTATATTCATTCATTCAAGACAAAAAAAATAATAATCACTATTCTAGGTATGGGGAATAGAGGAGTAAAGGAAACTGGTAAAGGGGCACCTGGGTGGCTCAGCTGGTAAACATCAGGCTTTGGCTTAGGTCATTATCTCATGGTTAGTGAGTCCAAGACCCACATTAGGCTCTGCATTGACAGTATATAATCCAGTTTGGATCCTCTGCCTCCTTATCTCTCTGCCCCTCCCCTGGTCATATGTTCTCTCTCACTCTCTCTCTCAAAAAAAATTGAAAAAAAAACTGATAAGGTGCATGGTCTCATTAAGTTTACATTCTAATAAGGAGAGACAGTCAATAAGCAAAAATAAAATTAGATATACATTGTACCAGTTCCTAAATGTTGTAGGGAAAAAATAAACCTGGATAATGGTGTTAGATCCAGGTTGGGGTGGGGGTGGCGGTTACAGAGCTATCATGGAAAATTTGAGTAAAAAAAAAAAAAATATATATATATATATATATATATATATATAACCTTTTGAAGAGTAAATATATAGAGAGATCTATATATACATATATTTACCCCTCAAAATGTTGCTATCATAAATATCAATTTATGGGATTATAATCTCATAATGGAAGAAAATGAAAGGGAAGATGGGAAAATTACACTTTGCATAGAAACCAAGTGTCAAGCCAAACCAAAGAGTAGATCTATACTCAGGTCTTATCACCTGTTGTCTTTTCAACCTAGTTTAGTTCCTCAGATACTGTTCAGATGTATTTTACAGTTTTTCTGCTTATATACTTATTTATAAAAATACTTATAAAAATATGTTTTATGTAATTTATGCAAATACTTTTTTAAAGCCAAACACTATCTTTTTATATTTGATTATGGAGGGATGAAGAAATATGTGCAGTACTAAGCAGGGACACAAAGGTCTAGAATAAGATTGACTTCAAGGTGACCACTACATTTACCTCCTACCAGTTGCAAGAATCAGATAAGTTAATTTGAGTCTTGGTTCCATAGACTGTAAAAATGAGTTACTTATATCACTACTTATATTACAACTTTGAGAAAATTCAACATAAACATTAATATGAGGGTTCAGAATTCTACCTGGAAAATGCTCAGTGTTGATTGCCTTGCAATTTTCCACAACATATCTATAAACAACTTTAAATAATTCATAAAATATTATAACCTACACAAATTTAATTCATAAGAATATAAAACTAATTTAATGCAAATAGCATACTTAATTCATTGATAGTATAACAAGGTGGTAAAAAAGGGAATTTTGAAATCAGGCAGACCTAGAGTTTCCTCTCTGTTCCATTACTTAATAATATGTGTCTGGTATCTAATTAGGCACTTTGAATGACTTCTTGTTTGATTTTCACAACAGTCCTGTGAGTTCAGTCTTAATAACTCTATTTTACTGATGTGAAATAGACTCAGAGAGGTTAAGTGATATATCCATGATCACAAAGTTAGTAAGCAGCAAATATGGTATTTGAACACATGCCTATTCAATTTCAAACCTATGTCTTTTCTGTTATATTGTACTACCATTATGGCTATCACTTTGTAGATCAGATAAACATTGTCAGGTGGTCTATTTTATTTCTTGTAAAGTTTTAATGATCTAGTAGTGAAGTGATAAATTAGATAAAAGTAATACCCATAGGTTTTCATTTCTGCTTCTTCCACACCACTAAAGTGTTCTCTATTAAATCATTTTCTTCTATTGTCTATGACAGATGCTATATCAGTTTGTTCTATTTCAGGAGAAACTTTCCCAATTTATCTTTGGCATTCTGAATTTCTGCACTGGTTCCCAGTTTGTTGACAATTTGAAAAAAGTTTCTCAAAGTTGGATCAGGCTGAGAGTGGAATGTGATCATATAGATGTAGGTGAATATTCTCTGCCTAAAGTTCAAGTGCCTTTGTAATCAGCCTCTGAAGGTTTTAATTTTACCATTACAATACTTTGGGTATTTATTTAATTTTTTAAAGCAAATATGTCAGTGACCACAATATTGACAATCACTTTTTCCCCTGGGGATATATATGCTATAGGAAGAAAATTTGTAGAGGAACATCAATATTCTTAGTATGGATACTACAATTTACTTATGAAAAAATAAATGCTTGGGTTTTCTACATCTTTATTGATTCCAAGTGTAGTGTTGTGGTTATTTTTGACACTGTTCTTTGAGTCTACATAGTTAGGTTCTTTCAAATCAAGAGGATAAATATAAAAATGTTCAAAATTAGTGGTAGCCTCAATAGACTACCACCTTGTTTTTCCAACGAAAGTGTTTGTATAGGAGTCACCTAGCAGTTGTGTCAATTATCCACAGGTTTGGAGTTTTGAGAAGGCAATCTAGAATTTTAACAGTTCCAATATCAATATAATTTCCATTCCATCCTCAGAATTAAAAACTTAGGAAGATTATCACAAACACATTTGGTGAGATGAGATTTTGTTGTCTCTTCCTAAAAACAAAATAGGAAGAAAACCCACCAACTTTTACTCTGAGTTTGAAATTCAATCAACTGAATATTATACATTATTTTGATAAATCATGTTTGATCTATACTTGAATCAGTCTGAATTACTTTTTCTAACACTTGATATTTAATTTGTTATAAATATCAAAATTTATCTTAGCTTTAAAAAGTTTTCCTACAGTTTGTAAGATATCTTAGTGTAGGGGCACCTGGGTGGCTCAGGTGGTTAAGCATCTAACTTTAGCACAGGTCATGATCTCACTGTCCATGAGTTTGAGCCCTGTATCAGGCTCTGACACCTCAGAGCCTGAAGTCTGCTTCAGATTCTGTGTCTCCTTCTCTCTCTGCCCCTCCCCTACTCACACACACACACACACACTCTCTCTCTCTCTCAAAAAAAAAAATAAGCATTTTTTAAAAGAATGTTTATAAGATATCTTAGTGTTATTGAACTAACATCAGTGATTCCTGGGTCTTGAGCAGTGTCATTCTAAACTAAAAATACACAATGTCTGTAACATCACTAAAATATTTTTTTTACTAACAGACTTTGTAAAAAATCTACAGATACTGTCCATAATAATTAAGTGTTCAGTTATGTGTAAGTTCAGTGAGCAATTCTCCCATCTATAGTTTACTCTGAGTTATACAATATACATTTATGAAATAATAATAAATTGGAGATATTTCTTGTGTTTGTTATTACACTTTTGACACAAAAAAGGGTGGCATATAGCTTTGCAAAAATTATAATAGTGATTATCTATTGGATGCCTATTCTATTGTAGGTGATTTCCTAATAATAAGTCATCTAAACCTCACAGCAGCCTGTGTGAAAAAATATTATACCTATTTTAAAGATAATAAAATTGAGGTTTTTAGAGGTTTTGCAATTTATCCAAGTTCATATGGCTAATATGCAATGGACCCAGAATTTTAACTCAGCTATATATGGTTCCCAAATCTGCTCTTTTTCACTACATATATTTCTTCTTTAGATTTTTTTAAAAGCCTGTTCATTTTTGAAAGAGAGAGCATGAGTGGGTTGGGAGCAGAGAGAGATGAGGACAGAGAAATTGGCGTGGGCTCTGTGCTGACAGCAGCAAGCTTGATATGGGGCTCAAACTCATGAGCCCTGAGATCATGACTTGAGTTGAAGTTGGACACTCATCTGACTGAGCCACCCAGGCACCCCTCCTTAGATTACATTAAATGAGAAAAGTCCCGAAGAATTCAAGACGTGTGTTCTTCATATGCCTGGGTTATTTTCTTTGAGAAAGCTAGCTGCTTTGGTCCTTGAAAACCGAACAATCATTTATCATCAAAGTTAAAACTACTGTTTATTTTTCATAAACTAAATTTTTTTTGTGCTTGTTTCGTTTTTGTGGTCTCTTGATTGTGAAATTCGGGAAAAGGAGATAAGGACTGTAGTATCACATCTAGGAATTTTGTTATATGTCATTAAGTTCATTTGAATGAAAAATTTTGTCATTAAGTTTTCATTTAAATTATAGTTAACATACAGTGTAATATTAGTTTCAGGTGTACAACATAGTGATTCAACACTTCCATACAACACCCAGTGCTCATGACAACAAGGGTACTCCTTGATCATCATCACTTATTTCACCTATCTCCCAACCCATCTCCCTTCTGTTAACCATCAGTTTGTTCCCTATAGTTAAGAGTCTGTTTCTTAGTCTCTCTCTCTCTCTCTTTCCCCTTTGCTTATTTTTTTTCTTAAACTTCACCTATGAGTGAAATCATATGGTATTTGTCTTTCTCTGATAGACTTATTTTCTTAGCATAAAAGTCTCTAGCTCCATCCATGCTGCTGCAAATGGTTAGATTTCATTCTTTTTATGGCTGAATAATATTCCATTATTCCACATCTTCTTTATCTATTCATCTGTTGGTGGACACATGGGCTGCTTACATAGTTTGGCTATTATAAATAATTCTGCAATAAACACAGGTATGCATAAATCCCTTTAAATTAGTAATTTTGTATTCTTTGGGTAAATACCCAGTAGTGTGATTACTGGATCATAAGGTAGTTCTGTTTTTACATTTTGAGAAACCTCCATACTGTCTTGCACAGTGGCTTCACCAGTTTGCATTCCCACCAACAATGCATGAGGGTTCCTTTTTCTCCACATCCTCATCAACAATGTTGTTTCTTCTGTTTTTGATTTTAGCCATTTTACAAGTGTGAGGGTGAGGTGATATCTAACTGTGGTTTTGATTTACATTTCCCTGATGGTAAGTGATGTTGAGTACATTTTCATGTGTCTGTTGGCCATCTGTATCTTCTTTGGAATGTCTCCATTATATATAATGTCTTATAACAATTTTTCAATTGGATTGCTTGTTTTGTGGTGTTGAGTTGTATAGGTTCTTTATATATTTTGGATACTAACCCTTTATTGGACTTGTCATTTTCAGCAAGAAAACATTTCCAAAATCATTCTTGAGGCTAGCATTACCCCGACACCAAAATCACATAAAGACACCACAAAAGAAAGAGATCTACAGGCCAAAATCCCTGATGACCATGGATGTAAAAGTCCTCAACAAAATTTTGGCAAACCAAATCCAACAATATATTTAAAAAATCATTCACCATGATCAACTGAAATTTATTCCCAGGATACAAGAGTAGTTCAATATTTGCCCATCAATCAACATGATACATCACATCTATAAGAGATAATTGTAAGAGATGCCAAAAAAAAATTGACAAAGTACAACATCCATTCATCATAAAAAACCCTCAACAAAGTATTTAGAGGTCTCCCATATGTGTATCCTGAGAAACTTAATAGAAGACCGTGGGGGAGGGGAAGGGCAAAAAAAGTTACAGAGAGGGAGGGAGGCAAACCATAAGAGGTTCTTAAATACTGAGAACAAACTGAGGGTTGATGGGGAATGGGGGAGAGAGGAGGAAAGTGGGTGATGGGCACTGAGGAGGGCACCTGTTGGGATGAGCACTGGGTGTCTTATGGAAACCGATTTGACCATAAGTTATATTTAATAAATAAAAAATAATAATTACTAATCAAACGTATGAACATATTGCCAAACTGCTCGCCAAAAAGGCTATATCTGCTCACATTTCCAAAATTAGTATGTTCAAAAAAAACCCAAAAGGTAAAATTTGTATGTTCATTAAAAAAAAAAAAGTAGTTTACAGGGAATATACTTCCACATAATAAAGACCATATTTGAAAAACCCACAGTTAACATCATCCTAAATGGGGAAAAACTGAAAGCTTTTCCCCTAAGGTCAGGAACAAGACAAGGATGTCCACACTCACCACTTTTATTCAACATAGACCTATGTCATTTTTATTTGTGAAATAGATAATAGGTCAATAAATAATAGACAAATTTATCACCTCTTAGTAATCTACTGAGAAAGGCAAACAAGTATCTATGGCCATGTGGCCATGTTGTCCTTACTTAAATGATTTATTTCAGGTATATTATTATCTGTTAAATACAGCATTGTGCTTGCCGAAATGAAAATTCCTTTTGTGAGAGATTACATAGGAAATGGTGATGTCTTCCTGCATAATTTGCTTTCATCCATCACCAAGCAAAATTTTGTCTCTTATTCCTGATAGATGTTTTGTAAAACATGAAAAAAATAAGTAAGACATTTCATGTTTTGAAAGCTTCCTCTTTCCACTCCTGGGTATTTCCATATAATTCAACCTGGTTCTCAGTTTAGCTAGAACCATAGGACCTCCTGCCCTGTCCCCACTTCCTTACTATTTCTTACTGTGGGGAGTACTCACTCATTGTAAAGGTAACTGAATGCCAGATGTGTTTTACAGATATTAAAACACTTCTGCCTAAATAGCTCTCTTTGTCAAGATATGGTGACTGTTTTCTTTAGCAATTCTTTTGGGTTGAGTGTTAAAGAAGTTTTTTTTCAAAAGCAAATGACGTATGGGTAGGGTGAGTTATTACAAGACATTAACTTTCTTCATCTTTTATCAGTGCAATGTTGGAACACCTACTATATGGTAATGTACATGTCTTGTTGATGTAGGGGTGAAAGACATATTAAAAAAGAAAAGGCAGAATGTCAGTACTCAAGGGACTTAACTGAGAAAATAACTCCAGACATTATGACTATAATCTTGAGCAATAGCATGGATAAGACTGAATGGACTACTTCTTTGGAGAAGGCTGAGAGTAGGCAATAGAGGGACGGTATTATGGTATAGGGTAACACTCGTGTGTGTGTGTGTGTGTGTGTGTGTGGTGTGTTATCCTAATGAAGAGAGAATGAACCCCCAATACAACCTTACAATTTTCCAAGCATTTGCTCTAGTTGTAAGGGCTGTTGCACATGATCACATATTGCTTGTTACTTCTGCCTCACTAATAAACTTTATAAAAGGCCAGGTGGTGGATGAAGTGAAGAATATGCTGTATATACTGATATTAGTGAGAAAGAAGTAGGAAAATAAAACTTTAAATATGATTTGGATTGTATTTTATTTCTTTCCATTTATTCTACATGCCAGGGACATCCTGCTAACCTCTACCAAACTCTAGAATTCTTCTACTTAAAAATGTTTCCAATGGAAATATGTGGCATATCCTCTGACAAAAAAAATATGCTGGCTCCTCAAAAAGTTAGAATTACCATACTATCCAGCAATTCTACTTTTGGGTATGTACATGACTTAAAAAAAACAGAGGCTTGAACAGATAGTTGTATACCAATGTTCATAGGGGCATTATTTATAATAGCAAAAAATTGGAAACAAGTAAAATGGTGACCAACAGATGATGGATAAACGAAATGTGGTGTGTGTAGGCACACATTAGAGTTATTGCAGGTTCAATTCTAGACCATGACAATAAAGCAAATATCACAATAAAATGAGTCAAATAAACTTTTTGGTTTACCAGTGTAAATAAAAGTTATGTTTATACTATACTGTAGTCCATTAAGTATGCAATAACATTGTATGTAAAAGACAATGCATATACCTTAATTTAAAAAAGCACTTTAGTACTAAACATATTAATCATCATCTAATCTTTCAGCTAGTTGTAATTTTTTGCTGATTGAGAGTCGTGTGTTGATGTTGATGGCTGTTGACTAATGAGGGTGGTGGTTGCTGAAGTTGAGGTGACTGTGGCAATTCCTATTTATTTATTTATTTAAAGTGGAGGAGAGAGGCAGAGGAGGGGAGAGAGAATCTTAAGCAGGCTTCATGCTCAGTGAGGAGCCCCACATGGGGCCTGATCCCAAGACCCTAGTATCATGACTTGAGCTGAAATCAAGAGTTGTATGCTCAAGCAAGGGAGCCACCTAGGTGTGCTGGTGGCATTTTTTAAAAGTAAGACAGCAGCGAAATTTGCTGCATCAATTGACTCCCCCTTTCTTGAAAAATTTCTCTATAGTATGCAGTGCTGTTTGATAGATTTTACCCACACTTGAATTTCCTTCAAAATTAGAGTCAATCTTCTCAAACCCTGCCATTGCTGTATCAGCTAAGTTTATGTAATATTCTACATCATTTGTTGTCATTTCAACAATCTTCACAGCATCTTCACCAAGAGTACATTTTATCACAATAAACTACTTTCTGTGCTCACCCATAAGAAGCAAGTCTTCACCTGTTAAAGTTTTATCATGAGATTGTAGCAATTTAGTCACATCCTCAGGCTCCACTTCTAATTATCATTCTCTTGCTGTTTCTACCACATAGGTAATTACTTCCTCCACTGAAGTCTTGAACCCCTCCAAGTCACCCATGAAGACTGGAATCAACTTCTTCCAAATTCCTGGTAATGTTGATATTTTGACCTCTTTACATGAATCATGAATGTTCTTAATGGCATCTAGAATAGTAAATCCTTACCAGGAGGTTTTCAATTTAATTTGCCCAGATCCATCAAAGGAATCATGATCTATGTCACTATATCCTTACATAATGTATTTTTAAAATAATAAGCCTGAAAGTTGAAATGACTCCTTGACCCATGGGCTGCAGAATGGATGTTGTGTTAGCAGGCATGGAAACAACGTTAATCTCATTGTACATCTTCGTCAGAGTTTGTGGGTGATGTATAGGTACATTGTCAATTTTTGCAGTAAAATTTTGAGAGGAATTTTTTTTTTCCTGAGCAGTAGGTCTCAACAGTGGGCTTCAAATATTCAGTAACCATATTATAAACAGATGTGCTGTTATCCAGGCTTTGTTGTTCCATTGATAGAGCACAAGCAGAATAAATTTTGCATACTTTGTAAGGGCCCTAGGATTTTCAGACTGTTAAATAAACATTGCTTCAATTTAAAGTCACCAACTGTTGGTTCCCAAAAGCAAGGCAACCTGAGATTTGAAGCAAGACCCCTCCTACTAGCTATGAAAGTCCTAGATGACATCTTCTTCCAATAGAAAGCTGTTTCATTCATCTATATTAAAAATCTGTTGTTTGTGTAGCCATTTTCATTAATTACCTTAACTAGATTTTCTGGATAACTTGCTAAAGCTTTATATCAGCACTTGCTGCTTTACCTTGCACTTTTATGTTTTGGAAATGGTTTTTCCCCTTAAACCTCATGAATCAACCTCAGCTACCTTCAAACTTTTCTTGTGCAGCTTCCTCCCCTCTCTGTCTTTATAAAATTGAAGATAGTTAGGGGCTTTCCCTGGATTAGGTTTGGTTTAAGAGAATATTGTGAGTTTCAATCTTCTATCTAGACCACTAAACTTTCTCCATATCAGCAATAAGACTTTTTCACTTTTGTATCATTCACATGTTCACTGGAGTAGCACTTTTGATTACCTTCAAGAGTTTTTCCCTTACATTCACAACTTGGATAACTGGTGGAAGAAGTGTTTCTTTCAGTCTATCTTGGCTTTTGACATGCCTTCTTCACTAACCTTAATTTCTAGCTCTTGATTTAAAGTGAGAGGCATGTGGCTCTTTCTTTCTCTTTAACACTTAGAAGCCATTTTAGGGTTATTAATTGGCCTAATTTCAGTATTTCTGTGTGTCAGGGAATATGCAGGCTTGAGTAAAGGAAGAAAGATGGAGAAATAGCCAGTTGGTGGCACCATCAGAACACACAACATTTATTGATTAAGTTCACCATCTTACATGGGCACACTTCATGGTGCCCCTTATTATAATAATAAAATTGAAGATTACAGATCACAATTCACCATAACAAATATAACAATAATTTTAAAAGTTTGAAATATTGTGAGAATTACCAAAGTGTGTCACAGAGACATAAATTGAGCACATGCTTTTGGGGAAATGGGTCCAATTGACTTATTCAATGCAGAGTTGTTGCAAACTTACAATTTGTAAAAAATGCAATGTCTGAAGTGCAATAAAACAAAGTGTGATAAATTGAGGTATCACTGTACATACAACAGAATATCACTCAGCATTAAAAATATAAAATTTTTACACATGCTACTATGTGGGTGAATCTTAAAGACATGCTAAGTGAAATAAGCTAAACAAGAGGAAACATACTGTATGGTTCCACTTATATGAAGTATGCAGAGCAGTCAAATTAATAAATATAGCATTTTCCAGTGGCTAAAGAGAGGGGGAATGTGGAGTTATTGTTTAATGACTATGAAGTTTCAGTTTGAGATAATGAAACAGTCTGTAGATGGATGGTGATGATGGCTGCACAACAATGTGAATGTACTTAATGCGACAGAAGCGTGTACTTAAAAATGGTTAAAATGGCAAATTTTATGTTATATATTTTTTACCATAGTAAGAATTTTTTATGTGTGTGTGTGTGTGTGTGTGTGAGAGAGAGAGAGAGAGAGAGAGAGAGAAATCACAAGTGGGGGAAAGGACAGAGGGAGAAAGAGAGAGAATCTGAAACAGGCTCCACACTCAGCACAAGGACCAATACGGGGCTCGATCCCATGATCCTGGGATCATGACCTGAGACAGAATCAAGAATCAAATGCTCAAACGACTGAGCCAACCAGACACCCCAAGAAGTTTTTAATTAAAAAATGTTTTCCCAAGCATTCTCTAAGTAAGCAGAAAATTCCATGTCACATTGGCATTATAAATTTTACATAGAAGCAGAAATTGGTATGTTAGAATCCATTTCCTTGAAGGCAAAGCTCACGTTGTTTTTCACAATTACATTTCAATTTTTTTTTGATGCTGTGAAAGTATATAGTTCTTGCCTCCAAAGAACTTATAAACTTGTTAGTAGACAACAATAACACGGAGGATGAAGAAAGAAAACTTAATACCGTATGTGCCAAACATTACTACTGTGTAGTTCAAAGGAAATCGATATTAGTGAAAGTTAAGTTACAGGGGATAATCTTATGGGAAAAATTATGGTTGAGTTGGTTTTGAACAATGAATAATATTTAGAGAGCTGGAAAGGATACAGTATGGCATTTTGAACAACAATGGAAGATAATAAAATAAAATCACATAGGTAGGGATTAATTTGGTTTACCTGTAGGACAGTGAGAATAAATATCTGACTAGAGAACGAGGAAATACCACGAAATAAGTTAGGTCAATTGGGGTCAGATAATAAAGTACTTTAAAATATAGTTTATTAGTATTAATTCATATATAATTAATTTTACCAGATATAGCCTTTCCCAACTTCCTGCTAAAATCTTTTGAGACACACACATACACACAAAACTTCATAACAACACTGAAACCTGCTACCAATTATCAGTCACTTGCCAAAAATATGGGGAAATGTCTACTAATAGGCTGTTAGAATTGCATCTATAAACAAAATTGGTGGCCAATATATTCTAAGTTGCTAGGAATAGAACAAATTTGTTAAACTTGAGGAAAATTGGAGAACTGGTTTTTTATCTTTTTTTTCATTTATTCTTTCATCCAGAATTTCAAATTTTGTACTAACCATAAAATAGGATACAATTTTTTTATTGCATGGGTAGTGATTTTTTATCCCTCTTCCCACCATGTTCATTCAGTTTCTATTAGTAACTCATTTCTAAATCTTGTTAGAAACTGAAATTCCCAAAATGAATCGATGATATAGTGAAAGAGTTATATATTCATTCTGGAGTATGTAGTTCCCTGAAGGAAAACACTATTAGCCAGCATGGCAGACAACTAGCTATCTTCTGAAAATCCATGATCTTTTTATATTGTAGAGTTGTGTTTGGGAAACAACTGTCCATCTAAAAATTATATTCCCTGTGTTCCTCATATCTGGATATAGCTTTGTTCTTTGCCTAAAGAAGGTGAATGAAAGTAAATTGTGCCACTTCCAGGCAGAAGTGGTTAAAAAGTAGGCATTTCTCTCCACTGTGATTTTTTCTATCTTCTAGCTGAAGGTGGACTTTTAGGCCCTAGGGAATGACAGAGCTATCAAATAAGGGAGACTGAGTTTCTAAATCTCCACACAGAAGTTTACACATGGAATATTCATTGAACAATTGTTCCAGCAAGACATAAACTGTCATGAGCCACTGAAATTTTAGTTTGTTACAGAAGCTAGCACTACTATAAGTAATAGAGCATGGGTGGACAGATTAGGGTATTTTTAAGTAATATGTGTTGGTGTAGTGGTCCTAAAATCTATACTCTATATAATAAAAATTTTAGAGTATGAAGTTGTGGGGACAATAGAAGATCTCCTCTCAGTCGAGTAGAACATAAATTAAAAAAAAATACATTCTTGGATTTGGGCTAGAAATTAGGCACAGCAACCCATGTTCAGTATATAATAGTATATGAATCTCGTGTATTCTGCAACATTTGTCACCTAACTTTATCTTCACAGTTTTATAGGTTAAGTATTAGCATTCTAGTCTGACAGATGAGGAAATTGAAATAACTCCCCAAGGCCATATGGCAAGTGGTGGAGCCAGGGTATGAGCCCCAGTGTTTCTTATTTCAAAGTCACTTTTAACTACTACTTTCTAACACTTCATATAAAATAGTTGACAAGTTATTCATTCAACTGACAAATGGATAGAGAACAAAGTCAAGGGAATTCCACATACACAATCTGTTAGAAGTTTTTGGATCTAGATAGATTTATTTTTATTCAGGAATGAATAAAGTCAACTTGGAGATAATTACCATGTAACTGATGCATTTATCAAACACAACTTGTAAGACATAATCAGAAGGCAGCTTTATTTTAATTTACTATGACTTCTTTAAATTTATTCTGTGAAATGAGTTCTTCTCTTGCCTCTGAATACAAATCAAGGAAATTTCTATAACTTTTTCAATTACTTTTAAGTAATAAGAGTCTCATTTCAGTAAATGATATATCTTCAGCAGTATAATAATAAAACTATAAACTTTATTCAAAGCCTCACTCATATCCAAAATCAGGCCTGTTGCCAGGGTCACTAACTTAAACAGGAAGGGAGACATGTTTTGTGTACCTTTTATTTTCCATTTCTTCTTCTATCTTGTTAATTTTTGACTTCTTCATAGTAAGGGAAAAGCATAATGAGAAGATCAAAAGGACAGTAAAGGAGTTAATTTACTACACTGCTATGGGAAGGAACAGTTATTCCCTGGGTTTGGTAGATGTTTGAGCTTGATTCTTTCTTTCATGGAACACTTTATTACCTTCTTCAGAGAACACCTTATTGCTGGAAATAACTCACATTTATCCTGATGCTTGTGAATGTATCTCCTCTGGCTTTTGCTTTATGGTTCCTTCTTCATCATATAAGAATCTAACAATTCACCCTCCTATTTAGGACATCTCTCCCATGACCTTTCTAGGTCAGGCTCTAAGGAACTCCATGCTGGCTCTTTCTTGTCTGTGGCTTACCTATTCTTTAGAAGATACACTCATGTATCCTTTGTCACAACAAATTCTGGGAGTGCAGGCATCACTCAAATACAACATTTTTTTCCGCTCTAAGAGCAAATAGCCAACAATCTTGCCCTTTAGATTGAATATATGATATGAGCCATACATCAATATACTACAGGGAGCATATTTTAAACTCTCCACTTGTTTCTGTTGGAGAATTCTTTCTTCAACTTGTGATTAAGGGTGAACATTTCTCACTATTCGTACTTTGAGAAAATAGCACTTAGAGCACACCAACAGCTCTTTCCAAAAATCTCCCCTAAACTCCCAATCTTCTATCAAATTCTCCAAACTCTTTTATAAGCTGAAAATAGAGTATTTAAATAAGATCTTGAAACCAGTATTCAGCCACCTTTATAAATTCCACCTGGTGGACTTCCGTCTGTCAGATGTGGTACCAAATATTTTAAAGCTTAACCCCAAATTCAGACTTAAATATTTCCATTTTTAACATCATATTACAAAACCTAAACTAACAAACAAAAATGACAACAGAACAAGGAAAAGAAGATATTGGGAAGTACATAAGAAGATCTCAATTCTAAAAATAAATGGGGCGCCTGGGTGGCTCAGTTGGTTGACCATCCGACTTCCACTCAGGTCATGATCTCACGGTCTGTGAGTTCGAGCCCAGCGTCTGGCTCTGTGCTGTCAGCTCAGAGCCTGGAGTCTGGAGCCTGGAGCCTGGAGCCTGGAGCCTGCTTCGGATTCTGTGTCTCCCTCTCTCTCTGCCCCTCCCCCACTCGTGCTCTCTCTCTCTCTCTCTCTCTCTCTCTCTCTCTCTTTGTGTGTGTGTCAAAAATAAATAAACATTAAATTTTTTTGTAATAATCTAATTTAAAGATCAGAAGAAGTATTTTTATAAAACATCATGGAATCATAGAGTAGTTACAAAAAGACATTGCTCCTGAATGGGGCTCTAATTTTCATTCCAACTTTATCCAACAATGGGACATCAAAAGAGTTAATCAAGGGGACTTGTTTGAATGTATATCTCTTGCCTTCTGGGGAAAATGTTGGAACAGATTTTGAGGACTGTAAGTTACATTCCTCAAAGCATTAGGACTTATAATTCTGACAAAACAGGAAGAGAAATACCATCTTCAATTTTTAGGAGTACAGAATCATTTGTGAAGGACTTATGAATGGTGGAGAGAGGATTTTTTTTTTCATGTGACAATAAGCGGTCCATTCAAATAATCTTTGAGTTAGCTCTGTTCAAGAGCACAGAATTCATAAAAATAAGCTACTGATTGTACTTACTGGTTGTAGAGACAACCTTTCCCAACTTCAAGGTCTCCTGAAATAGTGAACACTGAAAATGGAGACAAAGTAGCCAATGACTAGAGCTGTATCTTTGATGTAATGAAGATTCCATCAGCAGTAGTACTGCTCACATTTTGTTAGCTATCTTGGGAATGGCCAACAATGTAGCGTCAGAAAAGGTCACCTACAAGAGAAGTAGTGTGAAATAATAATAATAGGGAAGTTGGAAAGCTTCAGAAAAGCTTCAGCAGTCACCGAGGCAGTATCAAGAAGATTTAAGGAATCTTGGATAGGATGACCATATAATTTATTCTTTAAAGTGGGGTACTTTTTAAGACTGGAAGGAGCATATTAATAATTATGTCAGTACAACAGACATGAACTAAAACTTCCTGGTCTAACTGGAGCATATTATACTCCTGGATTGGAGGACAAATAACTTCTCTGGATTGAGGCTCTGAATGAACAAACATTATAGCCATTATCCAGGTTTTTGCTGGCTTAATATGTGTCTGGCTAAATCATACACAAGTACTGTCACCATATCAACTTTTGATATGGGCACTTAGGAGTCACTAAAACCAGTCCCTATTCCTACTTCCTCTTATTCAATTATTTTCCAGGACATTTATTTTTAGCCATGAATTATTTATACATTTCTATTCCACATAAATTTAGAATAATTTATAATCTAGGCCTTGAATTAAAGCATATGAAGAATTTTGCTTATCTTAATTTGCTGCCTTTGAAGAGCCTTAAGCTTTTCAATGATTTTCAGAGAGTTGATTAAGTTGATTTAGGCTGTATGAGGGGAGAGGCAGGTTACCAAGTGGTTGGAAGAATAACAGTGAAGGGTAAGGAGCTTAATTTTGATGTGGAGAATTATGAAAACCTCTTACAAAGTTTGCAGAAGTGTGGTAGCATTCAGTTGAATTTAGTAATATTTAACACTCATTCTGTGTTACATATTATCTGTCTTGGATAAATTTATAATATGTTTGAAGAGACAAAAAATCTGCACATGAAACAATTAGTGCACAAAACACATGATCTAATGTGAAAGTATGAATGTCAGATAATGAATACTACAATATGGCATGGGTTAGAAGGTGGTGAGGGGCAAAAAGTTATTAGCCATAATATCCTACCCAGAAATTCAATCACTTTGTAAACATGGTGAAAAACACCATGTAATAGAAATGGCTGATCTTTCACCAAAAGTCTATGCTCTTCCATTTCCATAGTGTGGAACTGCCACCTAAAAATAGCTGTCCAGCCAAATACAACACCTCCCTACCATGAACTTTGCATTCTGTTGTGCCCATATGACTAGTTTTCCCTAATGAAACATCAACAGAAATATGCAGGTCCCTTGGGGAATAGGTTATCTTGATACAGCTGGTATGCTTTTGCTGAGCTCAGTTCTTCAATCTGCCAGCTGAATACAAAGCATTCCAAGGACCTAGAAAGGTACCTAGGTCCCTGTATCACCATATGGAAGAAAGACATACACTGACCAATAATAACTGAATTTTACATTTTCATTAATAATAAACTTTTATTTGTTGAACCATTGGAACTTTCAGGTTTTGTTGTTGTTGTGTTGTTACAGCAATTAATATTACCCTAAATAATATCAGCATTAAGTTTTACAAGAGTCTTCACAAACAAGCCATCTCACAATAGCCTGGGATTTAATTGCTTACTGATTCCCATGCTCAATTATTCAATATAATTAGGAAATGCATTAGTACCTCCCCCATTTATTTTTACTTAATAATAAGTGAGTCAAAAAAAAGAGGAGGAAACACTGATTATCCACTTAACCCTTCAGTCTTTTTATTCATTTTAAATTATTTTGAAGCTGGCTAAATTCAACAGTTGAACTTGGATAAATTAGGAAAACAGATTAGAGAAAATCCCAAGTCTGGAATCTAAATATATTCTGAGTAATTTGGAAGGGTAGTCTTTATTTATTTAAACTGAAAATTATTTAACTTGTTTAATAAATGATATATTAAATTCAGAAGTTAGCATTTATGTCCTTCCACCTAGCTCTAAATTCCAAAATTTAAAAAGTCTTTGTCATTAGATATATTGACTACCAATAGCATTAGATTTCTCTTAATCATGATATTTTAGCTAAAGACTAGAACATGGGCTAAGGAGTTTTTATCTTATTTGCTTAAGAGTGAGATAACACCAGGAGTGTTAAAATAGTAGAATTTCATGTTGGGGGGCCCTTCTTTTGGCAGACTGATCTGGGAAGGTTGTAATATCAGACTGGAATTGGTAGGAGAGTTATAAGAGATTATTGCAATAGTCCAGGCAAGAGATAATAATCAAACTTTACTAAAGTACATATAAGCAGTTTTGAAGAGGTGAAAATCTCATATTCCTGCATTGAATGATTTGAAATATAATTCTCTCAAAATTAATATTTAATTTTTTTTATTTTTAATTTTTTTTAATTTTATTTATTTTGAGAGAGAGAGTGTTTGTGTGTGTGTTTGTGTGTGTGCACCAGCAGGGGATGGGAGGAGGGAGAGAGAGAATCCCAAGCAGGCTCCTCACCATCAACACAGAGCCCAATGCAGGGCTTGAACTCAGAAATAAGGAGATCATGACCTGAGCCAAGGTCAAGAGTTGGATGCTGACGGCACCACTCAGGCATCCCTCAAAATTAATATTTAAATTTAACACAAACTCAGGAAATTTCCAGTAGAATTTGTTACTTTATATCTTAGTAAAATGATTCTGAACTTTATCTGAAAATAAAAATACCCTTGGAAGATGAGCATTTGAAATAAGAGTAATTAGAGATGGGACTTTTCCTACCACATACTAAAATATATAGTTATAATAATTAAAAGTGTAAACTAGTGTTTTGATAGGAAAGTAAGTCACTGTGAGAAAATCAATCAAGTAATAAAAACTGGCCCAACTATATGTTAGTTATTTGTGAGCTAGAGAAGTGTTTCTCAAGGTGTGGTTCATGGATCATTATCATCAGTATCACTTGAGAATTTGTTCCAATGCAAATTATCAGGCCCCATCCTAGAAACACAGAATCAGAAATTCTGAGGGTGGGCTCTACAACCTGTGTTTTAACAAACTATCAAAGCAATTATGATGCATGTTAAAGTTTGGGAACCACTAAGTTATGTGATGCTACAGTCACAAATCAACCCTGAGATGTCAGTGGCTTAGAAAAACTAAGGCTTAATTCTCACTTCAACTACATGTCAACTGGCTGTTGACAGGGGGATAAATACCTGATGGTTGTAGTTCCTGGAACACATGACTTCTTTAGACATTGCAGAAGGGAAAGACATAGCCATAGTGTTGTGAGTTGATTCTTTTTTTTCCATAACCCACCATAACTAGTCATATGCTCCTTCCTAACAGTGAAGGGTTTGTAAAATGCAAGAAAATAGTTGAAGTATTGGTAATCACTATTATCTCTGCCACAGATCACTATATCACACCTTATCCAAATCTTGAAGATGGAAAAATATTTAAAGGAAAAAGTTAAAATCGTACTATAAGAAAATATAGGTCAATGTTTATAAAATATCTGCCATGGGGAAAGCCTTTCTAAGAATGTTCAAAAAAAACACAGAAATTATAATGAAAAAGAATGACAGATTTGACTGTACAGTAATTAAAAGTACATCAAAATAAACTTTAAAAAAGAAAGAATTAGGAGACTACTTTGCATATATGATTATTAATAATATTACCATGTAAGGAATTCTTAAATCAAAAAGAGAAAGAAAAATACCCAGTAGAAGGATGGAAAATTGGCATATTAAAAATACTTTATGTCAATAATTATCAAGGGAATGAAAATTAAAACAAGATATCAGACCCCATATCCAGAATGTCATAAGAAAAAATATAATACACAGTGTTGACAAGAAAATGATAAACTTTCAATAATTACCCCTGAGAATGTAATTGGTACCACAATTCTGAAAGAAATTGTGGTAATATATATCAAAATCCTTAACATTGTATATAAATTTCAAAATAGAAATTTTATGCCTAGAAATATTCTCAGATATGTATAAAATGTGATATGCACATATGCTATTCAAGAAGACTGTTGTATGGTTTACAAGTGGCCACAGTTTCCCAAGGTAAAACAAAATGGATATACCTAGAGTATATTATGCTAAGTGAAATAAAGCAAATGCCATAAGATTGTACTCATATGTGGAATTTAAGAAAGAAAATAAACATGCAAAAGAGAAAGAGAGAGACAGGGAGAGAGGCACAAACCAAGAAACAGTTTCTTAACTATAGAGAACAAACTGATGATATGCTAACTATATTGAAATGAAAATAAAATTTAAAAATGGGGGAAAATCTACATCTCTATTACTGTTATGAAAAATGTTGATGTACATTTATTGGTATTCACCATATATTAAATGAAGAAAAACAGGTTACAGAAAAATATATTTAGGATAAGCCCATCTTTGATGTTTCCTTCTGCTTCACCTCAAGATCCTTGAACATGGACTTTGAAAATGGATCTTTGTGGGAAGCCACTTTCATTTTTTTTTTCTAAAATGGCTCCTTCTTATACTTAAGGTCTTAGTTTAAATTTCACCTCCTCAGAGAGGCCTTTCCTGATTACATCTATATTAAGTTCCCTCTGTCATGCCTCATCACAGTATAATATTTATTATATCTCTCATAGCACTAATCACATTCTGTAATTATTTTTTTGTTGCCTATTTCTTCCACTAGAAGGTAAGTTTGGTGAAAGTAAATTTGTCTTGTTCACAGGTATCCCTAACAATTAACACAGTGCCTGGTGCATAATAGAAGTTTCATAAAAAGTTAAGAGGTAAAAGGAAGGGAAAAAAGGAAAGAAAAAAGAAAAGAGAGAAGAACATAAGAGGGAAGAAGGAAAATTCATATGGAAAAAGTCTGGATTTACATCAAAATACGGACAATGACAATTTCTTAAAAGTGAGATAGCAGATGATTTTAATTTTTTTCACTAGACTTCTCTGCTTTTTCTGAAAAGTTTTTGATGTAATTAGTTTGTGTTACTTTTTATTTTTTTTTACAGTAGCCTTCACTCTCAGCATGGAGCCCATAATAGGGCTTGAACTCAAAACCCTGGGATTAAGACCTGAGCTGAGATCAAGAGTCAGAAGCTTAAACTGACTGAGCCACTGAGGCGCCTTTGTGTTATCTTTATAAGCAAAAACAAAAACAAAAACAAAACAAAACAAAAAAACCACAAAGCATTTATATTTTGACAAAAGGAAAGGCTATAAAAAATAAGAAGAACCTGGGTCTCCTGGGTGGCTCAGTCCATTGAACATCTGACTTCAGCTCAGGTCATGATCTCATGGTCTGTGAGTTTGAGCCCTGCATTGGGCTCTGTGCTGACAGCTCGGAGGCTGGAGCCTGCTTTGGAGTCTGTGTCTCCCTCTCTCTCTGCTCCTCCCCCACTTGTGCTCAGTCTCTCTCTCTCTCTCAAAAATAAATAAAAAATTTAAAAAAAATAAAAATAAGAACCTGAATTAAGGTAGTGACAGTAGGTACAGAAAACAAATGGTAAATATTAGAGACATTCTGGACTTAGAATGAACAGGAATTGTAGGAGGATGGGGAAAGGGAGAACTCAACAATGACACTCAGACTCTAAAAGTTATAATACAATTAATACAATTGGAAAGTGTTTCACAGTTTCTTTCTCCCTCACAGTTACTTCTCACAATCCTTTTTTTTTCCATCTCGTTTTGGAAGGAGTGATATAACATTTTGTGATAGAAATATATTTCTGATGTCAATGGTGAAGTTTGAAAACTGTTATGGAGAGGGACATTGAAGGTCTGGCCTAGATTAGTGGCTGTGGAGATAAGAAGTAAGGATTGGATTCTATCTTCTGATAGAATTCTCATAGTGACTGTGTGTGTGTGTGTGTGTGTGTGTGTGTGTGTGTGTGTACACACGTGCACGCATTGAATAGGGGCCAGAGGCAGGAAGAGGGAGAAATCTTTGACTACTGTCAAGTTTCTTGCTTGTGCTACTGGGCAAATAGTCATGATGCAACCTGGGGAAAAAGTATAGACTTAGAAGTTTTTCTGATAGTTTTGGTTTCGAGGAGGAGCACTTCAATTTGGGAAGTGATGAGTTAAAAGCAATGATGTCAGGCTTCAGGATTGAGCAGGGGATGCTTCTGACTTGCAATAAAGAACACATCATGAGGATTAAAATTGGGAATTTTTGTGCCATTTGGGACATTGAAGTATAAATGTTTACTATTTATTACTCTGCAGCTCAGGGATAAATTTGGGGCTGGAAATATGGATCATCATGGGTCATTAGGTTATAAGTATTAAATGAAATATAGATGTTCAGAAACAATAACATTTTAACCTGACTTGTCTCAAAAAAACTTTATACTTTAAGTTTACTTATTTATTTTGAAAGAGACAGACAGTGCAAGTGGGGGAGGGCAGAGAGGAAGAGAGGGAGACAGAGAATCCCAAGCAGGTTCTGCACTGTCAGCTTGGAGTCCAATGTGGGCCTTGAACTCACAAAACTGTGAGATCATGACCTGAGCCCAAACCAAGAGTCAAATGCTACCCTGACTGAGCCACCCAGGCACCCCGTCTCAAAATCTTTAAATCTCCCCGTCTCCCACCTAATAATTTAGGTGCCTGCAATTGTCAAAGTATCCCACTGTTGAAAGTACTCAGCCTGTGATGGACTGCTGCCTGTGTTCTGTTGAAATAATTTTTATGATTCCTGAAATTTGATTCACTTCTTTCTGCTTTGATGATTTATTCTAACTCATGCAATTTGGAAAAAGCCAGAGTAATGTTGGACAGCTATTTCCCTTCTTTTTTAAATGTTTATTTATTTTTGAAAGAGAGAGAGAGCAAGCGAGCAGGGAGGGGCAGAAAGAGCAGGGGACAAAGGATCCAAAGCAGGCTCTGCACTGACAGCAGCAAGCCTGATGTGGGGTTCAAACTCACAATCCATGAGATCATGACCTAAGCCAAAGTAGGGCACTCAACCTACTGAGCCACCCAGGTGCCCCTTCATTTTTTTTTTTTTGAGTTCTGAAATCATTCTGTAAAATTGAAATGAAATAAATAAGTCATCAGATTAACTTAGAAAATAGTTCCTTGTACACATGCATATGAAGGAATCTCCAGGGAATAAAATAAACACTAAAGAATTAACAAGGAGTAGGGTTTTGGCAACAAAAACCCTGGAAAAAAGTACAGATAATACTTTCCCTTCATGTAACTTCCTGCTCCTTATCCAACCTGATGTTTATTAGGATAAAATTATTCCATTCATTTCCTAATGAACAATAATTCAGTTTAATAACATTTTCTCTTTTATTCATTGGTTGTCAGAAAAATATATTAGAAACAAATGTTTTTTGCATTTCTCTAGTTATAGAATGTTTGACTTTTTTAATGTTAATTATCTTTGCTCAATTTGTCAAGCACAATGCTTAAGGTCAAAACATTGCATTTAACAAATGGAACTGTCCCCTCCCCACCTCCTCCTACAACTGAGAGCCTACCAGAGTGATTTGGAGGAGGTACTTCGTCTCACATGTAAGAGAAGCTACATGGCCCATTCTCTGTGAAACTTTTGCAGGACTATAGCCTAGTCCATATTTTCTAAAGACATAATGTTTGAATCATTATATCTGAATGAGTTGCCTTATACTGAACATATAAGTTGGTTAAAAATAACTAGGAATTACCAAAGCAAAATATTTCTTGGCTTAATTGTACACAGTGTTATTTTTATCTCTTTCCTCAGAATGTTATTCCTGGATTTAAGAATCTTATTACAGTAAAAATTTGTCATCTGGAAATTGGATTCAAACATTCCATTGCTTCAAGAGATAATTCATGTTGTACCTGGCTGTTTTCCCTTATAATTATCCTTGTTCATTTTGCTTGGACTTATTAAGTAAGTGAAAACACAGTGACCGCAATTTGTTTTACCTCCACCTTCAAGTCTCCAACCAGTTGAACTAACTTTAAGTTAGATTAAAATATTTTGAACTAACTTTGAATTAGATTGAAATCCTTACAATAGGAGAATTATAGATTCTAAACACTAGTTCATTATTTTATTGTATTTAAAACTTGTCAGTCTTAAAAAATAAAAAATAAAGTGTAGTGAGGAAGTACTCTTTTGCAAGTAAGAACGTTATATGTAGTTTCTTAAAAAACACCTCAGTTTCTCTTAAGTTTTAAAATTAAAGTCATTATTTAAGCTCCTCTTTCCAGAATGATAAAGGTATGCTATTAAACAAACTTCAGGTTTACTTACTTCCCATAAATAATTTTAGTATAGTTCTTGGATCTTCAATTCTAGATCTTCCCATAAAATTTCTGGTAAACTCTGAACCACATCACTATCAGAGACACAGAACCAATATAAACAACATTATGCCTTCATTTGAAAGATACTAAATGACTTAACATGCACAGTAGTGGGCCTTCATCTAATTGTTAATATCCTTTGTGCTTTCTATAAAGGTGACCCTTCTCATCAGATCATTATCTGAGGCCAGATTATACATCATCGAGTTAATTCTACCTTCTTTCAAAGGTTCAGGCTAGATGTTTTGCTCATTCAAGGGGCTCAGAATAGCCACAGCAAATAGATTCATTCATCTGGTCATTAACGCATATTTTAAGTATTACAACATGAAGTGAAAAATATAAGAAAAGTATAATAAAAGTTAGATTGCTATTGCTAATGAGACATATTGTCTGTTGAAGAAACTAATTTCACTACAGAGTGTACTCTTGGAGCCTTTCAGTCTAATTCAAATGCATTTCCATATTCTTCATCAATTTCTTTTTCAGGTGAAATCTCAAATGACCTATTTTTTCACACAAAGAATTTATTTTTCCCCAATCATTCAAATACGACAGCATTTTTCCAGTAAAAACATTTTAATAATAAATGACTTTGCTGGTGAATGTATAATAAATGGGAGGAAGACATTGACTGTATTAAGCTTACTTTCAGTGTTAACACTTTTTACATATCTATGAGGTGGGTGATACCAAGTGGGAGACATGTTGCTGGGCACTCTGAAGGTAAGAAAATTGAATGTAACTATATGTGCAGTTATATAGTATATACATGAATTAGATGGAAACATCTAATTACATGTCTGAAAAATGAAATAAAGGGGAAACTAGGTTGTCATGTGATATATACAGAATTCCAACAAGGAAAACTGCTTACACACACAATTTGTTCTTTGAAATCATCAAAGCAACTGAAATATGCACAGCTCCTGAGGAATAGCTCAGTCTGACTGATACAGACTTTGCCTGTTCTTATTCTGGGTTATTGAGATGAATTCCAAAACTGTCTCTGGAAAGTTTTATCAATATTTAGTAGTATATGTTAATTACCAGACAATTTTTTTTATCCAACCCTATTCTCTGACCTCAGGTGAGAGGCTGGTTTGTTGTCAACTGTCAGAGAGAATTTTCTGGTGGGTTTATGGGGTCCTGTGGGTTGTCTGGATGAAATAGGAAATAAGGTAAAAAAATACCTTTCCTTCTCCTGGTAAGGTTGCAGAGAGAGCATTTGATCTCTTGTTCTCTTTTCACAGGGATAATATGTACTATGTAAAAATGAAAAGAGGGAATAAAAAATTAAAAAAAGAAAACAAATAACTGGTACATTGGAAGTTCCTGGTCATTTTTCAGTTAGTTTACTTTACAAAATTTTGCAAATTTGAAATTACATGGGATATGAATCTGAAAGCTTTATGAGATTTTGCCTACCAAATTGTAACCAAACTTAGAGTGGGAAGAAAATAAAGAATGTTTCACATAACCCATCTTTCTAAAGTTGTGAGGGCTTTTGTTTATATATCATTGCAGTTAGAAATGCTATGACCTTTACTTTCATGCTACCATAAGTGACACATATTGCTGTTCTTCCAGACCGTGTTACTAATAGTAAAGTTTATATAACTCATCTTGAAGTTCTACATAGTGTCTCCTCCCTCTCCAAAGCATTGAGTGGTTTAATGCCTCAACGATACTGGGGAAAACTGCAGTGCAGATTATTACTCTGACATCAATTAATCACTGGGGGGTTGTTATTCAGCATTGGCTCCAGTTTTCATATCCTAAACGAACTGATATAATTGATTTTAGTATAAAGACACTAAGCAGATGGATTTGATATTATTTAAACAAAAGTTAGGTGGTTAATTGTGAAAGCTTATAATTGAGTTAAAGATTTTCCCAGACTCAAACATCATCTTTATTGAGTTATAATATGCACAAGCTAATAAAATCTCATTTGAAAAAAATTGTATCAATGATTCTCTATAGTGAATGTTATGTCAAAAATGGTTATCCAGAGAAACTGTCAAGACCTTCAAATTCTTTTTGTAGATGTGTAGTTTATAATTATAGTTCAGCATTCACAGAATAAGACTTGTAATTTTGAAACTGTTATCATTATTCTTTCATTCTAAATTCCCTTTTAAAATTAATTGAACTAGTTATGAAGCACAAACTATTTAATTTTTTTATTATGTTTTTGGGTTGCTATACACATAAAGCACGTCCTATTACAAAAAAAAAACACACCTCCATTAATATCCACAATTGTTGTTGTTGCTGTTTTTGCTATTGTTCCTGAAATCTATAATTTAATTTGAGAAATTTAAGTAAGGGAATTTATAGGGAAATTGCTCCTTTATGACAGAATATGAACTGAAGAGATCATGTAGAATGTCTCAGTAATCATCTTCCCTATTGCCATGCAAACAGTGTAATTTTTGTTTGGGAT
Organism: Acinonyx jubatus; assembly: GCF_027475565.1. Classification (NCBI taxonomy): domain Eukaryota; kingdom Metazoa; phylum Chordata; class Mammalia; order Carnivora; family Felidae; genus Acinonyx; species Acinonyx jubatus. The sequence goes on along the minus strand of NC_069389.1, from coordinate 77,264,180 downwards.
ACTGATTCTGAGATTTCTATAAAAGAAAAAAAATCTATACAAATTTCAAGGAAATTTGTCACAATCTGTTCAATTCAACAATGATCAAACATTCATAATAGGAAGACAAATAAGCCACAATTCTTGCTCCTGAAAAACTAAAAACCCAACAGAAGAATTACAAAAATAAATAAATAATTTCTATGAAAGTGCAGCCTTACATCAGTACTTCTTGGCTCTCTATCTTGATTTACTTTTCATAGTATTTATGAAATTATTATATTCCATATAATTTACATTTTCCCCTCTCTACACTAAAATTATAACTCCAGGAAGATGGGAAGCTTTTGTCTGTTTTCTTTGTGCTTACTGCTTAGAAAAGTGTCTGGAATACGGTAGAAAATAAAAATTGTTGAATCAGTGAATGGATGAATGAGTACTATAAAGACTGTATTGTTAGAATAGAGGTAGAAATAAAGTGATTTTGAAGTATTTAGAGAGTTGAGAGATAGGCCAACTCAGTGACCTTGTTCAAATGTTAGGTAATGTGAAGCCATCTCCAGATCACCCAAGCAGGTTACCTTATGTTGTGTCTTTATTCCTTCATACTTATAGCACTATGTTGTAATTTAATGATGTATTCATCTCTTTCTTAATTGGACTATGAAATCTTTGAAAATAAGGACTCTTTTTTCCATTTCCCCCTAATTTTCCATTATAGTGTTCAGTACCTAAGTGGTTATTGAATGAATGAGTTTTCACTCATTTAGTAGGCCTGGGATTCAGAGGCTAGGGTTATGATATGGGAAAGAAGTTTGAACAAGTCAAACAGAGGTTACCACCAAATTTTCTTAATATGTGTGGGGTCAAATGAGTGATAGGTAGGATTAGAAGTGTAGAATAGGAGATGACTATAGAAGGCTTCAGCTTTTTTTATGGGCTTGACTATTTCTGTGAGTAGTGAGGCCACAAAAGTCTTTGGGTAGTGAAATGATATAATTACATCTGTGATTTAAGAGAACAGAGTGATGAACTGAAGTTAGGGACCCTAGTTCAGAAGTTATAATAGTGAAAACTTGTGATAATGAGGCTTGAGCTAGGTAATAAATTACAAAAAAATATATTGTAGAAGTAGAAGTCACAGAATGTAATGCATGCTTAAATATAGGTAATGATGAAGAATATGGAATGGTAAATATTGATGCTAAATTTTTAATTTCAAGTGCCTGGAGAAATAAATGTCCTTAGAGAATGCGAAAGGAATGGAAAAGTTGGAAGTCTGATGAGGTGATATGCTTTCTATATGTTATGTTTGAGATGTTTCTGGGGTATTAATAAATACTAATCAGACAGATATAAATTTGGTACAGTGCTTTAGAAGAGAATTAGGGTTTGAGCAATTTGTTGTTGAAGTTAAGGGAGTAGATACAACTAAAAAATAGAATGAATAGCATGAAAATAGGATTAATAACAGAACATTGGTGTATACCTTAGTCAAGAAGTGCACAGAAGACAATTGCACCAAAAACCATAAGATACCTAAGAATAAGCCTAACCAAAGAGATAAAAAATATGTACACTGAAAACTGTAGAGAGCTCATGAAAGAAATTGAAGTACAAATAAATAAATGGAAAAACATTTCAGGCTCATGGATCGGAAAAAAAACATTGTTAAAATGTCGATACTACCTGAGAAAATTGTGCAGGTTTTGTGGGTGTGCAACAGAGAAACATGGCTTAAGAAACTAATCACAGACAAGTTCTTATGCTTTGTTCTACTGGCTGCGGATTTTATGGGAACCCTTGTACAAATGGCATGTGTTCAGTGTGCTATAAAGGCATCTTCAAAGATAGAATAGTAGTAATTGTAGAATCAGCCCACCTTCGGCTTCTGTCAGTACTCTGTCCCAGTCTTTTCCGGTCCAGTGCGCAGATGACAGCGTCCCCGACGTGCGCAGTTACCTCTAGACTCCACATCTGCATCCGGGCATCCAAACCCTGTATCAAATCAGTCACTTTTATCAGAATCTGTAGCATCTTCCCAAGTGGACAGTATGTCTGTGGACAAAGCAATCCCTGACACGGAAGACCTGCAAACTTCAGTATCAGATATGGCACAGCAGCCATCTGAAGAGCAAAGCAAGTCTCGTGAAAAACCAAAATAGAAAAAGAACGGCTGTTTCATGTGCAGGAAGAAAGTAGGACTTACTGGGTTTGAATGCCGGTGTGGACATGTGTATTGTGGCGTACGCGGTTACTCAGACGTGCACAATTGCTCGTACAATTACAAAGCTGATGCTGCGGAGAAAATCAGAAAAGAAAAACTCAGTAGTTGGTGAAAAGATCCAGAAGATTTGAACTCCTGCTGGAATACAAACTCCTCTGACCATTTGCAAACTAAAAGTTGACTTGAGGTCTCTTTTCCTAGTCCTGGGGAGCGTAGAGCATTGTGCGTTACACAGACCTTTTAATCATGCATGTCAACCAGAAGAATAGATTTTTGGCTTTGTTTTGAAAATGACTCTGAACATTTATTTCCATTGCAGTTTCTGTGCCTGAAAAAACTTAAGTGAACTTTACAAGTATTATCCTTTTAAGATCATTTTAATTTTAGTTGAGCACAGAGGACTTTTATAACAAATGTGGAGACCTTTTGGAGGGCTGTGATTTTTCCAATATTAAACATGTATGCGTTGATCTTGTAGTTTATTTTTCTCATTGTGTGTGTATATAGAACTTTTCTCTGCACATGATTTCTCTTTTGATAATGCCCGTTAGGACACAACTAGTTGCCAGTAACTGAATATATCTTACTCATTATGGCTGCTTTTGTTGTTTCATTAACAAAGGTTATACCTGTGTTAGCATATACTTTCTTTGCACCCACTATTTATGTCTGAATCATTTGTCACAGGATAGTGTGTGCTGATGAGATTCTAAGTTTGTGTGTTTTTGAATTTTTTGAGTGAGGGAAGGAACAGCTGTATGCATTTCATTGCTGACCGCAGGCTTCTTTCAGTAGCATTCACCAGTCTGGGTGTGTACACAATATGAAGAATTATCTGGAGTAATTGTGCTGTGTTTATGTTTACCCCACCAGTCTGCGATTAAATAAAAAGGAAAACCATAAAATTAAAAAAAAAAAAAAAACAAATGTCGATACTACCCAAAGCAATCTACATATTAAATGCAATCCTAATCAAAATAAAACCAGTATTCTTCACAGCACTAGAGAAAATAATCTTAAAATTTGTATGGAACCATAAAAGACCCCCAAATACCCAAAGTAATGTTGAAAAAGAAAACCAACGCTGGAGGCATCACAATGCTGGACTTTAGCCAGTATTACAAAGCTGTAATCATGAAGACAGTGTGGTATTGGCACAAAAACAGACACATAGACCAGTGCAATAGAATAGAGAACCCAGAAATGGATCCACAACTGTATGGCCAACTAATCTTTGACAAAGCAGGAAAGAATGTCCAATAGAAAACAGTCTCTTCAGCAAATGCTGCTTGGATAACTGGACAGTGACAGGCATAAGAATGAACCTGGACCACTATCTTACACCATGCACAAAAATAAATTCAAAATGGATGAAAGACCTAAATGTGATACAGGAAACCATCAAAATCCTATCGGAGAAAACCTCAGCCACAGCAACTTCTTACTTGACATGTCTCCAGACGTAAGGGAATAAAAGTAAAAAGGAATTATTGGGACCTCATCAAGATAAAAACCTTCTGCACAGCAAAGGAAACAATCAACAAAACTCAAAGGCAACCAACGGAATGGGAGGAAGTATTTGCAAATGACATATTGGATAAATGGTTTGTATCCAAAATCTATAGAGAACTTATCAAACTCAACACCCAGAAAACAAATAATCCAGTGAAGAAATGGGCAGAGGACATGAATAGACACTTATCCAAAGAGGATATCCAGATGGCTAACACACATGAAAAAATGTTCAACATTGCTGATCATCAGGGAAATCAAAATCAAAATCACAATGAGATATCACCTCACACTAGTTAGAATGGCTAAAATTAATGATTTAGGCAACAATAGATGTTGACAAGGATGCAGAGAAAGGGGAACCATTTTTCACTGTTGATGGGGATGCAAATTTGTGCAGCCACTCTGGAAAACAGTATGGAGTTTCCTCAAAAAATTAAAAATAGAACTACCCTATGACCCAGCAATTGCACTACTAAGCATTTATCCAAGGGATACAAAAATGCTGATTCAAAGGGGCACATACACCCCAATGTTTATAGCAGTGCTATCAACAATAGCCAAATTATGGAAAGAGCCCAAATGTCCATCGACTGATGAATGGATAAAAACGTGGTATACACACACACACACACACACACACACACACACACAAAATGGAATACTACTCAGTGATGAAAAAATGAAATTTTGCCATTTGCAGCAACATGGATGGAACTAGAGTGTATTATGCTAAACAAAATAAGTCAGTCAGAGAAAGACAGATATCATATGATTTCACTCATATGTGGGATGTGAGAAACACAACATTAACATAGAGGAAGGGAAGGAAAAATAAGATAAAAAAAGAGAGGGAGGCAACCCATAAGAAACTCTTAAATACAGAGAAAAAAACTGAAGGCTGCTGGAGGTGCAGTGGGTGGGAGGATGGGTTAAATGGGTGAAGAGCATTAGGGAGGGGACTTTTTTGGATGAGCACTGGGTGTCATATGTAAGAGGTGAATCACTGGTTTCAACTCCTGAAGCCAAGACTACACTGTATGTTAAATAAGTTGAATTTAAATAAATAAAATAAGGGCACAGAAGAGGACTCCCTGAGAAAGAAAGTAGAATATTCAAGGAGAAAAGAGAAAAAAAAAGATGAGAAGAACATCACAGAAATTATTGAAAAATAAAATGTAAGAATAAAGTGTTCTCAAGGATAATTAATTATGCAGATAATCAATTAGGATGATAATTGGGAGGGTTATGGTAAGTGGTGTTTTGTAATGACTTTTTGTTTTTTATAGCATACTAAATGTTGAACTCCGAATGAAAAGCGTTGGGAAAAAAACAAAATGTAAATATGCAGCAAATATAGATTTATTATTGAAGAAATTTGACAATAACTATGAAGGATTAAAGGGATTGAAGGGTTCAGAAAAGTTTTTATATAGTCGCTGCAGTGGATTCAGTAAAGAGAATTATTTAGAAATGAAAGGAAGAATTCAAAGTGGGGGCACAGTTGAAATTTTATATCATGGATACTCAGTTTATCAAATCAGAATGTTGATAAGTCTTTCTTGAAGCAACATGCACAAATCAGGAAAGAGATTTTTAAAATTGTTTCTTGGATTAATTCAGGGTTGGGATTCAGCACGGTAGGTATAGTGCAAGGTCAAAGAAGTTAGGAAGCTCAGGGAATTGGTAAGAATGTAATTGAAACATTTGGAATAGAATCCTAGTATAGCCAGACCAATAAGGCATTGAGCAATTTATTAAAATGTGATAATATAACAATCATAGAACTAGAAGGAGCACAATTAAGGAAACAAGGAAATTCCATGCAAGGATAAAGTCTAAGATGACAACTGAAGTGGAATAAAGATAAAACTTTTTTAGCTAAAAGCATTATAGTACTAATATAATAAAGTAGTTTTATTATATGAAAACTTTCAAGAAATTAAATTAGTAGAGCATTATGAAGTAGCCTCTAAAATTTATATTTTATTAGTTCTGTATCTTATAATATCAAATCTTCTTTGTAATCATATGATGGTTTCTTAATGCAACTTTAAAGCCTAACTTAAACTTTCCAAAGTAATGGGCCAAAGGAGTAAGATACATTGATTAGACCACTAAAATACTATAGGACTGATTAATCTCAAGTTTAATAACTTGTATGATCCTCCTTCGATTAAAAATATTAAGAATTTAGAAGACTTCTAGGAAAGATGGTGAAGTAGGAGGACCCTAAACTTATCTCATCCCACAGATACAACTAGATAACATTCACATCATTATAAATAACTCAGAAAATGACCCAAAGACTGGCAAACAAACTCCACAACTAAATGTAGAGAAGAGGGCACATTGAAGATGGCAGGAAAGGTGAAGATCTGGTTAGGAGTTAAATGGAGGGAGGGGAACCATTGGTCAGGAGAGGGGACAGAAACAGAACCTCATACCAGAAAGCCCACTAGGGAAGATGAATCCCCATAACATTTGTCTTCAAAAACCAGAGGACTGAATTATGTGAGTTTTTATAAGCAGAAGTATTAAAAGCCTGGAACTTTAAAAATCAGCAGACTCAGCTCCATAAAGAGATGGAAGGGTGAGAGGAAACAGAATTCCCAATTAAAGAGATAGGACAGTAAACAGCCTGAAGAGATACAGCATAGAAAGAGCAATTTGAAAAGTTACTAGGGACTATGGGAGAGTGATTTGTGTACTAATCTCAGAGTGTGTGCTGGAGGGGCAAAGATCCTTGAGATACTTCTCCAGGAGCAAAGGAGCTGGCAGGTACCATTTCCCTCCCTTGACCCCCCAGCATAAACACATGGCCACCTGTAGGAACTGGCACATGCCAACACTTACTACCTAACTTGCAAACATTGTGCATCCTTCCCCTCTCCCAACACTTTGGCAGATCCACCCCCTTCAATGCCCTCTTGATCAGAGCCCACCCAGAGTGAGGTCACAAGCCTGGTAGTGTGCAAGGAACCCTGACAAGGGTCAGCACCACTCCAAAGTGACTCTTGCTCCAGGGAGAAGGGAAGATAACCACACACACCAGAAGACTGCACTCTCAGCAGTGCGCTGGGAGAAGACAGCTGGTCTGATTGCAAGCTCCAGCTACCAATGAAAGCTCCATAGGGGAAAACACAGGGAAAGTACCCTGAAGTTTGCTGCTACTGTATCTCTGGAAAATGTTTGGTCTGAGAACTCAACCCCAGACTGGCCAACTAACACCACAGGGAAGAAACACTGCTCACAACAGGCAATAAGAACCACTGCAGATGACTAGAATGAAGGAAAAAGTGGCTTAGCCACAACAGCAGAGCACAAACAAAACACATAGGAAACACCGCTGAAACACCAGGTCCTGGTGAACAGTGGACATTGCACTGCAGGGCACTATAAGTCCACTTCTTCATAAGGCCACTACTGTTGAAATCAGGAGTCATAGCTGACTTTCCTAACGTTCAATAATGCACATAGTTATAAAATGAAAAGACAGAGGAATATATCCCAAAAGAAAGAAGAGGACAAAATTACAGCAAGAGACCTAAACAAAACAGAGATAGATGCCTGAGAGAATTTAAAGTAATAATCATAAAGATACTCACTGGTCTTGAGAAAAAAAGTGGAGGACATGACTGAGACCCTTAACAAAGAGATAGAAAACATAAAGAACCAATCAGAGATAAATAATATAATAAATAAAATTAAAAAGTGTAAATAAAATTAAAAATTAAAAACACATAGATGGAATAAATAGAAGACTAGAGCAATAGAAGAACAATTCAGCAACATGGAGGATAGAGTAATGTAAAATAATCAAACTGAGCAGGTGAGATAAAAAAAATACAAAATGAAAATAGACCTAGGGAATTCTGTGACACTATTAAGTGAACTAACATTTGCATGACAGGGATCACAGAAGGAGAAAAGAAAGAAAAGGGGGCAGAAAATGTATTTGAAGAGTAATAGCTGAACACTTTCCAAATTTGAGTAAGAAAACAGAAATCCAGATGCAGGAGGCACAGAGAGCCAACCCTCCCCCCCAAATCAATACAAAGAGCTCCAAACCAATAAATATAGTAATTAGAATGGCAAAAGGGTGTTATAAAGAGAGACTTTAAAAAACAACAAGAGAAAAGAAAACAGCTACATACAAGGGAAACCCGTTGGGCTATCAGCTGAGTTTTCAACAGAAACATTGCATGCCAGAAAGGAGTGACATGATATATTCAGGGTTCTGAAAAGGAAAAAAAAATCTACAGCCAAGAATACTCAATCCAACAAGGCTATCATTAAAATAGAAGGAGACATAAAGAGCATCCCAGAGAAACAAATGTTGAAAGAATGCATAAGCACTAAAACTATCCAACAATAAATGTTAAAGGGAATTTTGCATGGAAGGGAAAGACCATCACTAAGAATGAGAGAAGAAGGAATTAAAAAAAAAAGTCAAAATAAGTATATCTGTAAAAATCAGTCAAGGAGCTGTGAGGAGCCAAGATGGCAGAACACCATGGAAGTTTTTTGTGTGTCTCACATCCATGAAATACAGCCAGAACAACACTAAACCATCCTGAACACATAGAAAATTGACCTGAGGATTAACACAACAATCTGCACAACCTGAACCACAGAATTCAGCAGGTACATGGCACGGAGAGGTGATCTTGGGGAGAGAGAAGCTGCAGAGGGCAGGGAGCCACTTTTGGGTGTGGAGAGAGGATGGAGATGGTGGGGGAGAATATGGGAAAAGCACCCCCCCAAAAGCAGCTGGAGAGAAAGTGGAAAATTGGGAACAGCCACAGGGACAGAACTAAAAAGGGAAAAAGCAGAAAGGAGAGGGTTTAAATTCTATTCAGAATATAAACAGAGGGGAGCACAGAATCTGAAACTTCGCACACAGCTCAATACCTGGCAGTGCTTTGGTGGGAAGGGCAATTCCCAGAAGCAGAGTGAGGGCCAGGAGGCTCTAGAGCCACACAGGGAGAAGCGGTTCCACTGCTGGAAGGACGTTTGGTAAAGGCTATGAGAATCCTGGTTCCAGCATACCCCAGAGAATAGCCACATTCGTTGGTGCTGAAAAAAGGTCATTAAGGGTGAAACCTGGTGCCAGATGTGTGTTGTGATTGTCCACAATCCCTGAAACACTGCTGCTACAGTGTCTTGCAAAATTTTTTTGGGGTGGGCTGGCACCCAGCCACAGTCTCTGGGCATTGGCAGCAGCACGGTCCCACAAATGTTCCTGGGTGCTGCCAGCACCCGGCCATTTATCAGTAAGACCTTCCACAGAGGGGCAGGACGGGTCAAACCTGCAGTCCCTCAGAAGAAAGGGGTCAGGAAAAACAGCTGCATCTGAGACAAAATTCGGGAGGGGGGTGCTTCCTGGGGCTTGGTCACAGACTGTATAAGCAGGGGGTGGAAGGAAGCTGAACACAAATGACCGGTGTGCAGTTGCTGAGTGGGGAGAACAAAGTTTCGATACTAGAGACTGGGTAGCTGGGTGATGCCATTTTCACTGCTCCTGCACATGAACATATGCACCTACAAGCGCAACAACATTCCACCCCAGTAAACTAAGCAACGCAACCTAGTGGAGAACAGAGCCATTACACCAAGCCCCACTCACTGGGGAGACGTATCTCTTCAAGAGCAAAAGTCTCACCATCTGCTTAGTTTATGGACTATAAAGCACTTCATACTTTGACTTCTAGTGGAAAACAAAATAATTTCAGGTGTATTTCAGTCTGTTAGCTGGTCCATGTATTCAGTTTTCTTTTTTTCACTTTTTTCTCTTTTTTGTCTCTTTTCTTTTTCTTGAATACAGAAGAGAAAAAATAATTTTTATTCTCAATTTTTATTACAAATATTTTTCTTTAATTTTTTTCTACTATATTTTTACTTTTGTGTAAAATTTTCAAATTCTATTTTACTACAATCATTTAATTTTGGTCTACTTCAGTGTATCCATTCTTTCAAATTTTCAAAAGATTTCCTGTTTTTTCCCACTTCTTTTTTCTCTAATATATCAATCCACTTTCAGCACCTGACCAAAACACACCTAGGATCTAGCATCATTTATCTGATTTGTGTGTGTGTGTGTGTGTGTGTTGTTAATTTTTTAATGTTAATATATTTTTTTAATTTTAATTTTTTTACTTTTAATTTTTAATACCTCATTAATACCTTTTCTCCCTTCAAAATTATGAAATGAAGGAATTCACCCTAAAGGAAAGAGCAGGAAGAAACGACTGCCAAGGACTTAAGCAACACAGATAAAAACAAGATGTCTGAAACAGAATTTAGAATCACGAGAATAAGAATACTAGCTGGAGTTGAAAATAGATTAGAATGCCTTTCTGTGAAGATAAAAGAAGTAATATCTAGTCAAGATGAAATAAAAAATGTTATAACTGAGCTGTGATCTCTAATGGATGCCACAGTGGCAAGGATGGATGAAGCAGAAGAGAATCAGCGATATAGAGGGCAAACTTATGGAGAATGAGTTTGCAGAAAAAATGCAGAAAAAAAAGAGGGAGCCTAAGGAAAGAGAGCACAATTTAAGAATTAGAGCAATCAGGACCATTTTTGGAAAATGGCGGTGTAGGAGGAAGCTAGGCTCACCTCATCCTGCTTATTGCTTAGATTCAACCCACATCTGCCTAAATAACCCAGAAAACCACCAGAAGACTAGCAGAATGGATTCTCAAGTGCCAAGCATAGATAAGGGGCCCAAGGAAAAGAGTAGGAAGGAGGGAGAGATGGTGTGTACTACAAGGACAGGCGGGAGGGAGCGGGGGCAGTGAAGAGGCACACTGCCCAACAAGGCAGAGCCCCTGAAGTCTGGCATGCAAAAGCAGAGGGGCTGACCTCCGTGAGTTCTGACAGCCAGTGGGACTAAAAAACTGGAATGTTAAAGTAAACATCTGTGCTCTCGGAGAGTGTGGAGGGTGAGAGGACATCAGGAGAGAGAGTTGTTGAGTAGCGGAGGACAAAGTTCAGCTTGGCAGAGGAACAAAGGCACTGGCAAGCCTGATCTCCCTCTCCCATCGCCAAGCAGAAATTCTAAAGGGAACCAGTTCTAGTCACCGAACATGCTTGCACCACAAAAAGGCCCATTGCTGTGCTTCTGTGGATCCATCCCTCCAAAGGGACTGCCTCCCTCCCTGTGCCTCAGGGCCCCTCCCACAGGGGACTACCTATGGCAAAGCCAGCTAAGCCTGTCCCTTGTACCCCTGTGCACCTTGCGGATCCACCCCGGCTAATATGCCAGAACCCACCAAAGCAGTACCACGAGCCTGGCACTGTGCAAGTAGCCCAGACAAGGGCCACACCACTCCACAGTGAGTCCTGCCCCTGGGAAAGGGGAAGATAAGGAACACACCAGTCTGTGCAGCCCCAATGGTAGGCTGGGGGCAGACATCACATCTGACTGCGGCCCCTCCAACCAACACAAGTTACTCCAGACAGCACAGGGGAAGTGCCTACAATTTGGAGTCACCACAGGGACTACCCAAAATGAGAAAATGGAATCATTCTCCTCAAAAGAAACTCCAGGAAGTAGTGACAGATAACGAATTCATCAAAAACGATTTAAGCAATATAATGGAACAAGAATTTAGAATCATAGTCATAAAATTAATTGCTGGGCGTCAAAAAGCATAGAGGGCAGCAGAGAATCTATTGCTTACAGAGATCAAGGGACTAAGAAATACTCATGAGGAGCTACAAAAATGCTATAAATGAGCTGCAAAATAAAATGGAAGTCGCCATAGCAAGGACTGAAGAGGCAGAGGAGAGAATAGGTGAATTAGAAGATACAATTATGGAAAAAGAGAAAGCTGAGAAAAAGAGAACTAAAAATCTCCAAGAGTATGAGGGGAGACTAGAGAGCGAAGTGATGCAATCAAACAGATCAATATCTGTATCATAGGAATTCCAGAAGAGGAAGAGAGAGACAAAGGGACTGAAGGTGTACTTGAGCAAATCATAGCTGAGAATTTCCCTGATCTGGGGAAGGAAAAAGGCATTGAAATCCAAGAGGCACAGAGAGCCCCTTTCAGAGGTAACTGGATTCAATCTTCTACATGACATATCATAGTGAAACTGGCAGAATACAAGGATAAAGAGAAAATTCTGAAAGCAGCTAGGGATAAACAGGCTCTAACTTACAAAGGTAGACACATAAGAGTAGTTGCAGACCTATTTACTGAATCTTGGCATGCCAGAAAAGAATGGCAAGAAATCTTCAATGTGATGAACAGGAAAAAATATGCAGCCAAGAATCCTTTATCCAGCAAGGCTGTCATTCAGAATACAAGGAAAGATAAAGATTTCCCAAACAAACAAAAACTGAAAGACTTCATCACCACTAAACTGGCCCTGCAAGTGATCCTAAGGGGGATTGTGTGAGTGAAATGTTGCAAGGACCACAAAGTACCATAGACATCACTGCAAGCATAAAACATACACACATCACAATGACTCTAAACCCATATATTTCCATAATAATACTGAATGTAAATGGACTAAATGCTCCAACCAAAAGACATAGGGTATCAGAATGGATAGAAAAACAAGACCCATCTACCTGCTGTCTACAAAAGACTAAATTTAGGCGTGAGGACATCTTCAGATTGAAAGTGAGTGGATGGAGAATTACCTATCATGCTAATGGAAGTCAAAAGAAAGCTGGAGTACCCATACATATATCAGACAAACTAGACTTTAAGTCGAAGTCTGTAACAAGAGATGAAGAAGGGTATTATATAATAATTATAGAGTCTATTCATCAGGAAGAGCTAACAATTATAAATGTCTAAGTGCTGAATACAGGAGCCCCCAAATATTAAAAAAATCACAAACACAAGCAACCTTATTGATAAGAATGTGGTAATTGCAGGGGACTTTGATACTCCACTAACAACAATGGATAGATAATTGAGACACAGGATCAATAAAAAAACAAGGGCCCTGAATGATACATTGGATCAGTTGGACCTGACAGAGATATTTAGAACTCTGCATCCCAAAGCAACAGAATATACTTTCTTCTGGTTTGCACATGCAACAATCTCCAAGATAGATCACATACTGGGTCACAAAACAGCCCTTCATAAGTACAAAAAAATTAAGATCATACCATGCACACTTTCAGACCATAATGCTATGAAACTTGAAATCAACCACAGGAAAAAGTCTGGAAAACTTCCAAAAGCATGGAGGTTAAAGAACACCCTACTAAAGAATGAATGGGTCAATCAGACAATCAGAGAAGAAATTTGAAAATATATGGAAACAAATGAAATTGAAAGTACAACAATGCAAACACTATGGAATGCAGCGAAGGCAGTCCTGAGAGGAAAGTACATTGCAACCCAGGCCTATCTCATGAAATAAGAAAAATCCCAAATACAAAATATAATTGCACAACTAAAGGAAATACAAGCAGAGCAGCAAAGATACCCCAAACCCAGCAGAAGAAGAGAAACAATAAAGATCAGAGCAGAAAATAAATATATAGAATCTAAAAACCTATAGAGCAGATCAATGAAACCCAGAGTTGTTTTTTTTTTTGAAGAAATAAACAAAATTGACAAATCTCTAGATAGGCTTCTCAAAAAGAAAAGGGAGATGACCCAAATAGATAAAATCATGAATGAAAATGGAATTATTACAACCAATCACCCAGAAAGACAAGCAATTATTAGGGAATACTATGAAAAATTATTTGCCAACAAACTGGACAACCTGGTAGAAATGGACAAATTCCTAAGCACCCACACAGTTCCAACTCAAACATGAAGAAATAGAAAACTTGAACAGACCCATAACCAGCGAAGAAATTGAATCAGTTATCAAAAATCTCCCAACAAATAAGAGTCCAGGACCAGAAGGCTTCCCTGGGGAATTCTACCAGATATTTAAAGCAGATATAATACCTATTCTTCTCAAGCTGTTCCAAAAAAATAGAAAGGGAAGGAAAATTTCCAGACTGATTCTAGGAAGCCAGCATTACTTTGATTTCCAAACCAGACAGGACCCAGCAAAAAAATAGAACTACAGGCCAATATCCCTGATAAATATTGATGCAAAAATTCTTAACAAGATACTAGCAAATCGAATTCAACAGCATATACAAAGATTTATTCACCATGATGAAGTGGGATTCATTCCTGAGCTGCAAGGCTGGTTCAACATTCACCAATCAATCAATGTTATACATCACATTAATAAAAGAAAAGATAAGAATCATATGTTCCTGTGAATCGATACAGAAAAAGGATTTGAAAAATAGCATCCGTTCTTAATCAAAACCTTCGAGAAAGTCGGGATAGAAGGAATATACTTAAACATCATAAAAGCCACTTATGAAAAGCCCACAGCTAAAATCATCCTCAATGGTGAAAAACTGACAGCTTTGCCCTTGAGATCAGGAACATGACAGGGATGTCCACTCTCAACGCTGTTGTTTGACACAGTGTTGGAAGTACTAGCATCAGCAACCAGGCAACAAAAGGAAATCAAATGTATCAGAATTGGCAAAGATGAAGTCAAGCTTTCAATTTTTCCTGATGACATGATACTATACATGGAAAACCCGATAGACTCCACCCAAAGTCTGCTAGTACTAATACATGAAATCATCAGTGTCAGAGGATACAAAATCAATGTACAGAAATCAGTTGCATTCTTATACACTAATAGTGAAGCAACAGAAAGACAAATAAAGAAACTGATCCCATTCACAATTGCATCAAGAATCATAAAATTCCTAGGAAAAAAACTAACCAAAGATGTAAAAGATCTGTATGCTGAAAACTATAGAAAGCTTATGAAGGAAATTGAAGATATAAAGAATTGGAAAACATTCCATGCTCATGGATTTGAAGAATGAATATTGTTAAAATGTCAATACTACCCAAAGCTATCTACACATCCAATGCAATCCCAATCAAAATTGCACTAGCATTTTTCCCGAAGCTAGAACGAGCAATCCTAAAAATTTTATGGAACCACAAAAGACCCTGAATAGCCAAAGTAATATTGAAGACGACCAAAGCAGGAGGCATCACGATCTCAGACTTTAGCCTCAACTACAATCTGTAATCATCAAGACAGCATGGTATTGGCACAAAAGCACATTGACCAATGGAAGAGAATAGAGACTCCAGAATTGGACCAACAAAAGTATGGCCAACTAATCTTTGACAAAGCAGGAAAGAATATCCAATGGAAAAAAGACAGTCTCTTTAACAAATCGTGCTGGGAGAACTGGACAGCAACATGCAGAAGAATGAAAACTATAGAACATTTTTTTACACCATTCACAAAAATAAACTCAAAATGGATAGAGGACCTGAATGTGAGACAGGAAACCATCAAAACCCTAGAAGAGAAAGCAGGAAAAAAACCTCTCTAACCTCAGCTGTAACAATTTCTTACTTCACACATCTCCAAAGGCAAGGGAATTAAAAGCCAAAATGAACTATTGGGACCTCATGAAGATAAAAAGCTTCTGCACTGCAAAGGAAACAATCAACAAAACTGAAAGGCAACCAACATAATGGGAAAAGATACTTGCAAACGACATATCAGACAAAGGGCTAGTATCCAAAATCTATAAAGAACTCGCCAAACTCCACATCTGAAAAACAAATAATCCAGTGAAGAAATGGGAAGAAAACATGAATAGTCACTTCTCTAAAGAAGACATCCAGATGGCCAACAGGCACATGAAAAGATGTTCAACCTCGCTCCTCATCAGGGAATTACAAATCAAAACCGCACTCAGATACCACCTCACGCCAGTCAGAGTGGCTAAAATAAACAAATCAAGAGACTATAGATGCTGGTGAGGTGAAGAAATGGGAACCCTCTTGCAAACTGTTTCAGCTGTTTGCAAACTGTTTCAGCTGTTTTGGAAAACAGTGTGGAGCTTCCTAAAACAGTTAAAAATAGATCTACCCTATGACCCAGCAATAGCACTGCTAGGAATTTACCCAAGGGATACAAGAATGCTGTTGCATAGGGGCACTTGTACCCCAATGTTTACAACAGCACTTTCATCAATAGCCAAATTATGAAAAGAGCATAAATGTCCACCAACTGATGAATGGATAAAGAAATTGTGGTGTATATACACAATGGAATACTACGTGGCAATGCGAAAGACTGAAATATGGCCTTTTGTAGCCACATGGATGGAACATTAGAGTGTTATGCTAAGTGAAATAAGTCATACAGAGAAGGACAGATTCCATGTTTTCATTCTTATGTGTATCCTGAGAAACTTAACAGAAGACCATGGGTAGGGGAATGAAAATAAATGTTAGAGAGGGAGAGAGCCAAACCATAAGAGACTCTTAAAAACTGAGAATAATCTGAGGGTTGATGGGGATTGGGAGGGAGGTGAGGATGGGTTATGGACATTGAGGAGGGCACCTGTTGCGATGATCACTGGGTGTTGTATAAAAACCAGTTTGATAATAAATTTCATATTAAATAAAGAATTAGGGAAATTGTGACTTATTAGAAAGGAACAACATGAGAATCATAGGGGTCCCAGAAGAGGAAGAGAGAGAAATAGGTGTAGAAGTGTTATGTGAGCAAATCATAGTGGTAAACTTTCCTAACTGGGGGAAAGACACAGACATCAAAATTCAGGAAACACAGAGGACTCCCATTACAATCAAGAAAAACTGACCATCAACAAGGCATATCATAGTCAAATTCACAAAATACTCAGGCAAGGAGAGAATCATGAAAGCAGCAAGGGGAATAAAAGCCCCTAACATACAAGGGAAGACACATCAAATTTGCAGCAAACCTATCCAGAGAAACTTGGCAGTCCAGAAAGGAGTGGTGGGATATATTCAGTGTGCTGAATCAGAAAAATATGCAGCCAAGAATTCTTTATCCATCAAGGTTGTCATTAAAAATAGAAGGAAAGATACAAAGTTTCCCAGACAAACAAAAATTAATGAAGTTTGTGACCACTAAACCTGCCATGTAAGAAATTTTAAGGATGACTCTCTGAGGGGAGAAAAGATGAAAAAAAAAAACACACACACACACAGAAATAAATAAAGACCAAAAGCAACAAAGATTAGAAAGGACCAGAGAACACCACCAGAAACTCCAACTCTACAATCAACATAATGACAATAAATTCATATCGTTCAGTACACACTCTAAATGTCAATGGACTAAGTGATCCAATCAAAAGACACAGGTAGGGTAACAGAATGGATAAGAAAACAAGACCGATCTATATGCTGTTTACAAAAGACACACTTGAGACCTAAAGTCACCTTCAGATTGAAAATAAGGGGATGGAGAACCATCTATCATGCTAATGGTCCACAAAACAAAGCTGGAGTAACCATACTTATATCAGACAATGTAGACTTTAAAATAAAGACTGTAACAAGTGATGAAGAAGGTCATGATATCAAAATTAAGGTGTCTATCCAACATGAAGACCAAACAGTTGTAAACATTTATGTTCCAAATATGAAAACACCCAAATATATAAATCAATCACAAGCATAAACTCATTGATACTGATACCATAACAGTAGGGGACTTTAAGACCCCACTTAATCCAATGGACAGATTATCTAATCAGAAAATTAACAAGAAAACAATAGCTTTGAAGGACACACTGGACCAGATGGACTTAACAGATATATACAGAACATTTTATCCCAAAGCAGCAGAATATACATTCTTCTCCAGTGCACAGGGAACATTCTCCAGAATAGACCACATACTGGGACACAAAGAAGCCCTCAAAAAGTACAAAAAAATCGAGATCATACCGTGCAAATTTTCAGACCACAATTCTATGAAACTCAAAATCAACCACAAGAAAAAATTCGAAAGGTAACAAATACTTGGAGACTGAAGAATGTACTACTAAAGAATCAATGGGCTAACCAAGAAGGTTAAAGAGGAAATTAAATATTTCATGGAAGCCAATGAAAATGATAACACCACAACCCCAGACACTGGTTTGCAACAAAGGCAGTCATAACAGGAAAGTATATAGCAATCCAGGTCTTCCAAAAGAAGGAAGAAAGATCTCAGATACACAACCAAACCTTATGCTTTAAAAAGCTGGAAAAAGAACAGCAAATAAAACCCAATCCAGCAGAAGACAGGAAATAATAAAGATTAGAGCAGAAATCAATGCTATCAAAACCAAACCAAACCAAACCAAAGCAAACAAAACAAAACAGTAGAACAGATCAATGAAGCCAGAAGCTGGTTCTTTGAAAGAATTAACACACTTGATAAACTACTAGCCAGTTTGGTCAAAAAGGAAAAGGAAAGGACCCAAATAAAAAAAATCAAGAATAAAAGAGGAGAGATCACAACCAACAGAGCAGAAATAAAGACATCAGTAAGCGAATATTATGAGCAATTATACACCAATAAAATGGCAATCAGGAAGAAATGGACAAATTCCTAGAAACATATACACTAACAAAACTGAAACAGGAAGAAATAGAAAATTTGAAAAGACCCATAACCAGTAAGATATCGAATTAGTAATAAAAAACCTCCCAAAAAACAAGAGTCTAGGGCCAGATGGCTTTCCAGGGTAATATTGCCAAACATTTAAAAAGAGTTAACACCTATTCTCTTGAAGCTGTTAAAAAAATAGAAATGAAAGGAAAACTTCCAAACTCTTTCTATGAAGTTAGCATTTCCTTGATTCTGAAACCAGACAGAGACCCCACTAAAAAGGAGAACTATAGACCAATTTCCATGATGAACATTGATGCAAAACTCCTCAACAAGATATTAGCCAACCAGCTCCAAAAATACATTAAAAAAATTATTCACCATGACCAAGCGGGATTTATACCTGGGATGCAGAGATGGTTCAATATCCAGAAAACAATCAACGTGATTCATCAAGTCAATAAAAGAAAGGACAAGAACCATATGATCCTCTCAATAGATGCAGAGAAAGCATTTGCCAAAATACAGCATCCTTTCTTGATAAAAAAAAAAAAAAAACCTCCAGAAAGTAGGGATAAAAGGAGCATACCTCGAGATCATCAAACCATATATACAAAAGACCCAACACTAATATCACCCTCAATGGGGAAAACTGAGAGCTTTCCACTCAGGTCAGGAACAAGTCAGGGATGTCCACTCTCACCACTGTTATTCAACATAGTATTGGAAGCATTAGCCTTTGCAGTCAGACAACACAAAGAAATAAAAGGAATCCAAATCAGCCAGGTGGAGGTCAAACTTTCACTCTTCGCAGATGACATGACACTCTACATGGAAAATCCAAAAGATTTCACCAAAAACTGATAGAAATGATCCATGAATTCAGCAAAGTTTCAGGATATAAAATCAATGCACAGAAATCGGTTGCATTCCTCTTCACCAACAATGAAACAACAGAAAGAGAAATCAAGGAATTGATGCCATTTATAATTGCATCAAAAACCATAAAATACTTAGGAATAAATCTAACCAAAGAGGTGAAAAAACTATACACTGAAAACTATAGAAAGCTTATGAAAGAAATTGAAGAAGACCCAAAAAATGGAAAAAAAAATTTCCATTCTCCTGGAGAGGAAGAACAAATATTGTTAAAATGTCGATACTACCCAAATAAATCTACATATTAAATATAATTACTATCAAAATAACACCAGCATTCTTCACAGAGCTAGAGCAAAGATTCCTAAAATTTGTATGGAACGGGAAAAGATCCAAAATAGTCAAAAGAATCTTGAAAAAGAAAATCAAAGCAGGAGGAATTACAATAATGGACTTCAGTCTCTACTACCAAGCTGTAATCATCAAGACAGTATGGTACTGGCATAAGAACAGACACTCAGATCAATGGAACAGGATAGAGAACCCAGAAATGGACCCACAAAAGTATGGCCAACCAATCTTTGATGAAGCAGGGAAGAATATCCAATGGAGTAAAAACTGTCTCTTCAGCAAGTGGTGCTGGGAAAACTGGACAGCGACATGCAGAAGAATGAACCTGGACCACTTACTTACACTATACACAAAAATAAACTCAAAATGGATGAAAGACCTCAATGAAAGACAGGAAGGCACCAATATCCTTGAGGAGAAAGCAGGCAAAAACCTCTTTGATCTTGGCCACAGTAACTTTTTACTCCACATGTCTCCAGAGGCAAGGGAAACAAAAGCAAAAATGAACTACCGGGACCTCATCAGAATAAAAAGCTTCTGCACAACGAAGGAAACAATCAGCAAAACTAAAAGGCAACTGACAGAATGGGAGAAGATATTTGTAAGCAACATAACAGATAAAGGGTTATTATTTAAAATCCATAAAGAACTTATCAAACTCAGCACCCAAAAAACAAATAATCCAGTGAAGAAATGGGCAAAAGACATGAATAGACACTTCTCCAAAGAAGACATTCAGATGGCCAACCGATACATGAAAAAATGCTCCAAATCATTCATCATCATGGAAATACAAATCAAAACCACAATGAGATATCACCTTACACCTGTCAGAATGGATAACATTAACAATTCAGGCAACAAGAGATGTAGGTGGGGATGTGGAGAAATAGGATCTCTTTTGCATCTTTGGTGGGAATGCAAGTTGGTTCAGCCCCTCTGGAAAGCAGTATGGAGGTTCCTCAAAAAATTAAAAATAGAACTACCTTATGACCCAGCCAGTGCACTACTGGGTATTTTTTCAAGAGATACAGGTATGCTCTTCTGAAGGGTCACGTGCACCCCAGTGTTTATAGCAGCACTATCAACAATAGCCAAAGTATGGAAAGAGCCCAAATATCCATCGACAGATGAATGGATAAAGAAGATGTGGTACATATATACATTGGAGTATTACTCGGCTATCAAAAAGAATAAAGTCTTGTCATTTGCAACTATGTGGATGGAAGTAGAGGGTATTATGCTAAGTGAAATTAGTCAGTCAGAGAAAGACAATTATCTTATGACTAAACTCATATGAGGACTTTAGGATACAAAACAGATGAATACAAGGGAAGGGAAGCAAAAAGAGTATAAAAACAGGAAGGGTCACAAAACATAAGAGTGTCTTAAATATGGAGAACAAAGAGAGGGTTACTGGAGGGGTTTTTTGGGGGGTGGGCTAAATGGGTAAGGGGAATTAAGGAGGAATCTACTCCTGAAATCATTGTTGCACTATATGTTAACTAATTTGCATATAAATTTAAAAAAATAAAATTAAAAAAATCAGTAGAGGGAATCTAAAATTAAAAAGATGTAAGGTATGATATCATAGACCTAAAACATGGGGTTGGGAGTAAAAAATTGGTTCCAACTTAAACAACCATCAAATTAATATAGACTTTTATATGCAGAAGATGTTATTTAGAAACCAACTGGTAGCCACAAATCAAAAATCAGTAACATATATGCAAAAAATAAAGAGAAAGGTATCCAAGTATATCACTAAAAAAAAGACAACTAACCATAAGGAAAGAAGGCACTAGAATAAAGTAACAGAAAAAAATTATGAAAACAACCATGAAACAATTAACAAAATGAAAATAAGTAAATACCTATCCATCATTACTTTGAATGTGAACAAACTAAATGTTCCAATAAAAATACATAGGGTGATTGAAAAGATAAAAGCAAAACCCATCTATATGCTGCCTCGAAGAGAATCATTTAAGACCAAGATACATGAAAATTGAGAGTGAAGGATTGTGAACTATTCATCATGTCAAAGGATGTCAAAAGAAAGCCAATGTAGATACACTTATATTGGACAAAATAAACTTTAAAACAAGCACTCTTAGAGACAAAGAAGGACAGTGTATAATCTTATAAGTGACAATCCAACAAGAAAATATCACAAATATAAATATTTATGCACCCAACACGAGAGCACCAAAATACATACATCAGTTAATAATAAACATAAAGGAAATAGTTGATAAAAATATAATAATGGTATGGGATTTTAATACCCTATTTACATCAATGGACAGATATTCTAGAAAGAAAATCCACAAGGAAACTGTGGCTTTGAATAACATATTGGATCAGGTGGAGTCAACAGTTATAGTCACAACATTCTATCCTAAAACAGCATATTACATATTGATTTCAAGTGCACATAGAATATTATTCAGCATAGATCACATATTAGGCAATAAAACAAATCTCAGGGCTTGAAGATGGTGGTGTAGGAGGACGCTGGGCTGACTGAGTCCTGCGGATCACTTAGATTCCACCCACACCTGCCTAAATAACCCAGAAAACCACCAGAAGACTAACAGAATGGATCCTCCGGAGGCAAGTGTAGACGAGAGGCCCACAGAAGAGGGTAGGAAGGGTGGAGAGGCGATGCAAGCCACAGGGACTGGCTGGAGGGAGCCTGGAGGAGGAGCAGCCCACCAGCAAAGCAAAGACCCTGAGTGTGGCTTGCAAAAGCGGAGGGGCTGGATGGGGTGTGTTTGGACAGCAAGCTGGACTTGACATCCGGAAGGTTATAAGGTTAACTTATAACCTTAATACCTCTGCTCAGAGAGCAGGAGGGCTGGAGGACAACAGGAGGGGGAGTTGTTGAGCCCCTGACAACAGAGCACAGCTTGGTGGGGAACAAAGGTGCTCGCCAACACCATATCCATCACCCATCCCCCAGCCAAAATCCCAAAGGGAACCAGTTCCTGTCAGGAAACTTGCTTGCACTGCGCAAACACCCAACGCTGTGCTTCTGTGGATCCATCCTTCCAGTGGCAGCTCTGACTCCCTCCCGGTGCCACAGGGCCCCTCCCGAAGCAGATCACCAAAGGAAAAGCGAGCTCAGTCTGCCCCTCCCGCCCCTGTGCACCTTGCCTATCCACCCCACCTAATACTCCAGATCCCCAGCACCACAAGCCTGGCAATGTGCAAGTAGCCCAGAAGGGCCACGCCACCCCACAGTGAATCCCGCCCCTAGGAGAGGGGAAAAGAAGGTACACACCAGTGTGACTATGGCCCCAGCGGTGGGCTGGGGGCAGACATCAGGTCTGCCTATGACCCCGCCCACCAACACAAGTTATTCAAGACAGCACAGGGGAAGTGCCCTGCAGTTCCGCACCACTCCAGGGACTATCCAAAATGACCAAACGGAAGAATTCCCCCCAAAAAAACCTCCAGGAAATAACGACAGCTAACAAACTGATCAAAAACGATTTAAACAATACAACAGAAAGTGAATTTAGAATAATAGTCATAAAATTAATCGCTGGGCTTGAAAACAGTATAAAGGACAGCAGAGAATATCTTGCTACAGAGATCAAGGGACAAAGGAACAGCCAGGAGGAGCTAAAAAATGCTATTAATGAGCTGCAAAATAAAATGGAGATGACCACAGCTCAGACTGAGGAGGCAGAGGAGAGAATTGGTGAACTAGAAGATAAAATTATGGGAAAAGAAGAAGCTGAGAAAAAAAGAGATAAAAAAATCCAAGAGTATGAGGGGAAAATTAGAGAACTAAGTGATGCACTAAAGAGAAATAATCTACGCATAATTGGTATTCTAGAAGAGGAAGAGAGAGGGAAACGTGCTGAAGGTATACTTGAAGAAATCATAGCTGAGACTTCCCTGATCTGGGGAAGGAAAAAGACATTGAAATCCAAGAGGCACAGAGAACTCCCTTCAGATGTAACTTGAATCAATCTTCTGCATGACATATCATAGTGAAACTGACAAAATGCAACGATAAAGAGAAAATTCTGAAAGCACCTAAGGATAAACGTATTCTAACATAAAGGGAGACCGATAAGAATAGTGATGGATCTCTCTACTGAAACTTGGCAGGCCAGAAATAAATGGCAGGAAATCTTCAATATGATGAACAGAAAAAAATATGCAGCCAAGAATCCTCTATCCAGCAAATCTGTCATTTAGAATAGAAGGAGAGATAAAGGTCTTCCCAAACAAACAAAAACTGAAGGAATTCACCACCACTAAACTAGCCCTACAAGAGATCCTAAGGGGGATCTTGTGAGACACAGTACCGGAGACATCGCTGCAAGCATGAAACTTACAGATATCACAATGACTCTAAACCTATATCTTTCTATAATAACACTGAATGTAAATGGATTAAATGTGCCAACCAAAAAACATAGGGTATCAGAATGGATAAAAAAAAATAAGACCCATCTATTTGCTGTCTACAAGAGACTCATTTTAGACCTGAGGACACTTTCAGATTGAAAGTGAAGGGATGGAGAATTATTTTTCATGCTACTGGAAGTCAAAAGAAAGCTGGAGTAGCCATACTTATAGCAGACAAACTAGACTTTAAATTAAAGGCTGTAACAAGAGATGAAGAAGGGCATTATATAATAATTACAGGGTCTATCCATCAAGAAGAGCTAACAATTGTAAATGTCTATGCGCCAAATATGGGAGCCCCCAAATATATAAAACAATTACTCACAAACATAAGCAAATTTATTGACAGGAATGTGGTAATTGCAGGGGACTTTAATACCTCACTTAAAACAATGGATAGATCATCTAGACACATGGTCAATAAAGAAACAAGGGCCCTGAATGATACATTGGATCAGATGGGCTTGACAGATATATTTAGAACTCTGCATCCCAAAGCAACAGAATATACTTTCTTCTCGAGTGCACATGGAACATTTGCCAAGATAGATCATAGACTGGGTCACAAAACAGCCCTTCATAAGTATACAAGAATTGAGATCATACCATGCATACTTTCGGACCACAATGGTATGAAGCTTGAAATCAACCACAGGAAAAAGTATGGAAAACCTCCAAAAGCATGGAGGTTAAAGAACACCCTACTAAAGAATGAATGGGTCAACCAGGCATTAGAGAAGAAATTAAGAAATATATGGAGAGAAATGAAAATGAAAACACAACAATCCAAATGCTTTGGGATGCAGTGAAAGCAGTCCTGAGAGGAAAATACTTTGCAATCCAGGCCTATCTCAAGAAACAAGAAAAATCCCAAATACAAAATCTAACAGCACACCTAAAGGAAATAGAAGCAGGACAGCAAAGACAGCCTAAACCCAGCAGAAGAAGAGAAATAAAAAAGATCTGAGCATAAATAAACAATGTAGAATCTATAAAAACTGTAGAGCAGATCAACGAAACCAAGAGTTGGTTTTTTGAAAAAGTAAACAAAATTGACAACCCTCTAGCCAGGTTTCTCAAAAAGAAAAGGGAGAGGATCCAAATAGATAAAATCATGAATGAAAATGAGCTAATTACAACCAATCCCTCAGAAATATAAAAAATTATCAGGGAATACTATGGAAAAGTATATGCCAACAAACTGGACAACCTGGAAGCCAAGGACAAATTCATAAACACACACACACTTCCAAAACTCAAACTGGAGGAAATAGAAAGATTGAACAGTCCCATAACCAGCGAGGAAATTGAATCATCAAAAATCTCCCAACAAATAAGAGTCCAGGACCAGAAGGCTTCCATGGGGAATTCTACCAGACATTTAAAGCAGAGATAATACCTATCCTTCTCAAGGTATTCCAAAAAATAGAAAGGGAAGGAAAACTTCCAGACTCATTCTATGAAGCCAGTATTACTTTGACTCCTAAACCAGACAGAGACCCGGTAAAAAAAGAGAACTACAGGCCAATATCCCTGATGAATATGGATGAAAAAATTGTCAATAAGATACTAGCAAATCGAATTCAACAGCTTATAAAAAGAATTATTCATCATGATCAAGTGGGATTCATTCCTGGGCTGCAGGGCTGGTTCAACATTCGCAAATCAATCAATGTGATACATCACAGTAATAAAAGAAAAGATAAGAACTAAATGATCCTGTCAATCGATGCAGACAAAGCATTTGACAAAATTCAGCATCCTTTCTTAATAAAAACCCTTGAGAAAGTCGGGGTAGAAGGAACATACTTACACAACATAAAAGCCATTTATGAAAAGCCCAGAGCTAATATCATCCTCAATGGGGAAAAACTGAGAGCTTTCCCCCTGAGACCAGGAACACGACAGGGATGTCCAATCTCACCGCTGTTGTTTAACATAGTGTTGGAAGTGCTAGGATCAGCAATCAGGCAACAAAAGGAAATCAAAAGCATCAAAGTTGGCAAAGATTGAGTCAAGCTTTCACTTTTTGCAGATGACATGATATTATACATGGAAAATCTGATAGACTCCACCAAACGTCTGCTTGAACTGATACATGAATTCGGCAAAGTTGCAGGATACAAAATCAATGTACAGAAATCAGTTGCATTCTTAGACACTAATAATGAAGCAACAGAAAGACAAAGAAACTGATCCCATTCACAATTGCACCAAGAAGCATAAAATACCTAGGAATAAGTCTAACCAAAGATGTCAAAGATCTCTATGCTGAAAACTATAGAAAGCTTATGAAGGAAATTGAAAAATATATAAAGAAATGGAAAAACATTCTGTGCTCATGGGTTGGAAGAATAAATATTGTTAAAATGTCAATACTACCCCAAGCTAACTACACATTCAATGCAATCCCAATCAAAATTGCACTAGCATTCTTCTTGAACCTAGAACAAGCAATCCTAAAATTCATATGGAACCACAAAAGGCCCCGAATAGCCAAAGTAATTTTGAAAAAGAAGACCAAAGCAGGAGGTATCACAATCCCAGACTTTAGCCTCTACTACAAAGCTGGAATCATCAAGACAGCATGGTATTGGCTCAAAAACAGACACATCGACCAATGGAATAGAATAGAAACCCCAGAACTAGACCCACAAAAGTATGGCCAACTAATCTTTGACAAAGAAGGAAAGAATACCAATGGAAAAAAGACAGTCTCTTTAACAAGTCGTGCTGGGAGAACTGGACAGCAACATGCAGAAGAATGAAACTAGACCACTTTCTCACACCATTCACAAAAATAAACTCAAAATGGATAAAGTACATGAATGTGAGACAGGAAACCATCAAAACCCTAAAGGAGAAAGCAGGAAAAGACCTCTCTGACCTCAGCCACAGCAGTTTCTTACTTGACACATGCCCAAAGGCAAGGGAATTAAAAGCAAAAATGAAATATTGGGATCTCATGAAGATAAAAAGCTTCTGTGCCGCAAAGGAAACAACCAACAAAACTAAAAGGCAACCAACGGAATGGGAAAAGATATTTACAAATGACATATTGGACAAAGGGCTAGTATCCCAAATCTATAAAGAACTGACTAAACTCCATACCCAAAAAACAAATAATCCAGTGAGGAAATCCCTAGAAAATATGAATAGACACTTCTGTAAAGAAGACATCCAAATGGCCAACAGGCACATGAAAAGATGCTCAGCATCGCTCCTCATCCGGGAAATACAAATCAAAACCACACTCAGATATCACCTCACGCCAGTCAGAGTGGCTAAAATGAACAAATCATGAGACTATAGATGCTGGAGAGGATGTGGAGAAATGGGAACCCTCTTGCACTGTTGGTGGGAATGCAAACTAGTGCATACACTCTGTAAAACAGTATGGAGGTTCCTCAGAAACTAAAAAAAAATAGATCTACTCTATGACTCAGCAATAGCACTGCTAGGAATTCATCCGAAGGATACAGGAGTACTGATGCATAGGGGCACTCGTACCCCAATGTGTATAGCAGCACTCTTAACAATAGCCAAATTGTGGAAAGAGCCTAAATGTCCATCAACTGATGAATGGATAAAGAAATTGTGGCTTATATACACAATGGAGTACCACGTGGCAATGAGAAAGAATGAAATATGGCCCTTTGTAGCAATGTTGATGGAACTGGAGAGTGTGATGCTAAGTGAAATAAGCCATACAGATTAAGACAGATACCATATGTTTGTTTTCACTCTTATGTGGATCCTGAGAAACTTAACAGAAACACCTGGGGGGAGGGGAAGGAAAAAAAAAAGAGGTTAGAATGGGAGAGAGCCAAAGCATAAGACTCTTAAAAACTGAGAACCAACTGAGGGTTGATGGGGGGTGGGAGGGAGGGTAGGGTAGGTATTGAAGAGGGCATCTTTTGGGATTAGCTCTGGTTGTTGTATGGAAACCAATTTAACAATAAATTTGATATATATTAAAAAAATAAAAATAAAACAAGTCTCAATAAATTCAAAATGATAAGTCATACCATGCATCTGTTCTGACCATGACATTATGAAACTAGAAATCAACCAGAAGAAAAAATTTGGAAAGACCACAAATATATCGACGTTAAATATCATGCTACTAAACAATGAATGGTCAACCAAGTAATCCACGAGATAATTTTAAAAAATACATGGAAATAAATGGAAATGAAAACACAACGGTCCAAAACCTTTGGGATGTATGAAAAAAGCTATTCTAAGAGGGAATTTTATAGCAATACAGGCCTACATCATGAAGAAAGAAGATTCTCAAATAAGCAACCTAGACTTACACCTAAGAAAGTTAAAGAAAAAGAACAAACAAAACTCAAAAATTGTAGAAAGAAAGAAATAAAGATTCAAGCAGAAATAAATGAAATAGAAACAAAAAAAGAAAACACAATAGAACAGATCCAATGAAAACAGAAGCTGGTTCTTTTAAAAGATCAACAAAATGGATAAAATCTAGATAGACCCATCAAAGAAAGAGAGGACTCAAATAGGCAAAATCAGAAATGAAAAAGGAGAAACAGCAATCAATAGTACAGAAATACAAAGGATTATAAAATAATATTATGAAAAATTTTAATGCCAACAAATTAGATGACCTAGAAGAAATGGATAAAATCCTAGAAACATATAATCTCACAAAAGTGAATCAGGAAGAAATAAACAAAATTTGAACAGACTGATTACCAGAAATGCAATCGAATCAGTAATCAAAAAAGTGCCAACAAACAGAAGTCTAGTACTATATGGCTTCACAGGTGAATTCTACCAAACATTTAAAGAAGAGTTAATACTTATTCTTTTCAAACTATTCCAAAAAATAGAAGAGGAAAGAAGACTTCAAATTTCATTCCATAAGGCCAGAATTAATCTGATACCCAAACCAGATAAAGATACCACAAAAAAAGGTGAACTATAGGCTAATATCTCTGATGAACATATATGCAAATATCCTCAGCAAACTATTAGTGAAGTGAAACCAACAATACATTAAAAAATAATTCACCATGATCATACAGCATTTATTCCTGGAATGCAAGTGTAAGCACTCAACATGATACATCACATCAATAAGAGAAAGGATAAAAACCATACACTTATTTCAATAGATGCAGAAAAGGCATTTGACAAAATACAACATCCATTCATCATAAAAACCCTCAACAAAGTAGCTTTGGAGGGAACATACCTTAACATAATAAAGGCCATATATGAAGAGCCCAAAGCTCTCAATGGTGATAAGGCATGGAACCTACTTGGGATTCTCTCTCCACTACTCCCTCACTCTCTGCCCCTCCCCCCCGCACTGCCCCCTCCCCCCCCTCTCAAAATAAATAAATAAGCTAAAAAAAGAAAAGAAAACCCCCAAGCTGACATTATACTTAATTGGATAAAAAGTGAGTGTTTCCTCTAAGGTCAGGATCATTACCAGGGTGTCCACTCTAACCACTTTACTGGAAATTCTAGCCACAGCAATAAGACAAGAAAAAGGAATAAAATTGTACGAATTGTTTAGGAAAAAGTAAATTTTTCACTATTTGCAGATGTCATGACGCTATATATACAAAACCTTACAGACCCCAGCAAAAACTACTAAAACTGATAAATGAATACAGTAAAGTTTCAGGATACAAAATCAGTGTACAGAAATTTGCTACATTTCTATAGACTAATAATGAAGCAGAAGAAAGAGAAATTAAGAAAATAATCCCACTTACAATTCCACAAAATATAATAAAATACTCAGGAATAAACTTAATCAAGGAGGTAAAAGACCCATTCTCTCAAAACTATAAAACAGTCATGAAAGATACTAAAAATGACACAAACACATGACAAGATATTCCATGCTCATGGGTTGAAAGAACAAATATTGTTAAAATATCCATACTCCCCAAAACAATCTACAGATTTATGGAAATCCATATTAAAATATCAATAAAATTTTTCACAGAATTAGAACAAACAATCCTAAAATTTGTATGGAACCACACAAAATCCTGGATTGCCAAAGCAATCTTGAAAAAAAAAACAAATCTGGAGATATCACTATTCCAGATTTTAAGTTATATTCAAAGCTGTAGTAGTCCAAAGAGTAGGGTACTGGCACAAAATTAGACATATAGATCAATGGAACATAATATAAAGCCCAGAAATAAACCTGTGCTTATATGGTCAATTAATTTTTGACAAAGGAGGAGAGAATATTCAATGGGAAAAAACAGTCTCTTCACCAAATGGTGTTGGAAATACTGGACAGGTAAATGCAATGCAAGAGAATGAAATTGGACCACCTTTTTACCCCATACACAAAAATAAACTCATAATGTGTTAAAGACCTAAATATGAGACCTGGAACCATAAAAATCCTAGAAAAGAGCACAGGCAGTAATTTCTCTGACATCAGCCACAGCAACACTTTTGTAGATATGTCTCTTGAGGCAAGAGAAACAAAAGTAGAAATAAACTACTGGGACTTCATCAAAATAAAAAAGCTTCTTCACTGCAAAAGAAACAATCAACCAAACTAAAAGGCAACCTATGGAATGGGAGAAGATATTTGCAAATGACATATCTGATAAAGGGTTAGTATCCAAAATATATAAAGAACTTATAAAACTCAACACCCCAAAAGTGAATAATCAAGTTAAAAAATAGGCAGAAGACATGGACAGACATATCTCCAAAGGAGACATACTGGTGGTCAATAGACACATGAAAGGATACTGAACAAGACTCATCATCAGGAAAATGTAAATCAAAGCCACAATGAGATTATCACTTCACACATATCTGAATGGTAAAAACAAAAGAAATAACAAGTATTGGCAAGGATGTGGAGAAAAATAAACTCTCTTATACTGTTGATCAGAATACAATGTGGTGCAGCCACTGGAAAACACTATAGAGGTTCTTCAAAAAATTAAAAATTCAATTACCATATGACCCAGTAATTACATTACTGTGTATTTACCCAAAGAAAATGAAAACACTAGTTCAAAAAGTTGCATACACTTCTGTGTTTATTGCAGCATTAGTTACAGTAGCCAAACTATGGTAGGAGCCCCAGTTTCCATTGATAGATGAATTTATAAAGAAGTGGATATATATATATGTGTATATATATATATATATATATATATATATATATATATAGTGGAATACTATTTATAAACAAGTGGAGATATATATATATATATATATGTGTACATATATATATATATATATATATATATATATATATATATAGTGGAATACTATTCAGCCATAATGATGAAATCTCTCCATTTGTAATAGCATGAATGTATCTAGAGAGTATAATGCTAAGCAAAATAAGTTAGCCAGAGAAAGATAAATACCATATGATTTCATTCATATGTGGAAATTAAGAACCAAATCAACAAACAAAAAAAGAGACCAAGGAACAGACTCTTAACTATAGAGAACCAACAGATCATTATCAGAGGGGAGGTGGGTGAAAGGATGGGTGACTTAGGTGAAGGGCCTTGAGGTTACATTTGTCTTGATAAACATTGAGTAATACACAGAATTGTTTAATCAATATACCACATACTTGAAACTAATTTAACACTACATGCTAACTATACTTGCATTTAAAAAATAAGAAAATGAAAACACTAAAAATATAAAGCAGTTGTTATTTATTATTTTTTAAAAATATAATTTATTGTCAAATTGGCTTACAACACCCAGTGCTCATCCCAACAAGTGGCCTCCTCAATGCCCATCACCCACTTTCCCCTCTCCCCTGACTCCCATCAACTCTCAGTTTGTTCTCTGTATTTAAGAGTCTCTTATGGTTTACATCCCTTCTCTGTAACTTTTTTTTTCCCTTCCGTTCCCCCATGGTCTTCTGTTAAGTTTCTCAAGATCTACATATGAGTGAAAACATATGTTATCTGTCTTTCTTTGACTGACTTATTTCACTTAGCATAATACCCTCCAGTTTCATCCACATTGCTGCAAATGTCAGGATTTCATTCTTTCTCATTTCTCAATACAAGTAGTATTCCATTGTATATATATACCACATCATCTTTATCCAGTCATCAGTTGATGGACATTTAGGCTCTTTCCATAATTTAGCTATAGTTGAAAGCACTGCTATAATCATTGAGGTACATGTGCCCCTATGCATCAGCACTCCTATATCCCTTGGGTAAATTCCTAGCAGTGGTATAAAGTAGTTTTTAATGTAAATACATGAATAAGTAAAAGTAAAGCAAACAAAGGAAACCTTAAACATCTATTCTGTTCTAGGTGTTGAGGATATAATGGTGAGTATCTTGTTCTCAAGTTACTGGTGCTTATTTACTTAAAGCAATATATCAGATCCTCAATTAAAAGTAAAATATTTTATAAAATACATGTTCTTTTTTTGATTTAAAAAAACTATAAAATGCAACCAAGCATAAAAAATATAATGAAATGTTGCTCATAATCCCACTAGCATTTATAGTTGTGTGTGTGTGTGTGTGTGTGTGTGTGTGTGTGTGTGTGTGTGTATGTGGTTGCAAACTATGATATATGCACTGGTTATAAATTATATGTTCAAATTTTTCATAATTTATTATGACTGTATTTACATATAAATAAATATATTTTTATATAATTTTACATTATACTAAAGGTACTAAATTGTGCATAGTATCTCAATGTATGACTTTTATTTCTCCAGTGCTTTTTATTTTTACCGTTGTACCATGAATAAATACTATAAACGTCTTTGATTCTGTGCTTTTTAATACAACTGAGATACAATTATTTCTGAGACTTCTTGAACTTACTGTCCTAGTCATTCAATTAAATAGCATCTCTTTAGGAATAGTTGAAGTGTGCCATGGACCAAATGGCACATTTTGAGAAACTTTTGAAATTTCCCTTGACCTCAAATATTTCCTTTCCCTTAAAAGATCTTTTGATTGCCAATTTTTACTTAAAATTTTAAAGAAAATACAATGTTATTAAGGAGGGATAAACATTAAATCATTAGTTCTGTAACTTTATTATTATTTATGTTTTAAAAAGTGTATTTATTTTGAGAGCGAGAGAAAGAGAGCTCAAGAGTGAGCGGGGCAGGGGCAGAGAGAGGGAGAGAGAGAATCCCAAGCAAGCTCCCCACTGTCAGCACAAAATCCAATGTAGGGCTCAAACTCATGAACTGCAAGATCATGACCTGAGATGAAGTTGGATGCTTAACTGACTGAACCACACAGGCACTCCAAGTGTTTTAATTTTAACATGGATAATTCACCAGAGAAGATGTAGTCACTTAGGTTCCCAAGGGCATGGTGCTTATGAAAGGCAAAGTTTGATACAGATGGGAAATGAGGATGGAATTTAACATACTGAGAACTCCAGGTAGGATGCTTTCTGGTGTAACACCAGAGTACTGGTTTTCTGAAACATGAGGAGCCATCCCTAGAGCAATGAGTGGGAGGGCTATTGCCAACAAATTGTCTTCACTCTACACTGTTGCAAAGAACAAATATTGTAACAGAAATATACCTGACCATATGTATGTAGCTAAAAGGATTTCACTTATGAAATAGGTTTTAATCAGTCCACATTTATATTTCATCCTTCTCTTTCCTCTACTTTCCTATAAATTGCTCTGTTGAAATATATCTTATCCAATGGAAAAATTGTGGTGTACTTATAAAAATATGTCCATTGAAATTCATATTATCGTGATGGAGAAATATTTATGGTTTGCAATTGGAATCCTGATCTATTTTTATTTGTGATTTTCTTTAATATTTCCAGATAATGATAAACAAATTTTTAAATATTTATATGTACTTTACATTAAAATATGCATATCTGGTTTATGTCAAAACCATTGTGTTTGAAACTACTTGCATGGTTACTTATCTCATGATCAAAACAATAACTTTCCTTTTCAAATTACCAAAAACATCTAAATTAAAGTTACCTTTTAATTTACATCAACCATTTATTTTTTATTTAGTATGAAGGCCTTAGAGAATGACTATATGTGGCTCTACTCTCTAAATGTTTACATATGTATGTGTATGTGTAAGGATACTGAAATCATGAACAATTATAGTAGCAATTTGTGTAAGGATATTGAAATCATGAAAAATTATAGTGGCAATTACATATTGTATGGAAAGATATTAAAATGTGTGGTTTTTGATTCTGAATATTACTGGGATTTTTTTTAAAGGATGAGCGTGTGTGTGTTGGCCCCTAGGTTATTTACTTATTCTAGGCTGAAACCAATTAGCTTAGAAACCTGCCAGCACCAAACTCAAATGTGTACATATTAAAATACTATTATTTTTTAATATAAAATTTATTGTCAAATGGTTTCCATACAACACCCAGTGCTCATCCCAACAGGTACCCTCCTTAATGCTCATCACCAACCCTCCCCTCCCTCAGACTCCCCATCAACCCTCAATTTATTCTCAGTTTTTAAGAGTCTCTTATGGTTTGGCTCTCTCTCTCTCTAACTTTTTTCCCCCTTCCCTTTCCCCATGGTCTTCCATTAAGTTTCTCAGGATCCACATAAGAGTGAAAACATATGGTATCTCTCTTTCTTTGTATGACTTATTTCACTTAGCATAACACTCTCCAGTTCCATCCACGTTGCAACAAAAGGCCATATTTCATTCTTTCTCATTGCCAAGTAGTATTCTATTTCTTTATCCATTCATCAGTTGATGGACATTTAGGCTCTTTCCTCAATTTGGCTATTGTTGAAAGTGCTGCTATACACATTGGGGTACAAGTACTGCTATGCATCAGTACTCCTGTATCCCTTGGGTAAATTCCTAACAGTGCTATTGCTGGGTCATAGAGTAGATCTATTTTTTTTTAATTTTTGAGGGACCTCCACACTGTTTTCCAGAGTGGCTGTACCAGTTTGCATTCCCGCCAACAATGCAAGAGGGTTCCCGTTGCTTCACATCCTTGCCAGCATCTATAGTCTCCTGATTTGTTTATTTTAGCCACTCTGACTGGCGTGAGGTGGTATCTGATTGTGGTTTTGATTTGTATTTCCCTGATGAGGAGTGACGTTGAGCATCTTTTCATGTGCCTGTTGGCCATCTGGATGTCTTCTTTACAGAAGTGTCTATTCATGTTTTCTGCCATTTCTTCGCTGGATTATTTGTTTTTCGGGTATGGACTTTGGTGAGTTCTTTATAGATTTGGGATGCTAACCCTTTGTCTGATATGTCATTTGCAAATATCTTTTCCCATTCCATTGTTTGCCTTTTAGTTTTGTTGTTTGTTTCTTTTGCAATGCAGAAGCTTTTCATCTTCATGAGGTCCCAATAGTTCATTTTGGCTTTTAATTCCCTTGCCTTTGGAGATGTGTCAAGTAAGAAATTGCTGCGGCTGAGGTCAGCACGGTTTTTTCCTGCTTTCTCCTCTAGGGTTTTGATGGTTTCCTGTCTCACATTCAAGTCCTTCATCCATTTTGAGTTTGCTTTTGTGAAAGATGTAAGAAAGTAGTCTAGTTTCATTCTTCTGCATGTTGCTGTCCAGTTCTCTCAGCACGATTTGTTAAAGAGACTGTCTTTTTTCCATTGGCTATTCTTTCCTGCTTTGTCAAAGATAGTTGGCCATAGTTTTGTGGGTCCAATTCTGGAATGTTTACTGTATTCCATTGGTCTCTGTGTCTGTTTCTGTGTCAATACCATGCTGTATTGATGATTACAGCTTCGTAGTAGAGGCTAAAGTCTGGGATTGTGATGCTTCCCGCTTTGGTTTTCTTCAATATTTGGCTATTCAGGGTTTTTTGTGGTTCCATACAAATTTTAGGATTGCTTGTTCTAGCTTCGAGAAGAATGCTGGTGCAATTTTGATTGGGATTGCATTGAATGTGTAGATAGTTTTGGGTAGTATTGACATTTTAACAATATTTATTCTTCCAACCCATGAGCATGGGATGATTTTCCATTTTTTTGTATATTCTTCCATTTCCTTCATAAGCTTTCTGTAGTTTTTCAGCATAGAGATCTTTGACATCTTTGGTTTGGTTTATTCCTAGGTGTTTCATTCTTGTTGATGCAATTGTGAATGGGATCAGTTTCTTTATTTGTCTTTCTGTTGCTTCATTATTAGTGTATAAGAATGCAACTGATTTCTGTACATTGATTTTGTATCCTGTGATTTGCTGAATTCATGTATCAGTTCTAGCAGACTTTTGATGGAGTCTATCAGGTTTTCCATGTGTAATATCATGTCATCTGCAAAAGGTGAAAGCTTGACTTCATCTTTGCCAATTTTGATGCCTTTGATTTCCTTTTGTTGCCTGATTGCTGATGCTAGAACTTCCAACACTATGTCAAACAACAGCAGTGAGAGTGGACATCCCTTTCGTGTTCCTGATCTCAGGGGGAAAGCTCTCAGTTTTTCCCCATTGAGGATGATATTAGCTCTGGGCTTTTCATAAATGGCTTTTATGTTGTGTAAGTATGTTCCTTCTAACCTGACTTTCTTGAGTGTTTTAATTAAGAAAGGATGCTGAATTTTGTCAAGTACTTTTTCTGCATCGATTGACAGGATCACATGGTCTTTTCTTTTATTTTATTAATGTGATGGATCACATAGAATGATTGGTGAATGTTGAACCAGCCCTGCATTCCTGGAATGAATCCCACTTGATCATGGTGGATAATTCTTTATATATGCTGTTGAATTCGATTTGCTAGTATCTTATTGAGAATTTTTGCATCCATATTCATCAGGGATATTAGTCTGTAGTTCTCTTTTTTTGCTGGATCTCTGTCTGGTTTAAGAATCAAAGTAATGCTGTCTTCATAGAATGAGTCTGGCAATTTTCCTTCCCTTTCTATTTTTTGGAACAGCTTGACAAGGATAGGTATTATCTCTGCTTTAAATGTCTAGTAGAATTCCCCATGGAAGCCATCTGGTCCTGGACTCTTATTTGTTTGGAGAATTTTGATAACGGATTCAATTTCCTCACTGGTTTATGGGTTTGTTCAAGTTTCTATTTCTTCTGGGTTTCAGTTTTGGAACTGTGTGGGTGCTTAGGAATTTGTCTATTTCTCCCAGGTTGTCCAGGTTGTTGGCGTATAATTTTTCATAATATTCCCTGATAATTGGTTGTATTTCTGAGGGTTTGGTTGTAATAATTCCATTTTAATTCATGATTTTATCTATCCAGGCCCTCTCTCTTTTCTTTTTGAGAAGCCTGGCTAGATAGAGGTTTAACAATTTTCTTTATATTTTCAAAAAAAAAAATCCAACTCTTGGTTTCATTGTTTTGCTCTAAGTTTTTTTAGATTCTATATTGTTTATTTCTTCTCTGATCTTTATTATTTCTCTTCTGCTGGGTTTGGGGTGTCTTTGCTGCTCTGGTTCTATTTCCTTTATGTGTGCTGTTAGATTTTGTATTTAGGATTTTTCTTGTTTCTTAAGACAGGCCTGGACTGCAATATATTTTCCTCTCAAGACAGCCTTCGCTGCGTTTGGATTGTTGTCTTTTCATTTTCGTTTGTTTCAATATATTTTAAATTCCTTCTCTAATTGTCTGGTTGACCCATTCATTCTTTAGTAGGGTGTTCTTTAACCTCCATGCTTTTGGAGGTTTTCCAGACTTTTTCCTGTGTTTGATTTCAAGTTTTATAGCATTGTGATCTGAAAGTGTGCATGGTATGATCTCAATTCTTTTATTCTTATGAAGGGCTGTTTTGTGACCCAGTATGTGATCTATCTTGGAGAATGTTCCATGTGCACTCGAGAAGAAAGTATATTCTGTTGCTTTGGGATGCAGAGTTCTAAATATATCTGTCAAGTCCATCTGATCCAATGTATCATTCAGGGCCATTGTTTCTTTATTGATTCGCTGTCTAGATGATCTATTCATTGTTGTTACTTGAGTATTATCTTTATTGATTCTCTGTCTAGATGATCTATTCATTGTTGTAAGTGGAGTATTAAAACCCCTGCAGTTAGTACATTCTTTTTCTTTTTTAAGCATTTTCTTTTTTTAATGTTTATTTATTATTAAGAGACAGAGTATGAGCAGGGGAGGGGCGGAGAAAGAGGGAGATTCAGAATCGGAAGCAGGGTCCAGGCTTTGAGCTGTCAGCATGGAGCCCGACAACGAGCACAAACTCACCAGCTGGGAGATCATGACCTGAGCCAAAGTCAGACGCTTAACCAACTGAGCCACCCAGGCGCCCCTGCAAGTACCACATTCTTATCAATAAGGTTGCTTATGTATGTGATTAATTGTTTTACATATTTGGGGGCTCCCATATTCGGCGCATATAAATTTATAATTGTTAGCTCTTCCTGATGGATAGACCCTGTAATTATTATATAATGCCCTTCTTCCTCTCTTGTTACAGCCTTTGATTTAAAGTCTAGTTTGTCTGCTATAAGTATGGCTACTCCAGCTTTCTTTTGACTTCCAGTAGCATGATAGTTTTACATCCTCTCACTTACAATCTGAAGGTGTCTCAGGTCTAAAATGAGTCTCTTGCAGACAGCAAATAGCTGGGCCTTGTTTCTTTATCCATTCTGATACCCTATGTCTTTTGGTTGGAGCATTTAGTCCATTTGCATTCAGTGTTATTATAGAAAGATATGTGTTTAGAGTCATTGTGATGTCTGTAGTTTTCATGCTTGTAGTGATGTCTCTGGTACTTTGTGGTCCTTGCAACATTTCACTCACAGAATCCCCCTTAAGATCTCTTGTAGGGCTGGTTTAGTGGTGAATTCCTTCAGCTTTTGTTTGTTTGGGAAGACCTGTATCTCTCCTTGTATTCTGAATGACAGACTTGCTGGATAAAGGATTCTTGGCTGCATATTTTTTTCTGTCCGTCACAGTGAAGATTTCCTGCCATTCCTTTATGGCCTACCAAGTTTCAGCAGATAGGTTTGCAACTACTCTTATGTGTCTACCTTTGTAAGTTAGAGCCTATTTATCCCTAGCTGCTTTCAGAATTTTCTCTTTATCCTTGTATTCTGCCAGTTTCACTATGATATGTCGTGCAGAAGATCGATTCAAGTTACGTCTGAAGGGGGTTCTCTGTGCCTCTTGGATTTCAATGCCTTTTTCCTTCCCCAGATGAGGGAACTTCTCAGCTATGATTTGTTCAAGTACACCTTCAGTCCCTTTCTCTCTCTCTTCCTCTTCTGGAATTCCTATGATACGGATATTGTTCTGTTTGATTGCATCACTTCGTTCTCTAATTCTACCCTCATACTCCTGGAGTTTTTTATCTCTCTTTTTCTCCACTTCCTTTTTTCCCATAATTTTATCTTCTAATTCACCTATTCTCTCCTCTGCCTCTTCAATCCGTGCTGTGGTCGCCTCCTTTTTATTTTGCAGCTCATTTATAGCATTTTTGTAGCTCTTCATGACTATTTCTTAGTCCCTTGATCTCTGTAACAATGAGATTCTCTGCTGCCCTCTATGCTTTTTTGAAGCCCAGCAATTAAGTTTTTGACTATTATTCTAAATTCTTATTCCATTATATTGCTTAAATCTTTTTTTAATCAATTTGTTAGCTGTCACTACTTCCTGGATTTTCTCTTGAGGAGAATTCTTCCATTTCATCATTTTGGGTAGTCCCTATGGTGGCTCCAAATTGTAGGGCACTTCCCCTGTGCTGTCCAGAGTTACTTGTGTTGGTGGGTGGGGCGACAGTGAGACCCAATGTCTGTATCCACCCCACTGCTGGGGCCACACTCAGATTGGTGTGTACCTTATATTCCCCTCTCTCAGGAGCAGGACTCACTGTGGAGTGGTGTGGCCCCTGTCTGGGCTACTTTCACACTGCCAGGCTTGTGGTGCTGCTTTGATTAACTGGGGTGGATCTGCAGGGTGCAGGGGAGGGGCAGGCTTAGCTCAGTTCACTTTGCTGTTGGAGGTCCCCTGTGGGAGGGGCCCTGCAGCACTGGGAGGGAGGCAGTCCCATCGGAGGGATGGATCCACAGGAGCACAGCAATGGACCTTTTCATGGTGCAAGCAAGTTCGGTGGCAGGAACTGGTTCCCTTTAGATTTCGGCTGTGGGATAGGAGAGGGAGATCTGGCTTGCCAGCGCCTTTGTTCCCCCATCAAGCTGAGTTCTGTCTTCTGGTTCTCAGCAACTTCCCTCCTTGTGTCCTCTTGCCCTCCCCACTCTCCAAGAGCAGTGTTGTTGACTTTTAACATTCCAGATGTTAAGTCCCACTGGCTGTCATAACTCACGGAGTCCAGCCCCTCTGCTTTTGCAAGCTTTTGCAAGTCTGCTTTTGCAAGACTTCGGGGGCTGTGCCTTGCGGGGTGGGCTGTCCTTCCACCCACCCACCCCCAGCTCCCTCCTGCCAGTTCGTGTAGCATGCACTGCCTCTCTACCCTTCCTACCCTCTTCCGTGGGCATCTTGTCTATGCTTGGCTCCCGAGCATCCATTCTGCTAGTCTTCTGGCAGTTTTTTGGGTTATTTAGGCAGATGTGGGTGGAATCTAAGTGACCAGCAGGATAAGGTGAGCCTATGGGCCTCCTATGCTGCTATATTCCAGAATGGCATCTTGAGACTCTGCTCTCAGCTCTCCTGGCTTCCTCCATTGGGCACTGAGGCCCCTGGCAGGTGTGAGCTCTGCGCACACACCTGGTGCAGCTCAGCCTAAATTATCTTTAAAAAAGCTTCCAAAACTTATTTTTAGTCACTTAGGATCTGACTTATTTGCATATCCTGTAAAACCTGTCCCCACATCTTCTGGCCTTTGATAAAATAGAGTCTGTGGTTAAAGACCTCAAACTGTTATGGCCCTTTAGGGCTCTCTGACACAGAGACTTTCCACCATGCTGCTGAGTGACATCATCTAGATACCTAACCCCTTCTCTGATCCCTTTCTATACCCAAGGAGTTCCTCATTCTCTTTCTCTTCTGAGTAAAGACCACTTTGCCTTAGCCTTTGGCTAGGACTGCCTGTGAGGGAGTTTGTTTCTTAGGAAACCCTGTTCAAATGTCACCCAGTATACTTGTTTTGCATTACTGCCTCTTTTAATCATATCTTTTTCCTTATCAGCTTCAAGTTTCTTAAAATCTTGGCAGAACTTAAAAACACACATTCAAAGAAACACAGAGCCAATTAAACTTGTAAAACTTGAACTGCAAATCTAATTAAATACATTATATATGAATATGTGCAAGAATTAAGAGTAATATTTGCAAAAAGCAGAGTATGACAAAGCTTTATGAATATATATTTGTAGAAATATCTGTGTAATTTGCAATGTAAAAGTAAAGACACTGTTTTCTCCATGTTTTGAGGTAATGACTAAAGACAATTTTAAAAAATATTTTGTGGTCTCTTAGTATCTTTGACACTCTTTCTACTGCTCTTTTTTTTTTTTAACTTGCTTATCTGTAGGTTATAAAACTAAAAGGCATATAGGGGCACCTGGATGGCTCAGTCAGTTAATCGTCCGACTTTGGCCTAGGTCATGATCTTGCAATTTGTGAGTTGGAACCTCACATCAGGCTCTGTGCTGACAGCTTGGAGCCTGGAGCCTGGAACCTGCTTCAGATTCTGTGTCTCCCTGCCTCTCTGCTCCTCCCCTGATCATGCTCTGTCTCTCTCTGTCTCTCAAAAATAAATAAATGTTAAAACATTTTAAAAACAAACAAAAAACAACCTGAAAGGCACATAAATAAATTTTTATAGAATCTAGTTATGTACAATAACTTCTTTTAAAATTAAAATAATACTTAT
The DNA here is from genome assembly GCF_027475565.1 of Acinonyx jubatus. NCBI lineage: Eukaryota > Metazoa > Chordata > Mammalia > Carnivora > Felidae > Acinonyx > Acinonyx jubatus. The sequence continues at coordinate 77,222,567 of NC_069389.1, read as the reverse complement.
ACTTTGTATGCATAGCTTGTGATAAATTAAATGTCCATTTGTTGAATAGAGAACATGAATTTTACCTAAGAAAATGCTTTATTTCTGATGGTTAACCTACTTTATGATTTTTTCTTTCATTAATTTATTCACATACACATTCAATAATCAGTGTTATGCTGAAGATGACATATGCTTTAGATTTAGAATTATGTTTCAAATTATAGCTCTGCTGTTTACTAATTATGAAAATTTGGACAAATCAGTTAACATTGTTGAACCTCACTTGCCTTAACCTCCCATTGCTTAATTGCTTGATCAGTCATATTTGCACTTATGTACTCAAACATTTGTTGAGCTCTCAATATGTGCATATGTTATTAGCAAAACTAAAATCTTCCTGGTTTAAGCAGCTCCAATGCATAGGAAATTTGTTTGGAAAGATCTTATTAACTAGTAACAAGGTAATAAGATAGCACTTATACAGTTCTTTTGGGGCACAGTATCCCCAATTTATATAGCTCCTGGCGTATCTTTGGAAGTTGTTTGTTTTGTTGCCTTCTTTCAAAAGGAGAACTATCAAAATACTAATTTAGATGGTCATAATGCAAAGGTTTGACAGTCAGATGAAGAATAATCATTAAAGAAAATGATCAAGACAAGTAAGAAAAGGAGAATTTAAATGACTAAACACAAGCAAACTTTCTGAGGAATGTAAGATAAAGCCATGACAATTTCAATTGCAAGAATTTCTGCTTTTTGCTTGTTTCTGCTTTGGCTTACTTGTTCTATTATTATTCTCAAGAAAGTAAAATATTTAATACATATGCTCACTGTCAAAAAATAGTTTTCACCAAAAAGGAAAAAGTTCTTTTCCTTCTTGCCTCAGAAACAAACTAAGCTTTTAAGCAAGGATTATTTTTTGGTGATATTTGCCTTTGCTGTGGAAATATAAGCTATTTTCTATTTCTTTAGGCAGAATATTGGACAGTCAAAATTCTGTGCCCAAAACTTTGGGAATTATTTAAAAGCTGGTTCCTGACCATTTTGAAATTATATCATTTGATAGATAGATAACAAATGCCCCTGCTGATTCTACTGATGATTTTTCTCCAGGATTGCCTGGAGTAGACCCTGTTAATTCTTCAAGCCAGGAGTCCAAGTCTGTAGGTGAGTGTATGTGCACCTGTTCTCTGATAGCTCATTGAGTTTATATGAAGTCAGTGTAAACTCAGTTCGTACCCAAGTACACACATGTCACTATTGCCAAGTGAACTCAAAACTGGCTATAATTGGTCTCTGTTGTTTATAAATACATTTGTTTGACTAGGTGTAGACATGCAGCTATATGCTTCCTGTTAAAGTAAGATCTTTAAGGCAAGTGTGGATGGTGATCTATTAGATGGATGTGAACTATAAACAGGATTGTTCAGGATTAGTATTGAGTTGTTTTGGCTTCCCATAATATTTAAAACAAGACTCATTACTTAATATAACCTACAAAGCCTTAAGTTATCTGACCCTTTCATGCCCCTTCAACCTTATCCCCTGCCATTTTATTCTTTGATCATTAAGGCACAGCTAAATTGACCTTTCTGTCTCTCAGACACACCAAACTCTCTTAAGGGCCTTTCTGTTTTTCATTCCCCTATTTAGAATACTAAGTCCTCTGATCTTGAATAAAACTATTCTTTTCATCTAGATCACAACTCAAATATTGTTACCATAGAGAAGTTCTTCCCTGACTACCTAATCTAATGGCATGTTTATTTCATCCCACCCACCACTGACAGTCACTATCACATATTTCTTCATGTTAGGTATTTCTTCTATCAAGAATTACTTTTTTATTGTCTTTCTCCTTTTACTAAAATATAAGCCTGGTGAAAGTAAAGTCCTGCTCTCTTATTCACAGCTATATCTTTAACACCTAGAGCAGTGTCTGTGTTGTAAGAGACACTCATAAATTTGTTAAATGAATATATAAAATTTAAGAATAACTTACACTGCACTCTATCAATTTGTAAGTTCAAAAGAACATTAATGTATATCAGGATCAGAGATTGGGTCCCAGGAACAAGGACCCTTAAGTCTAATATAAGAGAGAGATCTCCAGATGTATTCCCTTCTCAGACTGCAAGAATCATAGCACAGGAAAGGGTATCAAAAGGAACTCTTGATGTAGCTCCCATAATTCTAAACTCCATTAAAATCCTGTTTTCCTTTCCCCCAATATTGTAAAATTAAAATATGATGGCCTTGCATATGATTGTTACAAATGGGTCTTCTTTGGGCCTCTACTACGTCATTTTCTTTTCCAATCCATTATTCACACTCGACAAAATGATCTTTTAAAAATGTAAATGATATAACATTAACATTAAGTTTCCCTCAGCAGATACGTGGAATCATTACCTTATTTTTAGAGTCTGCACAATCTGGCTTTCTACCCTCCATCCACTTTGATATTCTTTCTGTTCCTGGAATGTGCCATGTCCTTTCTCTTAGTTTAAGGCTTCACATATGCTATTCCATCAGCTTGAAACAGACTTTCTTCAGCCTTCTCCGCTTTCCTAACTTATCCCTAAAGTCTCAGATAAAATGTCCCTTTTTCAAAGAGGCTTCCCTTACCATCCAGGCTAATTGACATCTCTAATATGAATTCTCATAAGCCCCTGTGCCCTCCATTATTATGCTTAACACATTTCATTCTGATTCCAGAATGGGAAGCAGGAAATAAGTATGTTTTATTTACTGTTGCATAGTGCCTGGCACAGAACAAGTTCTCAGTAATTATTTAAATGAAATTATTCAATAGTGTGTTTAGAGTTTAATCACTCAGATCTATGTATATAGTTAGCTTTGATTCAGTAACAAGAATTAGCTTTAGAAACGTGACACAGACCTTTTTTATTTCTTATACAGCATTCCACATTATTTCATTTTTCTCCTATGAAAAAGAGTATTTTTTTCCAAAAAGAGGCTTTTTATAAAATGGCTTCAGATCTTTGAAACAGCCCATTTTTTTAATTTTCCTAATCACATCACATCTCTCCCCATCATTAAATTGTTGTTCTCGAAAGACCATCTTTCCAAAATGGAGTACAGAAGATCCATACATTCTTGTTAATACTTGGCCCTCTGGATTTTGTAGTTTTAAATTACCAGAGACAGGTTGTAGCATTTAAGAATTAGTGGAAACAAACACTGAATTTGGAGGACTATGAATCCTCTGGGCTGATCAAAGTTGTTATAGTCTCTTGGTCACCATGTCTCAATTATGTCAAACAAAAAGCATCTCTCCTTTGGACTGTAGAATCACAATAGTGGAACTAAAACATCAGTGATGGTTTAGATATTTACAGTAGCTGAACATATTAGTTCTGTTGCATGTTAGTGCATTTTGTTAATCTTATTTTCATCAATAACAAGCTCCATTACAAATTGATTTGATGTACCTATTAGAACATCTCTTATGTGGTGTACCACAACTATTATGTACTCAGCTAGTACTTTTTGATCAAGATTAGTTAATATTCTACACTGTGAAAACACACTGTTCAAAAAGGAAATATCAGTGGTCAAAGTTCATAAGATATTTTGTGTTTTAAAATGTAGTACATTCATTTATGTGACTTTCAGCAGTCTTTTATAATCTAGTGAAACAATATTTGCTTTCACAGTCAATCATCTCTCATGAGAGAAGGAAAAGTACAACACAGCTAAATACTGGAAATATTGCTTATCTCCACTCTGAAAGTATCTCCCACCATATTGAAAAACAGTAAACAAATATACATGCTGTATTTGATTTAACAGGATAGACAGATGGATCTTAAGATGTACCTACACTATATTGAAGCACTGAAGTTCCTTGTACATGCTGTTGTTTAGAGACTGTGTTGAAACTTGTAGATCCAACAAGGTTTTAAACATTTCAGATGTGTCTAAATGTAATTTTTTAAAATGTTTATTTATTTATTTTGAGGGTGGGGAGGAGCAGAAAGAGGTAGAGAGAGAATCGCAAGAAGGTTCTGTGCTATCAGCGTGGAGCCTGATGGGGGACTTGGTACCACGGCATGAGATCATGACTTGAGAGGAAATCAAGACTTGAACACTTAACCGAATGAACCATCCAGGCACCCTTAAATTTATTTTTTTAATTTTGTATATATTTTTTTAAAGTTTATTTATTTTTGAGAGAGACAGAGACAGAATGCAAGTGGGTTGGGGCAGAGAGAGAGGGACATAGAATCTGAAGCAGGCTGCAGGCTCTGAGCTGTCATCACAGAGACTGACACGGGGCTCAAACCCACCAGCTGCAAGATCATGACCTGAGCCAAAGTCAGACGCTAAACCAACCGAGCCACCTAGGCGCCCCTAAATTTAATTTTTTTTAAGTAACCAATGATAAACTTTGTTTTTAATATAAAACTTTTCAAAACATAGTCTGAAATTTTGTGCATTCATAATACTGTGTGTTGTTGTTAAGGGATAGTTTGATATATCAAACTATATATATATCAAAATATATAAATATATGTAAAATATTATCTTAAAGGGTAAAGAATTAGTACTGAGAACAAGAAAATTACCCTTTTTGGATGAAAGAATGTCACAGCAGCAAACACACTTATTTATCATTTTTTTTCCTCCATTTTGTTTTTCATTGGTAGAGGAAAATTGTGGGAACTCATAATGATTGGGGATGCTAGAAAAACAACTTCATACCTTCTCTTTGGTATGATTTGGAAGCAGTCTGGTCTCTTGTTAGAAAGCCATATTTGCAAGATTTTTTTTTTTTTTTCAGACAGGCCCAAAAGGTTGTAATGATGCAGGGGACATTTTTTTTTTTTTATCCTAAATCAAGAATTCTCATTCTCAATCCTGAGAGTAAAACAAAGAGAACATAGGTTAAAAATTAGCATATTCGTCTAGGATTACTAATAATGAAATCTTACTTTAGATAGAATTTCATATTCATTTAAATTTTATTTTATATGTGTGCTGTCATTTTAAACTGATAAGAACAGATACTACACTTGATCTTAGCCAAAAGGCCGAGAAGCGATGTGCTGTCATCTTAAAAATGTGATTTTTCAGTGCAAGTTAGTGGTTAAAATTATGTATTTTAAGAAGATGTTCATCATTTGCAACAATATTAAGTTTAAAAATTATGCCATCAATTACATTCTTTCTCTATGAGAACCATGGCAATGGTAAGCATTGCTCTTTGGCCATGAGAGTGCAGTTAACACATCCAACGAATTGGTGATAATTTATCTAAATTTCCAGCAAAGTACCTTATTGGTAACTGCCTGTTGAAATCTGGTTTAATAAATACAGTACTCAAGAATTTTCCCCTCCCAAGAGCTGTAGTTAATGAGGATAAATAATTTGCAAGCCATTTTTCTTCATAGTTCTTTCTTCATATGAATCCAACTCGTGAAAATACCTCATTCATTTCAAATTACCTGGATTACTCTCCTCTACAACTGTCATTCATTTACACCATTGTACTCTAAATATCATTCAATAATCTAGGAAAAGATGAATAAAACCAGACAAAATTCTTGCCCTCTTTCTTGCCCTCTCTCTGTCTTTATATATATATATATATATACACACACACACATACATATATAAATATACACATACATACACATATACATAAACAAATGAGGGTTTATGGGGAGGGTTTTTTTTTTAGAATTTTTAATAATTAATAACAATAAAGATATGTAAAAATTATAAATTAGAATTCCTGGACAAAATGGTCAATTTTCTAGAAAAGAAATAACATAAAAACATAAGTTAAAGGTTTTCCAGAATAAAAAACATAAAACAAACCAATGAGTATAAAAACAGGTTGGGAAAAGAAAAGTTTAAAGGAATTGCCTGAAAGATAACTCAGGTCCAAATGTTTTTATAGCTAAATTTTCTTAAACCTTTAAGAAACTGGAAATTCCTGCACTTTCCAAATTTATATTACCAGAAAATAAACTCTTCAAGGACACAAAGTTCATTTTCACAACCAGCATAACAGCATAACTCTGATGTATAACTTTGGCAAAGATAACCCTTATTACAAACACACTACAGTCTAATCTTATTTATGAATATATGTGTGTGTGTGCATGTTTGTGTTTGTATACACATATATGCATACTAAACAATGAAATAATACAGGTGAGTATTATCTAATTGTGGAGCTCTAGAAGGACATTCTAAACATGACTTCTAAAGAAAATCTATATAAGAAAAATTAAATACTTGATAGATTTGATTACATACAACTTAAAAACAAATTAAATTAATATCATTAAAAGCAAAAAATGGCAAACTGAGAAAATAATTGAAAAATAAATAGCAGGAAAAGGGTTAATATTTTCAACATATGAATATAACTTGCATACCAATTAGAAAACATGAGGCATTTCAGGAGAAAACTGAACAAGGGACAGTTTTTATAAATTTGTAAAAATTATAGAAAATTTATAAATATTTTCAATTAACCTATGGAAAAATAGTTAACCTCCAAATAAATCAAAATTCAAATTAAATGATGAGATAGTTTTTTCTAGCAAACAAGGAAAAATATTTTTAATATAAAGGTAGTTCTGACAAGAATATTCTAAAAATTGGCACTCATGTACACTGGCAACGAAGTGTAAATCAGTACAGATTATCTTGAGGGAAACTTAGCAATATGTATGAAAAATCTTAAATAGCTTTACTCCTTAGTAAATCCACAGATTGAAAATTATTTTAAACAAATAATCAGAAATGTAGAAAAACATACTCTAGAGGATGTTTACTACAACATTATTCTAATATTAAATATTTGAAATCACTTAAGTATTTAAAAATTGGGAATTATTTAAATAAGCTTTGATGCATAGAAATGATATTGATGCTATTAAAAAGCATATTTTAAAATAATATTTAATGACATGGTAAATGTACATAATTTAATTTTAGGTAAAAAAAGCAGAATATAAAACAGAATTTGAATGATTTTATGGTATTTATATACACATCAATATATAGAAAATGCTAAATATATACAATTATTAAACATTTTTATTATTTTTTTTTATTTTAGAGAGAGTATTGAGCAGGGAAGAGGGGCATAAGGGTAGAGAGAGAGAGAGAATCTGAAGTAGGCTCCACCCTCAGCATGGAGCCTGACATGGGGCTGGATTCCAAGACGCTGGGATCATAACCTGAACCAAAATCAAGAGTTGGGTGCTCAACCTACTGAGCCACCCACGTGCCCATATATACAATTTTTTAACAGTGTTTATGTCTGTGGTGGGATTTTGAGTAGTGTTTATCTTTGTTATTTTTTTCTCTCAGAAAAAAAATTTCTTTTAGAAAAAAATTTGGGGGCAGTTTGTAATTGCACCAAAAAATGCATTAAGATATCTAAGAATAAACCTAACCAAAGAGGAAAAGATCTATATTCTCAAAAATAGAAAACTTATGAAAGAAATTAAAGAGTACACAAAGAAATGGAAAAACATCCCATGCTCATGAATTGGAAGAACAAACATTCTTAAATGTTTATATTACCTAAAGCAATCTACACATTTATTGCAATGCCTATCAAAATAACACCAGCAATTTTTTTTTGTAGAGCTAGAACACACAATCTTAGAATCTTCAATGGATATTTGCTACTTTTGTTATTTTAAAAATAATGATTCAGAATGTTTATATTGAATTCCTGAAATTAACTCCTCCATGGAAATCTCATTAACAAACATAATATTAATCCATTCAGAGCCTACATAAAACCAGTGAGGTACTCAAAATTCATAACTCAGTAGGAATAAAGAGAATAATACTTTAGAAATCTCAAAGCCTTCAAAGCAACAAAGGGTCAGCTCAAATAAATATTCTTTATAGTATATTGGTGAAGACCAAGTACAGGTAAGAAAAAGATAAATTGTAGAAGTATGAACATAATTATATAAATCAACATTAAGGAATTAATGCAATTTTTTAGATCCCTGTTTGAGAGATCACATTTTACTATTCCCTCCATCTTTTGTTTTTTCTTTAGCTTTTTTTTTTTACGATGCATTATATTTTTTCCTCAGATCCACTTTTCTGTGAGAATTGATTTGATCACTTAGCATTGCATTATCAGGAGTAAGCCCACTAGACCATGCATTCAAGGTAATTTCATTATACCTGTGAAGTGTAATTGAAGAATTGCGTTTTCAATGTTAGAAGATCCTAGCTTGATCAACTGAGATGTAATCCTATTTAATAGTGTCATTGATAGCATCCATTTAAAACTACAATGTCAAATTCTGGGGGGAAAGAGACCTTGAATGAAATTAGTTTCTAAAGGAACATGGAGGGTAACACGTGACTTTTTTCTCTCAGAATTGATGACAATCTTAAAATGTCAGATCTTCCTGCATTTAAATAGCATATTCATAAAAAATGAGCTATTTTTGTATATCATAAGAAACACACACACACACACACAGTCATAGAGCTTCCAGAGGACAAGTACGTACTTTATCTTTTCTTTATATTATCAGAAAAGAGCTGAAATATACCCTACAAAATGGCTTTTACAACATTGGCATAGAGAGAAAAATGGCCAAAGCGATTAGATTAAAATTCTAATAACTGTGAGATTAACATACAATTTAGTTTTCAGTATTTTATTTTTTTAACGTTTATTTATTTTTGAGACAGAGAGAGACAGAGCATGAACGGGAGAGGGTCAGAGAGAGAGGGAGACACAGAATCTGAAACAGGCTCCAGGCTCTGAGCCGTCAACACAGAGCCTGATGCAGGGCTCGAACTCACGGAGTGTGAGATCGTGAACCTGAGCCGAAGTCGGGCGCTTAACCGACTGAGCCACCCAGGTGCCCCTAGTTTTCAGTATTTTAACTTTAGCTGTTTACAATAATTTTTTTAAAATTTTTTTAACATTTATTTATTTTTGAGACAGAGAGAGACAGCATGAACGGAGGAGGGGCAGAGAGAGAGGGAGACACAGAATCTGAAACAGGCTCCAGGCTCTGCACCGTCAGCACAGAGCCCGACCGCGGGCTGGAACTCACAAACCGCGAGATCATGACCTGAGCCGAAGTCGGCTGCTTAACTGACTGAGCCACCCAGGTGCCCCTCTTTACAATAATTTTTTTAAAAAGCAAAGCTATGGGGCATAATGAAATCATTTTATTCCCATTATAGAGACTGAGTCACACGTATTTACTATAAGAACTAATTGGTACCACATTAAATTTAAAGGAATTTTGTAGGTGGCTACAATTTGGAGCATGCATTATGTTTTTCCTTCACAGAACAAGAGTGAAGTAAAAAACATGATTAGCACTGAAGTGAAATGGACAAGAAGCATATTTTAAGATGAACAAATTTATCTTTTCTCATTTGCAAATAATAAAAAGCTGTTGAAGACAAATACAGGAGACATGTCTTCTTGAATGAACACATTTTTGTGGAAAATGAAAGTGAGTGTGTGTGTGTGTGTGTGTAGAGGACAGGGAGATGGAGGAGGAGAGGAATAACATTTGAAACAGAGAGTCAGCAGGGGGCAAGAAATGGGTGGAAGGTTGAAAGATTAAATAATAAATATCCATTCAGGCTATCATTTCCTTAAATCATCTAAACAGCTGTAACTAGATAATCATCAAGTCAGCAGATCAGGAAAGGATTTGTGATTTAGTCACTGCAACATATGGTGGAAACTTCACATATTCCTTGGTTCTTACTGCATCTAATGCTACTAGGTAAAATATCTTGCAAAGGCTACCTTAGCAATTATTGTTTTATATTTCCAAAAACCAGTTGGCAAAACACCATACTAAGAGCCCACATGAATGATAATGTGAAAGTTAGTAGTTTGGAACCTAAGAAGATAAGTGGATGGATTGAAACTTTTTGAGAACAATGGAAGTGAAGTGTAAATGCCAAATTGATTTTAATATTGACCCAATTTCATCCAATGGTTTAGGTACACGCATCACTGTAGACATCTCAGGTATGTTATGAGTGCTACTTAATATTGACTCATATGTGAGACTCATTTGGTTCAGAATCTAAGAAGATGCCCAATCTCTCTCTGTCCCTTTCTCTGTCTTTTTCTCTCCCCCCACCCACACACGTTTTCTCCAACTCAATTATGTGGGAAAAGATATGCCTTCAAAATATATTATAATAGGGAGATAATGTGAGGAGAAAAATCAGAGCAAATAGAAAGTGCTACAAAGAGTTTTGGGTCAATCTCTTTATGTATCTCAATTATATCTTCTTTCCCTTCAACCTCTACTACCCCTACCCTAACCATCCAATTGGATGTGTTCTCTTATTCTTGTGATGTAGAGACCAGTAGCAGAAAGTAGGGATAGATTAGAAAATAGATGATTTGAAAAAGGGATATTTTTCACTTTGGTATAATCAGAAAGTTGAGTTCAACAACATTTTTTGTGTGCCTATTAAATTTCAAGACAGTGTTGGGAACTAAGGGTACTAATGTAAATACATATATAGGCCTTGGTATCAAGGATTTTATAATTTAGAAAGGGTAGAGAGAAAAATAGTTAATTTCATTTTAATGTGGTAATTGACAAGATGAACTGTAAACTCCATGAAGGCAGTAGTTATGCTTAATGCTGCTCACTTGTATATCCTGATTATCTAGCACATTTTCTTACACATAGTGAATTCTCAATAAATGTTAGATAAGTAAACAGAAGTGTATGACAGTCATTATGGCAACAGAGAAGAGGGCAGATCACAACAGGTGATTTAGGGTGAGGTTTTTGGAAGGGATGATGGCCGAACTGAAACTTATTAACAATTTGCCAAGTTAAAAAAAGAAGTGGGAAGGCTCTAATCAGAAAGAATAGCACAATAATAAGTAAAACATAAGAAATAGGATGTTGTATATTAAAAAAATATATAAGAAGTTTGGTAATACCAGATATACACCAACAACACCGGGGAAAGGAGGAAGATGACAGCAAAGTAGGAGGACCCTAGGCTCATCTTGTCCCATAAACACAACAAGATATCTATCAAATCATCTTAAATACCTCAGAAACCAACCTGAGGACTTACAGAACAAACTCCACAACTAAAAGGAGAGAAGAGGCTGCACTGAGGAAGGTAGGAAGTACAGATACATGGTTTAGGGAGGAAATGGATTGTGGGTGCTACAGAAAGGAGGGAGCTATAGTGACAGAGAAGGGAAGAGGGAGGAGCACACAGGGCAATGCACAAGTAGAACATTTCCCTAAAACCATGCAAATTGAAAATGAGAGGGGCTGAATTTTGGTAAGTTGTCAACAAGTGGGGCTTAAAGCCTGGAGTTTTAAAGGTCAGCAGTGTTGGCTGAGATAAATCGTGGAGGGCACCATCTTGCTCCTGGAAAGAAAGCAGGCAAACAACTGTGAGGGAACACCACATGGAAACAGTGATATGAACAATACATGAGGAACAGACGGGGAGATTGTTTACTCTTCTCTGAGCATATCCTGGAGAGGCAGCATTCATGGAGACACCTCTCTGGGGGAAAAAGGAGCTGTCTAGCACCATTTCAGCATACATACAGAATAACCTGTAGGAAGCAGTGCAGTATGGACACTGGCTGCCTAACTTGCCTATGTCCCCTGCTCTTTTTTTTTAATTTTATTTTAATTTTATTTTTTATATTAAATATAATTTATTGTCAAATTGGTTTCCATATAACACCCAGTGCTCATCCCAAAAGTTGCCCTCAATACCCATCACCCACCCTCCCCTCCCTCCCACCCCCCATCAACCCTCAGTTTGTTCTCAGTATTTAAGAGTCCCTTATGGTTTACCTCCCTCCCTGTCTGTAACTTTCCCCCCTTCCCCTCCCTCATGGTTCTTTGTTAAGTTTCTCAGGATCCACATATGAGTGAAAACATATGGTATCTGTCTTTTTTTGACTGATTTATTTTACTTAGCTTAATACTCTCCAGTTCCATCCATGTTGCTACAAATGGCAAGATTTCATTCTTTATCGCTGCCAAGTAGTATTCCATTGTATATATAAACCACTGCTTTTCTTAGTCAAGCTTGCTTTATACCTAGCACTGAAACCCACCCCCCACCATCCACCCTCAGAAGACCAGCAGAAACCTTTCCCACACCAAGCACTGTTCCCTGCTCCCTCCAGGCACATCTGCACTAGGGCAAGTTGACCTGAGAATCAGAGCAGCAGGCTCCTCCAAAAAGACCAACACAAATTATTTCCATGAGCTTGGTCTACTGATCATAGTGTGATGCAATATTTCAGGTTTAGGGGAAACTATAACTAGCTTCGTTTGAGATTTTTGTTAGTTCACTTGTTTGTAAATTTTTGTTGTTGCTTCTGTTTTTGTTTTTGTTGTTGATGTTTTTCTTTTGTTTCTTGGATAAAGAAAAAGCAAATATTTTTATTTTTTAAGATTTTATTATTATTTTTATACTTTATTTTTTAATTGTGTTATTGTTTTTTTCCTATGTCCTTTTTTATTTTCTCTTTTTTCTATCATGATTCTCTTAACAAGCACCAAAACACACCTAGCATCTAGCATCCTTTATTTGATTATTTAAATTTAAAAAATTTATTTAATTCTATCATTGTTGTTTTTTTCTCATACAATGACAAGACAGATGAATTCACCTCAAAAAAGAACAGGAAGAAATGATGGCCCAGGATTTAATAAGTGCAGATATAAGATGTTTGAACTAGAATTTAAAACAATGATTATAAGGTACAAGCTGAGCTTGAAAAAAGCATGTAAGACACCAGAGAATCACTTTATGCAGAGATAAAAGAACTAAAATATAGTCAGACCAAATTAAAAATGTAATAACCTAGATGCAATCCTAAAAGGAGGCCATAAAAACATGAAACGGATAAGGCAGAGGAGCAAATTAGCAATATACAAGATAAAATTATGAAAATAATAAAGGTGAAAAGAAAAGGTAACCAAAGATCAGGGATCACAAAGGCAGACATAAGGACCTCAGTGATGTATTAAAATGTAATAACACTCATATCATAGGAGACCCAGAAGAAGAAAGAAAAAAGGGTGTAGAAGGTTTATGTGAGCAAATTATAGTTAAAAACTTCCATAATCTCGAAAAGGACACAGAAATAAAAATCCAAAAAGTACAGAGAACTCCCATTAAATTCAACAAAATATGGTCATTGCGAAGACATATCACAGTCAAAATCACAAAATACATAGACTAGAAAAGAATCCTAAAAATAGTAAGGGAAAAAAGTCCTTAACATACAAAGGAAGACAGATCAGGGTCAAAGCAGATCTGTCTACAGAAACTTGAAAAATGAGAAAGGAGTGACAGAATACATTCAATGTGCTGAATGGAAAAAAAAAAACAAAAAAACATGCATCCAAGAATACTCTATCCAGCAAGACTGTCACTCAGATTAGAGGAGAGATAAAGAGTTTTCAATACAAATAAAAACTAAAGGAGTTTGTGAACACTAGGCCAGCCCTTCAAGAAATGTTAAGGGGGACTCTTTGGGAAAAAAACAAACAAACAAACAAACAAAGGAACAAAGACTAGAAAGAACCCGAGAGCATCACCAGAAACACCAACTCTAACAGGTAACAAAATGGCACTAAATTCATGCCTTTCAATAATAACACTCAATGTATGGAATAAATGCTCCAATCAAAAGACATAAAGTATAAGAATGGATTAAAAAAAAAAGATCCATCTATATACTACCTACAAGAGACTCATTTTAGTCCTAAAGACACCTGCAGATAGAATCTGAGGGGATGGAGAACCATCTATCATGCTTATGGATGTCCAAAGAAAGCCAGAGTAGCCATACATATTTTAAACCAGACTGTAAAAAGCAATAAAGAAGGGCATTATATCATAATTAAGGGGTTTATCCACCAAGAAGATCTAACAATTGCAAATATTTATGCTCCCGACTTGAAAGCATGCAAATATATAAATCAGTTAATAACAAATATAATGAAACTCATTGATAATAATGCAATAATTGTAGGATACTTAAACACCCCACTTACAACAATGGATAGGTCACCTAAGCAGAAAATCAAAAGGTAATGTCTTTGAAAGACACACTGGATCAGATGGACTTAACAGATATGTTCAGAACATTTCATTTTAAAAAAGCAGGATACATATTCTTTTTGAATGCACATGGAACATTCTCCAGAATAGATCACATACTGGGTCACAAATCAGGCTTCAACAAGTACAAAAAGATCAAGATAATACAATGCATATTTTCAGACCACAATGCTATGAAACTTGAAGTCAACCACAAGAAAACATTTGGGAAGTCCTCCATTACATGGAAGTTAAAGTATTTCCTAGTAATGAATGAATGGGTTACCCAGGAAATTGAAGAGGAAATTTTTAAAAATCATGGAAGAAAATGAAAATGAAAACATAAGGGTGTCCTAAGAGGAAAGTATATTGCAATTCAGGTCTATCTCAAGAAGCAATAAAGGTCTATATACACAACATTTACACCTGAAGGAGGTAGACTTAAAGGAACAGCAAATAAAGCCTGAATCAAGCAGAAGAAGGGAAATAATAAAGATTAGAGCAGAAATAAATGATATAGAAACAAACAAACAAACAAAACACAGTAGAACAGATTAACAAAACTAGGAGCTGATTCTTGGAAAGAATTAATAAAATGTATAAACCCCTAGCCAAACTTATCAAAAAGAGAAGAGAAAGGATCCACATAGATAAAACACGAGTGAAAGAGGAGAGATCACAACCAACACCATAGGGAAAAAAAAAACAATTATAAGAGAATACTATAAAAAATTATATGCCAAGAAATTGGGCAATCTGGAAGAAAGGAACAAATTCCTAGAAACTCAGAAACTAACAATACTGAAACAGGAAGAGAAAAATTTGAACAGATCCATAACCAGCAAAGAAATTGAATAAGTAATAAAAAAATCTCCCAAAAAGAGTCCTGGACCAGATGGCTTCCCAGGGGAATTCTACCAGACATTTAAAGAAGAGTTAATACATATTCTTCTCAAACTGATCCAAAAAATAAAAATAAAAATGGAAGAAAAACTTCCAAACTCATTCTATGAAGTCAGCATTACCTTGATTCCAAAACCAAAGACCCGACTATAAAGGAGAATTACAGGCCAATATCCGTGATGAACATGGATGCAAAAATTCTCAACAAGATACTAGCAAATGAAATTCAACAGTAAATTAAAAGAAACATTCATCACTGTCTTAGACTGGGTCTAGAGTTCTTTCTTGTCTAGCAAGAAAGAGGAACTCAGGATTAAAATGCAAGAGATGGCTAATGTCCAGGAGAAGACAAGAGCCCCGATTAATGGTCCTTTCCCCATTTTTATTAGGATCAGAAAGCTTACAAACATGGTGATGAACATGCACAAAGAGACGATGAAAGTGTGAACATTAACTCATGGACATGAGGGAAAGGAGATTTTGAAAATATGCTGGATTAGGAGTTTGGGTTAATACAAAACATAATCCTGGTGCTGGGCAGATGGTTGTTAATAGCAGATGTGAAGCACTGTGTCTGTTTATTTTAGCTAGCCTAGGGGATAAGACAAACCTCAGGGTCAACAAGGCACCATTCTTTTGTTAATTAGCTCTGCTCTGGGCAACTTTGCCTGGCAGCAGTCTATAGCCCTATTCACCTATTTACCTAATCTTGTTTACCCAAACTTGGGTGTGAGCATCCTATTGCTTTCTAATTCTTTATGCTTTGTTAATCCATCAATGCAGGCTCAGGAAATTCCTAAACTTATTCCCCACACATCACAATCAAGTGGGATTTATTCCTGGGCTGCAGGGGTGCTTCAATATTCACAAATCAATCAACATGATACACCACATTAATAAAAGAAAGGAAAAGAACCATATGATCCTGTCAATAGATTTAGAAAAAGCATTCGACAAATACAGCATCCATTCTTGATAAAAACCCTCAACAAAGTAGGGATAGATGGAACACACCTCAACATCATAAAGGCCATATACAAAAACCCACAGCTAATATCCTCAGTGAGGAGGAACTGAGAGTCTTTCTGCTATGGTCAGGAACCAATCAAGGATGTCTATTCTCATCAGTACTATTTAACACGCTACTGGAAGTCTTAGCCTCAGCCATCAGACAACAAAAATAAATAAAAGGCATCCAAATTAGCAAAGAAGTAGTCAAGCTTTCACTACTTGCACATGTCATGATACTCTATGTAGAAAGCCCAAAAGCCTCTACCACAAAATTGCTACAACTAACACATGAGTTCAGCAAAGTCACAGGATATAAAATCAGTGTGCAGAAATCTGTTGCATTTCTATACAGCTATAATGAAGCCACAGAAAGTGAATTAAAGGAATTGATCCCATTTGCAATTGCACCAAAATAGTAGGATATCTAGGAATAAACCTAACCTAAGAGGTAAAAGATCTGTTATGCCCAGAATTCGTGATCCCCAAAGACCACTAGGGAGCCGAGTCCGATGCAAAAGCAGAGCCTTTATTCGAGCTAGCTCGAGCTCAATCCCCTACCTGCACCGACGCAGCGGTGAGATACCAGGGAGAGAGAGTGAGTTTCAAAAGGACAAAGGTTTTATTGGGGCCTGGGGGCAGTTGGTGAGGTAATGGCTATGGCCTCAGCTGATTGGCTGGGGAAGGGTCCTGGGGAAGGGTCCGAGTCCTGTTAGGCAGGTGAGGGGGGGTTTACTCAAGGGGAGGAGGTGTGGTCAAGGTGAAGGACACAGAACAAGATGGAGTCAGCCGGCGTAGGCCAGCCCTTTCATTCCCCCCTTGTCATGTAGCTTAGGGACCCAATCATGGGACCGGCTGCATTTATGGTGACAAGGGGAACAGAGTTTGGAGGTTTACACAAAGTTCTGGGAAGCAAGTGTCCCTGGGGTGGCTCTGGGAGGTCTGATTAAGTATTGTCCCCGAGCTGGTGTCTATGATCTGCCAGGTGATGTTTGGGGGGCGTGGGGACTCCCGGCAGCATGAGCAATGGCAAACAGAGTTAACAGAGTTACCAATATTAGGCAGGTCGAATGCGCTGTAGCTTGAGTTTGAGCCGGTTGTGTTGGTCCCGACTGATGGCCCATCGCGAGATGACGTCCTTCCGGATCGAGGAGGGGTCCGCTGGCCTAACGTCGGTGTGATGGACCCAGGTGGTGATGCCGTCTACCTTGAGAGCGGTGGGGGTTGTCAACACCACGATGTAGGGTCCCTTCCAGCGCAGCTCAAGAGTCTCTCGGTGGTGCCTCTTGACGTAGACCCAGTCTCCCGGCCTGTACTGATGAGGGTGTCAGGATCGGGCCAGCCTCGTAGATGGCACGGAGGCGCAGCCAAATGTCCTCGTGCGCCCTCTGGAGCCCGCTCAAGGAAAGAAAAAGTTCTTGATCTTTAAACTCAGCAATAAGTTCAGCTCCAAGGCTGGGAATAACAGGGGGTGGCCTGCCAAACATGATCTCGTAGGGAGTAAAACCCAGAGTGTAAGGAGTGTTTCTAACCCGGTAAAGGGCGTACGGTAGGAGAGTCACCCAGTCCCCGCCAGTCTCCATGGTTAATTTGGTAAGGGTCTCTTTTAGGGTTCTATTCATTCTTTCTACCTGTCCTGAGCTCTGGGGCCTATAAGCACAATGTAATTTCCAGTTTGCCCCCACCGCCTTGGCTACTGCCTGTGTTACCTGCGAGATAAAAGCTGGTCCATTGTCTGATCCTACCATGGCAGGAAAACCATACCTGGGTAAGATGCCTTCTAGTAGTTTCTTAGCCACCGTCTGAGCCGTTTCATGCTTGGTTGGGTATGCCTCCACCCAGCCAGAGACGGTGTCTGTAAATACTAAAAGATATTTAAAACCATACTTTCCTGGTTTGACTTCAGTGAAGTTGACTTCCCATTGGGCTCCCGGTCTGGTGCCTCTGAGCCTGGTTCCTTTTTTATTTGATGTGGCTCTTGCGTTGGTGAGTTGGCAGGTCTTGCAGGCAGATACAACTTGCTCTATTTTGGTGTCCTGTTGGTGAATCTTGATTCCGGCATGTCGGATTAAGTCTTTTAATTTTCGGGCCCCCATGTGAGTAGACCAATTCATGTGCTCTAATATTGAGACTCCGAGCCGGTCTGGCAACACGAGCTCCTTGTTAGGTGTATACCACCATCCCTTTATCTCCTGGGCCATAGGGAGTTTCTTGATCCACTGTAACTCCTCCTGGGAGTATTTGGGCTGGTCTGGTAAAACTGGGTCTCCTGGGTCCGGTAGTTGTATGGTCATGGTGGGGACTGGAGTAAGGGCTACTCCCTTGGCTGCCTGGTCAGCCTTTCGATTACCTCTAGCTACTGGGTTATCAGCTTTTTGGTGCCCTTGGCAGTGGATAATGGCTAGCTTGGCAGGAAGCCATAAGGCCGTAAGCAGGTTAAGTATCTCCTGCTTATTTTTTATAGTCTGTCCTTCTGCCGTCAGTAACCCCCTCTCCTGATAAATTGCCCCATGAATATGAGCTGTGGCAAATGCATAATGGCTGTCTGTGTAGATGTTAAGCCGTTTTCCAGCTCCCAGCATCAGCGCCTTGGTGAGGGCTATGAGCTCTGCTCGCTGGGCTGATGTTCCAGAGGGTAGAGCCTCCGCCCATACGGTGTCCGTTTCGGTGACCACCGCTGCACCCACATACCTGTGTCCGTCTCGCACAAAGCTGCTGCCATCCGTGAACCAAGTAGCCTCGGCATCGGGGAGGGGCTGATCGGTCAGGTCCATCCGGAATCCATGTACTTGCTCCAGGATTCCCGCACAGTCATGTAGTGGAGCACCTAGGTCAGGGTCGGGCAGCAGGGTTGCAAGATTGAGGGCTGCACTGGGGTGGGACCGCACTCGTGGAGGGTTGAGTAGGAGGCTCTGGTAATGAGTCATACGTGTATTGCTTATCCATCTATCCGGAGGCTGTTTCAGGACCCCTTCAATGGCGTGTGGGGTCGTGATCCAGATCTCTTGTCCTAGGGTCAGTTTGTCTGCATCCTTGACTAGGAGTGCTGTCGCTGCAATAATTCTTAGGCATGGCAGCCAGCCGGCAGCCACTGGGTCTAGTTTCTTAGACAGGTAAGCCACTGGGAGGTTCCAGGGGCCTAAGGCTTGAGTTAGAACCCCTTTTGCTATTCCCTTATGTTCGTCTACAAAGAGGTGGAAGGGCTTCGTAATGTCTGGTAGGCCCAGGGCTGGGGCACTTAGGAGAGCCTTTTTTAACTGATTAAAGTCAGTTTCTTCTTTTTCAGCCCATTTAAATGTTTTCCCCTCTTTGGTAGCTTCATATAGGGGCCTGGCGATCTCAGCAAAACCTGGAACCCAGAGGCGGCAGTAGCCGGCTGATCCTAGGAATTCCCTCACTTCTCTTCGGGAGGTGGGAGTAGGGATCTTTAGGACAGTTTCTTTTCTGGCTTCTGATAACCGCTGCTGTCCACCCTCCAGGATATATCCCAGGTAACTTACCCTCTCCCTGCATATCTGAGCCTTCTTCGCGGATGCCCGGTACCCTAAGGCCCCCAGGGTAGCCAGCAGGTCCTGGGTCCCTCGCTCACAGTCTTTGGCCGTGTCGACAGCAATCAGGATGTCATCTACGTACTGTAGAAGGGTGAGGCCAGGGTGCTCCCTTCTGTACTCACCCAGGTCCTCGTGTAGTGCCTCGTCGAAGATGGTGGATGAATTTTTGAATCCCTGAGGTAGCCGTGTCCAGGTGAGTTGCCCACTGTAGCCCTCCTCCGGATCATGAGACTCGAAGGTGAACAAGGGTTGGCTCTGGGGTGCCAGCGGCCGACTGAAGAAGGCGTCCTTTAAATCTAGTACAGTATAACAGACCTTAGAGGGCGCTAAGGAGCTCAAGAGAGTATGTGGGTTGGGAACAGTTGGGTGTATGTCCGCGACCCTCTTATTTACTTCCCGCAGGTTTTGTACTGGTCGGTAGCCATTTGTGTGAGGCTTTTTGACCGGCAGTAAGGGGGTGTTCCAGGCAGACTGGCAAGGAACTAGTACCCCTAGGCTTCGTAGTCTCCGGATGTGTGGCTGGATCCCCTTCCAGGCCTCCTGAGACATGGGGTATTGTTTGATCCTTACCGGACTCTCTCCTGGCTTGAGATCTACCAGGACTGGGGTCCTGTGAGCGGCTAGTCCCATCCCCCCCGTCTCTGCCCAAACCGAGGGGAATTCTTGTAGCCATCTGTCTATATTATTCTCTCTCGGGAGCGCCTCCTTGTGGAGGAGGTATTCATCCTCCAGTTTCATGGTCAGGACCTGGATGGGGTGGCCCTTGCCATCGGTGACCTGAGGCCCCCCTTGTCTGAAAGTTATCTGAGCTCCAATCTTGGTCAGTAAGTCCCGTCCTAACAGTGGGTAAGGGCATTCTGGTATTACCATAAAAGAGTGGGATACCCGGCCCGTTCCCAAATCTACTGTTCTTCGGGTAGTCCATGAATACTGGCTCATACCAGTTGCCCCTTGTACCCAGGACTTCTTGCTAGCTAGTTTTCCTTGTGGGGTGCGGAGGACCGAATGTTGTGCTCCGGTGTCGACAAGGAAGTCAATAGGGGTCCCCTCCACTTTAAGAGTTACCCTGGGTTCGGGGAGAGGGTCCGAACCCCGACTTCCCTAATCACTTAGTTCATCCAGCTCTAGGACTTTTACTCGATCAGTCTTGCTTCCCTTCCCGCCAGCTCTTTTTGGACAATCTCGGGCCCAATGCCCTATCTCCTTGCAGTATGCGCACTGATCCTTCTGCAGCCTCTGCTTCCCCCCCTTGGTGGTTCTTTTACCTTTTCTTGTGTCGTCTGCCAGCTGCCAGAGACGCGGTCTCGTTCCTCGGGGAAGTCAGCAGTGGTAGCTAGTAGTATTCTGGCCAGGTCTCGAGTCTGCTTACTGCTGGCAGCCGCCATGGCGCGAGGCTGCTTGTCCTCAGGAGGCTCCCGGTTATTATATACCTTTTCGGCTACCACCAGTAAGTCCTGCAGACTTTTTTCTCCTAGTCTATCTATTTTCTGTAATTTTCTCCTAATGTCTATGGCTGATTGGTTTACAAAGGCCATGATAACAGCTGCCTTGCTTTCCAGAGCCTCTGGATCCATGGGGGTATAGGTACGGAATGCCTCCATGATCCGTTCTAAAAAGGCAGCCCGAGATTCATCTTTTCCCTGTTGTACATTTCCTACCTTGGCCAAATTGGTTGGCTTTCTAGTAGCCATTCGGAGACCCCCCATTAGAGTCTGGCAGTAGACCCGGAGCCTCTCCTTACCTTCTGCCATGTTGAAATCCCACTGGGGCTGAGTTAAGGGGAAGGAGGCATCTATCTGAGCCTGGTTGGTGGTGGGATTCCCGTCTGCGCCCGGAACTAGTTTTCGGGCCCCATTGAGGATTCTTTCTCTTTCTTCAGTCGTGAACAGGACCTGCAAAAGCTGTTGGCAATCATCCCACGTGGGCTGATGGGTAAAAAGAACAGAGTCTAATAAATCAATAAGCCCTGCCAGTTTCTCGGAAAACTTAGGATTCTGAGCTTTCCAATTGTAGAGGTCACTAGTGGCGAAAGGCCAATAGTGATGGGGCTGATTCCCCTCCGCATCTGGGGGTCCGGTGGCTCGCAGGGGCAGAATAGTGGAGTCGGCGGCGGAGGCAGATTGCTCCCTCTGAGCCCTTTGTCTGGTAAAGGGCGGGCTTCCTACTGGAGCGTTTCCGCCTCCAGCTCTCGGAACAGCGTCTGCCTCCCCCGGAGGGGGAGGATGGTGTTCTTCCGGCATCCTAGAGGGGTTATACGGGGGAGGAAAAATTAATTCTTCTTCAGTACCCCCCTGTAGGACAGGGTAGAGGGGTGCTGAAGGCTGGGTAAGACTTTTCCTCTTCTCTGTCTCCTGCAAAGCAAGAATTGGTTTTGGCTCCAGAGGGAGTGGGGCTAGGAAGGGCTTAAGCCAAGAGGGTGGGTCTTCTACAAGGTCCTGCCAAGTGATAATGTAAGGGAGCTGATCAAGATGGCCCGTCTTAGGCTGAGAGATGATACTCCTGACTCGGTGGATGGTAGGGAGGTCGAAGGTCCCCTCTGGTGGCCATCCGACATTGAAAGCTGGCCACTCGCTAGAACAAAAAAACTGCAACCGACCCTTTTGGACTTCCACACTGAGGTTGTTAGCTCTTCCCCTCACATCCTTAAAGTGATCAATCATAATACTTAGAGGAGTAGTCTGAGTCTGTCCCATAACGTCCGTCCAGTAAGTCCACAGAACAAAACAGAGAAACACAAAAACAGACAAACAGAGGGCCCCTAGAAAGTCTTCCAACTCTATGGAAGCAAAACTGAGAGCTAGCTTAGACATTTGAGGGGATTCCACATCCCTCCAAAACCGATGAGGGGATTCCACATCCCTACAAAGACGACGGCCTCACGCCGACCAGCGGGAGTGACCCGCCTGGTCTCAGACCTTTGAGGGGATTCCATGTCCCTCCAGAAAGGAGGATCAGAACGCCTTCCGAAACTCCCGGCCCGTGGTCCTCCAGTGCGTCCACTTAGACCACGTCGGGCACTACCAGAATTCCAGAAATGAGCTCACACAGAAAAGACAGAACAGACACTAACCGTAGCCAGTTAGGCTCTCCGGGTCGGGGGTCCCTCGGGGGTCTTGGGGATCCTGGACGAGCCCCCAAATGTTATGCCCAGAATTCGTGATCCCCAAAGACCACTAGGGAGCCGAGTCCAATGCAAAAGCAAAGAGCCTTTATTCGAGCTAGCTCGAGCTCAATCCCCTACCTGCACCGACGCAGCGGTGAGATACCAGGGAGAGAGAGTGAGTTTCAAAAGGACAAAGGTTTTATTGGGGCCTGGGGGCAGTTGGTGAGGTAATGGCTATGGCCTCAGCTGATTGGCTGGGGAAGGGTCCTGGGGAAGGGTCCGAGTCCTGTTAGGCAGGTGAGGGGGGGTTTACTCAAGGGGAGGAGGTGTGGTCAAGGTGAAGGACACAGAACAAGATGGAGTCGGCCGGCGTAGGCCCGCCCTTTCAGATCTATTCTCTGAAAACTAGAAAACTTATGAAATAAAATGAAGAGGACACAAAGAAATGGAAAAAAAAAACATTGCATGTGCATGGATTGGAAGAACAAACATTGTTAAATGTTTATATTACCCAAAGCAATCTACACATTTATTGCATTTCCTATCAAAATATCACCAGCATTTTTCATAGAGCTAGAACATACAATCTAAAATTTGTGTGGAGTCACATAAGACCCTGAATATTCAAAGCAATCCTGAAAAAGAAAAACAAAACTGGAGGATTCAGGATTTCAAGCTATATTACAAAACTGTAGTCATCAAGACAGTATAGTACTGGCAAAAAAACCAGACCCATAGATCAAAAGAACAGAATAGAAAACTCAGAAATGGACCCACAGCTATATGGCCAATTAATCTTCAACAAAGCAGTAAAGAATATCCAATGGAAGAAAGATAGCCTATTCGACAAATGGTATTGGGAAAACTTGACAGCAACATGCATAAGAATGAACCTGGACCACTTTCTTACACCATACATAAAAATAAATTCAAAATGGATGAGAAACCTAAATGTGAGACAAGAAACCATCAAAATACTATAGGAGAACACAGGCAGCAACCTCTTTGACCTTGGCTGGAGCAACTTCTTATTAGACACTTTGCCAAAAGAAAGGGAAACAAAAGCAAACTTGAACTGTTGGGACTTCATCAATATTAAAAATAACAAACAAACAAACAAAAGATTCTGCACAGTGAAGGAAACAATCAAGAAAACTAAAAGGCAACTGACAGAATGGGAGAAGATACTTGCAAATGACATATCTGATAAAGGGTTAGTTGTTGCAGGGAGTATGGATGGAGTCGCAAAAGATGAGTCCACAAACAAAGTGCAGTTAAGTGAAGGTCCTCATACTCAAGTCGGAATGAGGCCCCCAGAATGAAGCTTCTTTTGATTAGGATAATTGCTAAAGAATACGTGCATAAAGTCAGCTAAGCAAGTGTGTTAATCAATCTAATGGTTTAGCTTTTCAAGGTTGAATTTCCAGTTAATTGGTTTCTATAACACTAGGAAGGATCAAATGTGAAGGAGGATCCAGCCCTGGACAATGTTAATGGCTCTAAGCTTTCCTTACGAGCAGCAGCCGCGTTCAGCTGTGTAAACGTGTCCTAAGGCCTTGCACCTTCTCCAGCCCTTCCCTTTTGAAATCTTTTCTTTTGATGCTTCTCTCCTGCCTCTCCCACAGTCTCCCAAAATCTATAAAGAACTTAAAAACTATAAAGAATTATAAAGAACTCAACACCCATAAAAATGAATAATCCAATGAAGAAATGGGAAGAAGACATGAATAAACACTTTTCCAAAGAAGACATCCAGATGGCTAGCAGACACATGAAAAGATGCTCATCACTCATCATCAGGGAAACACAAATCAAAACCACAATGGTACACCACCTTACACCTGTCATAATGGCTAAAATTAACAACACAAGAAACAACAGGTGTTGGTGAGGATGCTGAGAATGGGAACACTCTTGCATTCTTGGTGGGAATGCAAACTGGTGCAGCCTCTCTGGAGAACAGTATAGAGGTTCCTCAAAAAACTAAAAATACAACTACCCCATGATCCAGCAATCACACTATTAGGTATATACCCAAAGGATAAAAAAAATACAGATTTGAAGGGGTATATGCACCCTTATGTTTATAGCAGCATTAACAACAATAGCCCAGCTATGGAGATAACCCAAATGTCCATTGACTGATGAATGAATAAAATAAAGGTGGTGTGTGTGTGTGTGTGTGTGTGTGTGTGTGTGTATGTATATATACACATACATACATATACATATATAATGAAATATTACTCAGCCATCAAAAAAGAATGAAATCTTGCCATTTGCAATGATGTGGATAGAACTACAATGTATTATGCTAAGTGAAATAAGTCCATCAGAGAAAGACAAATATCATATGATTTCACTCATATGTGGAATTTAAAAAACAAAACATATGAACATTTGGGAAGTGGGGGGAAGAGAAGAGAGTAAGACAAACCAGAAGTGACTCTTAATGATAGAGAACAAACTGGGTTGATGGAGAGAAGTGGGTGGGAGATGGGCTAGATGGGTGATAGGTGGTAAGGAGGGCACTTGTGATGAGCACTGTGTGTTATGTGTAAGTGATGAATCACTGAATTCTACTCCTGAAACCAATATTTTGCATTTTATGTTAACTAACTGAAATTTAAATAAAATAAATTAATTAATGAATTAAAACAGAAAAAAAAATTACTCAGCCCTCAAAAGAGTGAAATCTTGACCTTTGCAATGACATGGATGGAGCTAGGAAATATTATGTTAAGCAAAGTAAGTCAGAGAAAGACAAATACCATATGATTACAGTCATGCGTGGAATTTAGGAAAAAAGACAACACAACAAATAGACAAAAAACAGAGAGAGAGAGCCAGACCAAGAAATAGACCCTTAAGTATAGAGAACAGACTGATGACTACCAGAAAGGAGGCAGGTGAGAGGATAGGTGTAACAAGTGATAGGGATTAAGTAGTGTACTTGTTTCTTGAGTAGTGGGTGTTGTATGGAAGTATTGAATCACTGTATTGTATACATGAAACTAATATTACACTGTATGTTAACTAACTGTAATTTAAATAAAAACTTAAAAGAAGTTTTGTAATACTAGAGTACCATATATTTATATAATCTTTTAATATGTTAATTTTGGAATTTCAATTTAGGAAAAAAGGAAAACATATCAATATACTCTACATATATTCTTGGTTGGTAACTATACCCTTGTATATTTTAAAGTGTAAATTTTAGAAGTTATATACTTTAAAATGTGAATTTTAGTAGAAATGATAAATCTTCAAAATTATGTTAACAAACTGTATTCATATAAAGTGCACTGTTATAAATCAATCAGTAGAGTGCTATGAACAGAGGAGTTGTTCTGGAACTAAAGGTGAATTTACTTTTAGCACAAACTTGTTTTCCATTTCTGATGATCTTTTTTAAAAATGTTTTTAATTTGAGTATAGTTGGCACACAGTGTTTCATTAGTTACATGTAGAAAACGTAGTGATTTGGCAAGTTTATAAGTTATGCAGTCTCTAATAGTCTTAATAGTGATATCAGTAGTTAGATAAGGGAAAATACGCTTTCATAGAGCCAGATGGGCCCAAACATAACCCAGAGTTTGGCCACAGAGCCATAAATTTTAGTATTATTTGTGCAATTATATTCTCCTATCCAAAATTTGAAGAATATTATGTCTAAGTAGTGGGTATAGTTTGCTTTCAGCTCAATCAGTTCCTCTTTGAAAGAGCTTCACTAATGTGTCAGACGTCTGATAATTCAGATACTTCCTGAGATAAAAATTCTGAAGACAGCTGCAGAATTAACATGAATTATTTATTTTATAAATACCCAGATAGCAATGATCATTTTAGAAAAACAAGAAAATATAGATAAGTGGGAAAAATTACAATTATTTCAAATCCCATTTTTCAGAGTTAACCGTTGCTAACGTACTGATATATATCTATCTAGAAATGTATGTATGTATGTATGTAAAAGAGAAATAATAAAAGAGAGAGAAGTGTTTACTAATAAAAAATGGAAATATAATAGTGTTCAATAACCTGTTTTTTATACGTAACATGTCATAGATATATTTCACATATACTAAGTATAGGGCTATGTATGTATGCATTTTTGGCTTTATAGTATTCCACTCATAGTATGTAATGACTTAATGAGTTTTCTTTCTATGAATATTGAGATTGTTTTCATTTTTTTCCACCTGTATATATATATATATATATGACTGCCATGAACCCATGTGTGTAAATGTGTTTGTGTTCTTGTGCTAATATCACATTAGGTTAAAGTCCTCAAAAAAATGCCCAATGATAAAGGTGAAGAGTGAGATTTTACTGTATTTGCAAAGCAAGCATGTTAGCATGCTACAGTTTCATGGATGTTGGTAGAAGATATGGTACTTCTGGGTTAGAATTAGAAGACAGTTTAATATTCAGAACATTAACAGTAGCCAGAATATCAGCATTTTTTTGGCCAATATCCCAAGCCCCAGGTTTCACAGAGTGACTCAAAAGAGGGCCTGATTATACCATTACACACAGTGGGTTCTCTTACAGCATAGAAACCTTGAGCTTAAGGAAACTGAACCTTTTATACTGGGCAATAATCACGCCTGTCTTTTGCTCTAGAGTAAGATACTATCTATATATTTTAGGTTGTAAGAAAACCTTTTTTGCTTTGGAGGGAGATATTATTTATGCTTTCTACTATATATCAACATCCTTGGAGAGATAATCCTGGATAAATGACAGTGTCTCACTCTCAAGATGTGCAGTAATGCAAGAGAGCCAAAGCCTGGATAATTGTATCCCACTAAGGTTATTTGGCCGGAGTGCATGTGCATTGTAAATATTTCCCCAACTGCCTTATTTAAACTTTATTCCAATTTTCACTCCTACCAATGATTCAAAAGGGTTCTTATTTATCCATACTCTCAGCTACACTAGATTTTGTCAGTCTTTTAAATTTTAGCTATTATGATTGAGGAAAATGGCACTTTATATTCTAAAATATTTAATATCTTACTAGTGAGATTAAGTGTATTTTGATGATTATACTTACTATTTGTATTTTTTCTTTGCAAATTTCCCTTTCATGTTCTTTGTGAAGTTTTTTTCTATTGATGTTTTTTTCTTTTTTTTTCTTGTGGATTTAGGGGTAGCCTTAGTATATTAAAACATGAACACCTTATACATCATGTATTGCAAATACATACTATACATACCCTTCTTCTATCTCTTAACTTTATTTTCTTAGCTGCAAGAAATTTGAAGCATAGATTTGTACTCATTAAAACTTTTGACTGTCTTCAGAAATTATAACGTTCTTCCCACAAATAGTTCTTCACTAAAAAAATGAGTTCAGTACCATTCTACAACATGAAATGCATGCAGTCTTCAGATAATATCTACTAAATTCACTAATTTTCAGTTCAAATACCTACACATCTTTGAATGTATCAGCAGTGCTTTTGCTTTTTTCCCTGATGTTTCAAGTTCATTGTGGTCACATATCTTGTCAGACCAGTAAGAAAGTACAATATTATGAACTTTGGGACTCCAAAACATTTAGCCCCTCAGAGCTCTTCTAATCCCAAAAAATCCATGCTCAGTGAATTTCTTTAACAGTTTCATGAACTAGCCATCTGACAACATCCAAGAAAGTTAAATATATTTTCCTCTTCAGTTTCTTCCAAATATCTTATAAACTTGACTATGGTTAGCAACACAAAAGTAACACAAATTCTGCCTCAATCACTTCTTTCACAGGAAGTTGCATTACAAAGCACAGTCCTATCTGATAAATGATAGGATGGAAACTGTGCACAGAATCCTTCTTTCTTTCATGTAAATAAAATGTTGAAATGTTTTCTTTTATTGTAAATGCCTAATCTACAGAAATCCAAGTTTTATATATTTGAAACAATGTTTTAAAATTATTGGCAGGTGGTATACCACGCATAATGGACATAATGGAAACTTTGTTATTTGTTAGTGATGTCAGGACTGATCTGTGATAAAAGGATGAATTATCCAATAAATAGAGCTAGAAAAAATAGTTTTCCATACGGAAAAAATAAAATTAAATCCCTACCTCAAAGTATATACAAAACAACAACAACATCTCCAGGTGAATTAAGTGCTTTGATGTATAAAGAAAACTTTAGCACCATTTTTTTAAAATTTTAAGTAGCCATCACCTTAATATAAGTGAAAAATTTATTAATCAAAATGTGAAACATAAAATAAAACATTAATCATTTTTGCTATGTTAACAACTTATTTTCATTAAAATAAATATAGTGAAATGTAAGCAAAAATACAACACACACACTGAGAGAAAGTATTTGCAACACATATAATTGTCAAAGGCTGACACCAGAAATCCTATAAATTAATAGGGAAAGAACAAAAAACACAAACAGAAAAACAGGTGAAAGGATATTAAGTCATTTCACAAAGGATAAGAAAAATGGATATGGCTGATAAATATATACAGAAAGGCTTTACTTCACTAATAATATATTAATATATGATAAAATATAATAATTATAATATAATAACCTCAAAGAGATATCATATTATACTCATTTGAATGGAAAAAATGTTGAGAAAATTTTCCAATGCCAGAAGATATGACCCCACAGAATCTTGGTAATGTTGCTGGTGAGAGTATAAGTTGGTATGACCACTTTGGAAAACAGTTTGCCATTATCTTGTAAAATTGAATGTTCATATACACTATGACTCAGCAATAACACTTCTAGGTATATGACCCCCAATATTTCTTATTTATGTATTTATTTATCTATTTACTTACTTATTTACATATTTTATAGAGAGCATGAGCCAGGAAGAGGGGCAATGGGAGAGAGAGAGAGAGAGAGAGAGAGAGAGAGAGAGAGAGAGAGAATCCCAAGCAGGCTCCATGCTCAGCGGGGACCCCAATAGGGAGCTAATCCCACAAACCTGGGATCATGATCTGAGCCAAAATCACTCAACCAACTGAGCCACCCATGTGCCCCTACCCCCCCCAATATTTCTTGTACAATCACAGAATTATACATAACAACACTATTTGTAATAGAGAGGAGGGTGGTGTAAAAAGAAAGTAAAACAAAACAGTCACAATAAGAAAAACAAAAGACTAGAAACAATTAAAAACCTGTTATCAGGAGAATAGATACATTTTCAGTGCAAAAAAGCAAGACCCAGAAGATTGCATAGAATGATGCATTTTTATGAAATGCAAATACAACTAAAATTAAATATATACAGAAAGTATGCCAGATATATATATTTTAAAATGTAAAGGAATGATAAAGTAAAAATCAAGATAGTATTTACCTTAGGTAGAGGAGGACAGGTGATGGGCTAGCATAGAAGCACAAAGGCAGATATTAGTTATTGCCAAAGTTCTGATTCCCAGGCCAGATAACGGGTTCAGTGGTGTGCATTATATAATTAGAAAATAAAACTACTTTTTATGACATTTTTTGTTGCTAAAATTTTCAAGTGTGCCATGTTCTAAGATACGGTGGGCTTCATTTTATGATGATGCAACTGGCAGAATTCCTTTTGTCAAACTCTACTCTGTCATTTGACAAGTGAGGTGAGGCCTAAAGAAATAAGACAATTTCCTCATATAACCTAGGCTGCACCAGTAATAGTACCCAATTCTTCTAATTATTGGCCACAATAACTAGACAAGCTATGAAAATTATTCCAACTGAGTCAATCAGTGTTTTTCCCAGAGATTTTTGTCAATGGTGTTGGTGGTATGCCTTCTTTATCTCTCAGACTGCAAACTGTGAGTATGGGAGGCCTGAAATACTGCTGTCTATATTTCCCATTATTTGGAAGAACTGGTCTGTGAAAATGACCAGTTTTTCTGGGATGCAGCAAGAAGCAGAAAGTAGAGCTCAAAAGAGTCCTGATGTTGTTTGGGTCCCTGATGCAGTTGTATTAAATGTGAATTCCCCTCCTATATTTCCTATTTAAATGAGCCAATAAACTCTCTTTTCTGCTCAAGCTTTTTCAAGTAGTATTTCTGGCACCTGCAATCAAACATTGTTGACCAACACATTCAGGGAATGCTAAAAAGGACAAAGAATCAGCAGTAGAAATGTACTGGAAGAAAACCCTCCTCACTGAGCTTCAATATTTTCTCTTGTACTCATTGACTATAATGGGTTTATATCTTATTTCAGACCTCAAATTGCCTAACTTTAGACTCAGTGGATTTCCTAGTTAGTTACATTCCTTGACTTCTTATGATGACTATGAATCCTTTCTCTGTCAGCACTAAGCACCCAATGAGAATAGGGCCCTGAACTAAGCAGTAGCACTAAAGTAAGATGGCATATCTAAGAAATAAAGGATGTAGTCCTTGGCATTGAAAAAAAAAATGCAATTTAAAAGGAAAGAAGATATATAACTATATATATATATATATATATATATATATATATATATATATAGTTGCAGAAGACATGGATACATGCAAAAATTCCAAAAGTATTTTGCTATGTATATTTTCAGAGCTTCTCATGTGTACTCAATTCAGAATTTTCACTCTGCTTTCTCTCTGACCTCAGGGTCTCAGGTTTTCAAAAATGACTACTTGGCTACACTGATTTTTGAGAAAGATGTTTTTAATTTTAAAAATTTTTTTTAAAAACAATGTTCACTTATTTTTGAGAGAGAGAGAGAGAGAGAGACGGAGGGGGGAGGGAGACACAGAATCCAAAGTAGGGTCCAGGCTCTGTGAGAAACATGGTTTTTAAATATGTCTTTTCTTGGAGCTCAAAGTTCACTTTGGATGGAGAAGGAAGAGGTTATCCATGGACAGTGGACATCAGTGGTTCTTTCTCTATGTATCCAGACAAAACTTTTTAAATGACGGAATGGAAGGCCTTTAGATACTCTATTAGTCCCGGTTTTTGAGAGAAATAGAAACAATAGGATATGCGTATGTATATTTATCCCCCTTTCCACCTCAATATATATAATTAGAGAACAAGGAAGAGGGAGGGGGAGGAGGAGAGTTGGGGTAGAGGAAGAGAGAGAGAGAATGTGTAAGGAATTGGCTCACATGACTATGGAGGGTGACAAGTTCTAAGTCTAAATTCAATTGTTAAGCAGGGAAGCTAATGGTGTAGTTCCAGTCTGAGTCTAAAGTCTAAAGTCAGGAAAAAAACTCATGTCCCAGCTCAAAGGCAGTCAGGCATAAATAATCCTGTCTTGTGGGAGGGTAAGACTTTTTGTTTTATCCAGACCTTCAACTAATTGGATGAGGCCTTTCCACATTAGAGAGAGAAATTTGCTTTACTCAATCTACTGATTCAAATGTTAATCTCACCCAAAAAACAAAAAAACAAAAAAACATCGCGGATTAAAGTTTGACCAAATATCTGGGTACCTTATGGCCCATTCAAGTTAAAATTAACTATTGCAGACACTGTCTACTGGTTTGAAATTTGGAAAGTGAGGTCTAGGGAGGCTTAATAATTACTCTAAGCTCATTGTGGTAATTGTACAAAGATCTGGAACTAGAACCTAGGTCTCCCCAATTCTAGTTCAGTGCTTTTTCCACTACATAACACTGACTTCTCCCCTTCCCTAGTCCAGTGTAGATTAAACACTAATTAATTATGCTTATTACTAGAAACACTAAAGTATAAATTAAACAAATGAAACTACCTGGAGTACATGGATTGCTTTTAGCTAACTTCAACTCTTATTTATTGATTAATGTAGAAACAAAACTAGATTGAGAGTTGGGAGAAGGTTCTTGTCTTGGCTTTTCCTGTAGCTAATTTAATTACCTGGGAAGATCACTTAACCATCACAGGGTTTCAGTTTACTCATCTGAAAAGGAGGGGCTGCACTTTAGATTCTAAAATTTATATGCAAATTTCTAATCCTGATGCTACCCAAAGTATCCAAGGATGCCATCAAGCTTTTTGGTATTTGAATGTAATCAGGATTTGCAGACTGAACAGTCCCCCGTAAGTCATTCTGTTTCTGGTCCTGAATTTTCTGGCATCACAAATTTATTATCAATTTTTTGATTATTATTAACTCTAATTGCTCTCTGCAGTGACCTTATTTAGCCCCATCTCATCTACTATGGACCCTTGTATAAGTGGTGTTGTCTAGAGTTTAAAAGTGACCAAAAGTTTATATGATAATAGAATATCCTTTTATCAGGCATCATTCCATGATGAATTCCTCCAATTTAGAAAGACTAATATGATTATCAATTTTATTAATGTTTATACTGTCAGTTCAACTATTGCAATCTTGCAATACTGAAGCTTGGGTTAGTAAGTTTCTGTCATCTTGGCTCTATACTCCTATGTAATAAATAGCTAATGTATTACAATAACTTCTTCAAGCCAGAATATTTTTTCTGCATGTTTTTGCCCTTAGACCTCCTAAAATAACATTACCCACTCCCTCATCCTCCTTCTATTCTGGAATTTTCAAACATTTTGAGCAGACGTATTAAAAATTCAGTTTTATGTAACATATTTCTCATACCTTCCTTTGGGATTTATGTGAAAAAAAAAAAAAACAAGGAATGAGGTCAACTCATTGAACTGAACGTGATTGATAGAAAGCTATTGTACTATGTCAAGGCTAGATCCAGGAAAAACACACCTAAGAAAAATAGGACAAAGATACAGATGTCCACTCGGTGACAATAAAGTATAATATCAATTATATCTTCATGTATTTACTTGGTAAAGACTTGGCACTACCACTAAGCATATAGCTGTGGGAGTTACAATTAGGGAACTATCATATACTCTGATGTTAGTCTCCATTGTTTAAATTATAATCGGAAAATGATTTAGAATGAGGTTAACTATGATTGTACTTGAGCAAAGGGTAAATATGAATAATACTGAGCCTGTTACTCTTTCCAGTTATTTATATATAGATCATAAACCAGCTATAAATAAAGGACAACTACAATAGTTAGAAAAATGAAGGATTTTGTGGGTGTATGTGTGTGAAGGAATCTTTTATTTTTAACAGGGGCCTGTATTTTTCATTTTTTAGTTCTTTTTATTTTTTATTTATTTCTTATTTAAATTCCAGTTAACATATAGTGTAATATTAGTTTCATTTGTATATATTGTGATTAAATATTTCCATACAACACCTGGTGCTCATCACAACTGCACTTTTTAATACCCATTACCTAATAAGCACACACCCCCACTTCTGTTTCCTCTGGTAACCATCAGTTTATTCTCTATATTTAAGAGTCTGGTTTTTTTTTTTTTTTTTGGCTGCCTCTTTTTTTGTACCTTTGCTCATTTGTTTTGTTTCTCAAATTTCACATGTGAGTGAAATAATATGGTATTTATCTTTCTCTGACTGACTGATTTCACTTAACGTAATACTCTCTAGCTCCATCCATGTCATTTCAAATGGCAAGATTTCATTCTTTTATTATGAATGGATAATACTCTATTGCATATACCACCTCTTCTTATCCATCCATCAATTGATGGATACTTGAGCTATTTCCATAATTTGGCTATTGCAGATAATGCTGCTATAAACATAGGGGTGCATGTATCATTTTGAATTAGTATTTTTGTATTCTATGGTTAAACACCTAATAATGCAATTGTTAGATTGTAAGATAGTTGAGTTTGCAAATTTTTGAGGAACCTCAAAATTTTGCACAGTGGATGCACCAGTTTGAATTCCCAAAAAATGCAAGAGTGTTCCCCTTTCTCCACATCCTTCCTAACACCTGTTGGTCCTTGTGTTGATGTTGCCATTCTGATAGATGGGAGGTGATATCTCATTATAGTTTTGATTTGTAGTTCCCTGATGACCAGTGATATTGAGCATCTTATAATATGTTTGCTAGCCATCTGTATGTATTCTTTGGAAAAAATATCTATTCATGCTTTTTGCCCATATTTTAACTGAATTGTCTTCATCATGTTCAGTTTTATAAGTTTATATATTGTGGATACTAACCCTTTATCAGATATGTCATTTGCAAGTATATTCTCCCATTCTGTAGGTTGCCTTTTAGTTTTTCAGATTGTTTCCTTCATTGTGCAGAAGGTTTTAGTTTTGATGTAGTCCCAATAGTTTATTTCCTCTTTTGTTTCCCTTCCCTCAAGAAACATATCTAGAAAGAGGTTGGTATGGCTGATATCCAAGAAGTAAGTGCCTGTATTCTCTTCTAGGATTGTTATAGTTTCAGGTCTCACATTTAGATCTTTAATCTATTTTGAATTTATTTTTGTGTATGGTATATAAAAGTAGTCAACTTTAATTATTTTGCAGTTGTTGCCCAGCTTTCCCAACACCATTTGTTGAAGTGACAGTCTTTTTTCCATTGGATATTCTTTCCTGCTTTTTCAAATATTAATTGACCATATAGTTGTGGGTTCATTTCTGGGGTTTCTATTCTGTTCTATTGATATATGTGTCTATTTTTGTGTCAGTACCATACTGTTTGGATTACTACAGCTTTGTAGTATAACTTGAAGTCTTGAATTGTGATATCTCTAGCTTTGCTTTTCTTTTCAAGGTTGATTTGGCTATTTGGGATTCTTTGTAGTTCAATAAAAAGTTTTAGGATTGTTTGTTCTTACTCTGTGAAAAATATTGTTGGCATTCTGATAGCGTTTGCATTAAATATGAAGATACCTTTGGGTAGTATAAGCATTTGAATATTTGTTCTTCTAATCCATGAGTATGGATGGCTTTCTATTTCTTTGTATCTTCTTCAATTTCTTTCATCAGTGTTTTTTTAGTTTTCAGAGTACAGGTCTTTCACATCTTTGGTTAGGTTTATTCTTTTTTATTTTTCTTTAATTTTTAAATTATTTTTTGTTTGTTTGCTTGTTTCAAGTTTTTTATTTAAACTCCAGTTAGCCAAAACATAGTGCAATATTAGTTTTAGGAGCAGTCTAGAGATTCATAACCTACATACAACACCTAGTGCTCATCACAACAAATTTATTCCTACATGTTGTTGTTTTCGTGCAATTGTAAATGGGATTGATTCCTTAATTTATCTTTCTATTGCTTCATTATTTGTGTATAGAAATGCAACAGACTTCTGTACATTGATTATTTTCTCTGTGATATTACTGAAAAATTCATATATCACTTCTAGCAACTTTTTGGTGGACTCTTTCACGTTTCTATATGGAATATCATGCAAATAGTGAAAGTTTATCTTCTTTGTCAATTTGGATGCATTTTATTCCTTTTCCTTGTCTGATTTCTGTGGCTAGGATTTACAGTACTATGTTGAATAAAAGTGGTGAGAGTGGACATCCCTGTCTTGTTCCTGACCATAGAGGAAAAGCTCTCAGTTTCCTCCATTTAGGATGATATTAGCTGTGGGTTTTCATAAATGGTCTTTATTATATTGAGGTATGTTCCCTGTAAACCTATTTTGTTGAGAGTTTTTATGATGAATAGATGCTGTACTTTGTCAAATGATTTTTCTGCAACTTTTGGGGAAATAATCATATGGTTCTTATACTTTGTCTTATTGATATGGTATTTCAGTTGATTGATTTGATTGATTTGATTGACATTGATTGATTTGGGAATATTGGAGCACCCTTGAAACCCAGGAGTAAATCCTAGTTGATGATGGTAAATGATTTGTTAATGTATTCTTGGATTCAGATTGCTAGTATTTTATTGACAATTTTCACATCTATGTTCACTAGGGATATTGGCCTGTAGTTCTCTTTTTTAGTGGAGTCTCTATCTAGTTTTGGTATCAGAGTAATATGGGCTTCATAGACTAAATCTGGAAGTTTTCCTTCCTTTTCTGTTTTTTGGAATAATATGAGAAGAATAGGTATTAAGTCTTCTTTAAATCTCTAGTAGACTTTGCCTGTGATGTCATCTGGCCCTGGAATTTTGTTTGTTGGCAGTTTTTTTCATTATCAATTCAATTTCTTTGCTGGTTATCAGTCTGCTCAGGTTTTGTATTTCTTCCTGTTCCAGTTTGGGTTATTTATGTTTCTAGGAATTTATCCATTCCTACCAGGTTGTCTAATCTGTTGGCATATAGTTTTTCATAATATTCTCTTACAATTGTTTGTATTTCTGTGGTGTTGGTTGTTATTTTTCCTCTCTAATTTCTGATTTTATTTATGTGTACCCTATTCCTTTTGTTTTTGATAAGTCTGGCTAGAGATTTATAAATTTTATTAATTTTTGCAAAGACTCAGGTCCTGGTTTCATTGGGCTGTTGTTTTGTTTTGGTTTGTTTTACATTTTAGTTTCTGTATCATTTATTTCTGCTCTCATCTTTATTATTTCTTTCCTTCTCTTGTTTTGACCTTTGTTATTCTTTTCTAGCTGCTTTACATGTAAGGTTAGGTTGCTTATTTGATATTTTTCTTGTTCTTGAGGTAGGCCTGTACGGCTATATACTTCTCTCTCAGGACCACTTTTTCTGCATCCCTAAGGTTTGGGTCCATTGTGTTTTCAATTTTATTTGTTTCCATCTATATATTTTTTAAAATTTCTACTTTGATTTCCTGGTTGAGCCATTCATTGTTTAGTAGCATGTTGTTTAACTTCCATGTTTTTGTGGTCTTTCCAAATTTCTTCTTGTGGTTGACTTCTAGTTTCATACCTTTGTTGTCAGAAAAGATGCATGGTATGATATTTTTGTATTTGTTGAGGCCTGTATTTTAATGTAATGTGTGATATATTTTGGAGAATGTTCCATGTGAACTTGAAAATCATGTGTGTTGTGTTTCGTTCTGTTTTGTTTTTAAGAATAAACTACATTGAATATATCCATTAAGTCCATCTGGCCCAGTGTGTCATTCAAAGCCCCTATTTCCTTGTTGATTTTCTGTTTAGATGATCTGTCCATTGATGTAAATAGTGTGTTGACATCCCCTACTATTATTGTATTATTATCCATTAGTTCCTTTATGTTTGTTAGTAATTGTTTTATATATTTAGTGCTCCATGTTGGGGGCATAAATATTTTCATTTGTTATATCTTCTAGTTGGATTGTCCCCTTTAAGATTATATAATATCCTTTGTCTTTCGTCAGAGTCTTAGTTTTAAAGTCTACTTTGTTGGATATGTCTTACTACTCCTGCTATCTTTTGACATCCATTAGCATGATACATTTTCTCCATCCCCTCACTGTCAATCTGCTGTGTCTTTGGGTCTAAAATAAGTCTCTTGCAAGCAGCATAGAAACGGGTCTTGTTTTTTTTATCCCTTCTGACACCCTATGACTTTGGTGTGTTTAGCCTATTTACATTGACAGAAATTATTGATAGATATGTATTTATTGCAATTTTATTACTTGTTTTGTGGTTGTTTCTGGAGATTTTATCTGTTCTTTAATTTTCTTTGTCACTTTTGTTTTCTCCCTTGCATTCAAAGTCCCCTTTAATATTCCTTGCAGTGAACAGAAATTCCTTTAGTTTTTTGTTCGTCTGGGAAACTGTTTATCTCTCCTTCTATTCTGAATCATAGCCTTCCTGGATAGAATATTGTTGGCTGCAGATTTTTCTTATTAAGCACATTGGATATATCACACCACTCCCTTCTGGATTGAGAGTTTCTGTTGAGAAAATCTCCAGCTAGCCTTATGGGTCATCCTTTGTAAGTTAAGGACTTCTTTTGTCTTGCTGATTTTAAGATTTTTTTCTTTATCAGTATATTTTGCAAATTTAATTACGATATGTCTTGTATTTTTGTTGACTTTGATGGGAGTTCACTGTGTCTTCTGGATCTGAATGTCTGTTTCCTGCCCAAGATTAAGGAAATTTTCAGCTATTATTTCTTCAAATAAATTTCCTGTCCTCTTTTCACTGTCTTCTTCTTTCAATACTCCTTTAATATGAATGTTATTACGTTTGTTGGAGTCACTGAGTTCCCTAAGTCTATTCTCATGTTGCATAATTCTTTTTTTTCTCTCTTTTATTCAGTTTCATTTCTTTCCATCACTTTGTGTTCCAAGTCACTAATTCATTCCTCTGCTTCTTCCAGCCTGCTGTCAATTCCATGAAGCCTGTTTATAACCTTGTTTATTTCACTCTTCATCTCTGATTGATTCTTTTTTAACTACTTTATCTTTGTGGGAAGGGTGTCACTGATGTTTTGTATCTTTTCTCAAGTCCAGTGAGTATACTTATGATCATTGCTTTAAATCCTCCATGAAGGATGTTACTTATATCTGTTTCGCTTAGATCTCTGGCTATGGCCTTATTTTGTTCTTTCATTTGGGATAAATTCCTTAATCTTGGCATTTTGTCTAAGTCTCTTCCTTCTTCTCTGTGTTAGAAAATCTGGTTATGTTTCCTGATCTGGAATGTAATAGCCTTATGAAGAATGCCCAGGTCCTGGCACTTCACAGAGTGTGTCTGGTGCGTGCTGCATGCCCTCTGCTATTGTGTCCTGGCTTGACTATCTTTCAGGTCAGTTTTTTTTTTCAATTTTATTTGAACATTTATTCATTTTTTAAAGACAGAGAGAGACAAAGTGCAAGTGGGGTAGGGGTAGAGAGAGAGGAAGACACAGAATCTGAAGCACGTCCCAGGCTCTGAGCTGTCAGCACAGAGCCCAATGTGGGGCTCGAACTCACAAATGGTGAGATCATGACCTGAGCCAAAGTTGGATGCCCAACTGACTGAACCATCCAGGTGCCCCTTTCATGTCAGTTTTTTGCAGAGGCTCTCTTTGCCTGCTGTGAGCATGTTTAGTTCCTGGCCTGGATGTGGCAAGTTTTAACTAGGTGTGCTCTGGTCTCCTTGTGAAATGAGACCTGTCACCACCTCCACTGGATGAAGCTCTGCCAAACTCTATGGTTGGGAGACTGCTGGTGGGCAGAGTTTTTGCTGGCCTTCTGTAGGAGGGGCCTGCAGCACTGGGGTTGAGGCAAGGTTGACTGACAAAGGCAGTGCCATCAGAACACATGGTTGTGGGGCTTGGTGTAAGCAGGTTAAGGAGTCGGTTTTGGTGCTATGCTGCTTCCCACTGTTCACTCTGTGTTTATGCTGAGGGTTGGGGAGCAATGTTTCACCAGCCAACTGCTTTGTTATCAGAAAGGCATCTCTATGAATGCTGCCTGTCAGAGACACAATCTGAGAAGAGTGATAAATATCCTACCTGTGTGTTCCAGCTGTCCCTGAGATCACCATTTCCACAATGTCTGCCCCTGGGTTGTTTGCCTTTCCTCACTCTAGGAGCAGTGCAGTGCCCTCAGGACTCTATCCCAGCCAAATCCAGCCACCTTTAAAACTCTAGCCTTCAAGCCCTGCTGCATATACAAACTCAAAGTAATCAGCCCCTCTCATTTTCCTCAACCAATGGCCTTGGGGAAACATTCTCATTGCGTGTTCCCCTGTGTGATTCTCTCTCTCTCACCTTTTTCTGTGACCACAGCTCCCTTTCCTCTGAAGCACCCATGATCCATTTCTCCCTTAAACCATGTCTTTGCACTTCCTATCTTCTTCAATGTGGCTTCTTCTTTCCCTTTAGTTGTGGAGTTTGTTCTGTCAATCTTCTGGTTGATTTCTGGGGTATTTAGGATGATTTCAAAGGTATCTAGTTGTGTTCTGGGACAAGATAACCCTAGGGTCCCTGTACTCTGCTGCCATCTTCCTCTAACTCTTGAAAAATGAAAACTTTTAAGATAAAAGTATACCTATGTGATGGAAAACTTTAGAAAAATCCATCTCACTAAGGAATGAGGAGGATGTCACCATAGAAAATAAAAGTCTGGGGTGCCTGGGTGGCTCAGTCGGTTGAGCATCTGACTTTGGCTTAGGTCATGATCTCGCAGTTCGTGAGTTCAAGTCCCGTGTCAGGTTCTGTGCTGACAGCTTAGAGCCTGGAGCTTGTTTCGGATTCTGTGTTGCCCTCTCTCTCTGCCCCTTCCCCACTCATGCTCTGTCTCTATCTGTCTCTTAAAAATGAATAAACGTTAAAAAATTAAAAAAGAAGAAAAGTCTGTGTTTTGACAAAATAGTACAACTTTCCAACTTTTGGTATTTCCATTCAAAACCTGCTCCTGGATTGTTTCTTTCAGATATAGTCAGTAGTTTCCAAGTATAATTATTGAACTCTGATTAGTTAACATATTTCAAAGAATAACAGGTTATCATTTGAGAAATAAAAAAGAAAAAATCAGGGAATTCAAATACACTTGATTTCTGATCCTTGAGAAAAGAATGAGATGTAGTGAGAGTGAGAGCAAAGTGACAGAGGAAAAATTAGCTAATGGAAAGGATGGTTCATTAAGGTTATTAAGACATTTAAAATACTGGTATTTTATTGGGGCGCCTGGGTGGCTCAGTTGGTTAAGCATCCGACTTTGGCTCAGGTCATCATCTCATGGTTTGTAAGTTTGAGCCCTGCTTTGAGCTCTGTGCTGACAGCTCGGAGCCTGCAGCCTGCTTCAGATTCTGTATCTCCTTCTCTCTGCCCCTCCCCTGCTTGTGCTCTGTGCCTCTCTGTCTCTCAATAATAAATAAACGTTACATTTTTTAAAAAAAAATACTGGTATTTTATTAATATTTAATACCATTCACCAGTTAATTCAGAATATATTACAAGAATTAGCTTGAAGTCCAATGAAATCTCACCTTAAACAGGCGATATCTACACAGATATTTTCTTCAAAATGCTCATGGGCAATGTGGGGCAAGTCAGTGAATATGTAAGGTCACAATTTGTGGGCCTTTGTCTTGTTTGACAGTGTATTTTTGAAAATTTCAGTCTATAATTATTAATTCTTCATTTTGCCATGTTTAAGACAATTCATGTGAAATTTATTTACTGTTCTTGATCATTATATGTAGTGATTAGAACATGCTTTATATTATGCTCGAAGTTTCTCTTTAAATAACTCATGAACAAAACAACAGCTGGATTTGATGATATGGTTAGCGTTGTAGTGTTTGAAGGAAAGTAATAGGTGCTTTGTTTCTACATTTAAAGGGTGTTGTTGTAATATACTTTGGAAGTCTAACATTGTTTATTAATCGCATATAAGTAAGCACAGTCATTGTTTGCCGTACACAACAATGACAGCTATTTGTCAGCTTAGGTGTCTAACTTTCTCCATTAGACCATATTAAATAATCAGCTTCTAGGGACATGTCTGGATTGTGTTTGGTTTTGGATCTCCAGATATGTGATGCAAACAACTATGATACATTCAGTGCCTGGCTGATCAAATCAGAGACAACTGATTATGATATGAAATGAAAAAGACTAGACACATACTAAAAATGAAAGAATTCTGTATGATGAAGCAAATTTAAGAGTTCTTTCTCTGATTAGAAATTAATATGGCATGGTTGATATTCACAGGTGAAAAAAGTGGTTTCAATAACTAAGGAGACATATTTGGATTATTCAGATTAAAAAAAATCTTCTCCCCCCTTCCCTTACACATATGCGCATGCACCCACCCATGCACACACACACACACACACACACACACACACACACACAAACTACAGATTTTTTTCTATTTTGATTATTGACTAAATGCTTTACCTCATGTTTGGTGATAGAAAGTCCTAAGTATTAAATACACTTGGATATAAAGCATTTATATTTTGTAGAAAACCCATACAGAGGGCTTGTGAAATGAGAGTGAAACTTACCAGGATGTGTGATTTAGCAAGAGATATATATACCTTGATTTTAGTCAGGAGAAGAAAAAAAAATATTGACAAACATGTAACATCTAGTAAAATGAAGAAGCAAATACAACAAGATTAATTGACTATGTTAAATTAGATATTAGGTGCTAATAGTAATTAAAACAATACCAGCACCTAATTTTTATTTAACGATATGCTAGGCATTTTACCAGGTATATTATTTATTGTTTACAGAATCACACCACATGTTATCTCAGGAAATCCTCACATAACACTATGAGGTAGGTATGACCATAATTAGAATTTTACAGGTAAGAAAACTGAGATATAAAGAATATTGGGGTTAAATAACTTGCCTAGGTTTACAGTTATTAGGTGGCAGAGCCATAAGAACAGGCATGGGAATGGCAGTGTGGTTATTTGCTGGGAATTATAAATTAGAGCAATGAGAGAGAGCCAGCTGATCTAGTTCTTCCCAATGCTAGTCAGGCCACAGGTGGTTTACCAATCTGTCCTTCTTTCAATTAACCATTGGCTGTAATTTTCAGATAACTCCCCTTCCTAGTTACATGGGTATTCCCTAGTAGCAGATTGGCTCAAGAAAAAAGAAGGCCAATTGTGCATGACTTCTGACAATTTCTGGGCATCTTACTAATGGGATTTTTTTTTCTTTCTAAGATAATACTTTCTGTGATAGAGAAAATTTAAACAATTGTAAGCCTTTCTCAAAGAATGTTGCCAAATATTTAGGTAGAACATGTTGATCATGGCTATAGAATGAAGAATGAATTAGGAGAATAAATAATTTGAGTTAGGAAGGAATTATTTGGGAAGGGAAAATTTTAAAAATTAAAATAACAAAGGATGAAAATAAAAGATTCATTCTCTAAGTGTCAGAACCCAGTCTTTTAAAAGTTTCAAATAATCACATTTGTATGAAGGTAAATTGTGCTTTCCTCCTGCTGATCCTCTATGGCTACAATTTTCATGGTTCCTCCAACCTATTCTGCCAATGGTCAGTGGTGGAGTAAAATATACCTAATTTTTAAATTTGTTTTAACACAAAATCAGTTTACAGAAAGAATAATGAATCGAAAACTTATTCTGTTCTTACAAGCAAAGCTTTAATCCAGATCATAGATTATGCCTCTTGAACTCAAGAATTGTAATAAAGTTCTTGCTGGATTTTGGCACAATGAGTAATGTAAACTCATTGAGGTTGCGCTTATCTCAACTTTATCCTGGAATGATTTAAATCAAGTTATACTCGTTTCAAATTCTTTGACATGAACTATTTCAGCTATAGATCTTTCATCTGAAATCTTTTGATATTAATAACATTACTTCAATCCTTCTTCCCTGTTCCCTCCTCCCAACCTCAAGTAGTTCTTTGTAATCCGCTCACCCCAGAATTCACATCAAAAAGGGAAAAGTGGAGACAAATTATGGGGACAACATTGTCCCTTAATGTCAATTAGATGTTCCATCATCTTTGTAAAGGCAAAATAACAGTCAATCTTCCAACATTTTCCAGATTGACTATAATTTCCTTAGATCTCTTTAAGGCCTCCCAGTGCAGTTTCTACAAAGTGGGCTAGGTCAGTTCAATAATAATAATAATAATAATAATAGTAATAATAATAATATCAATGGCAGCAACAGCAGCAAACTTAATAAAATTCACTACATTCCAACACTCTTCAAAGAGCATTAAAAATTTAACTTTTAAAATAGTTAACAGGAGGTACAAACAAAAGCTATGGCATCAGATTACAATCTTTTGCTGGTTCCTGGATGTAGGTGATATTCAACATTAGCTGTCCTCAGCAAGAGATCTAGATTACTTCCATTTTCTCCCTAGAAAGGAACTTTATTTGACATGTTATGAAACCAGCCCTAATAGAAATGGATAGGTCAAAAGGGTTATATTCAGGGATAATGCAGGCCAATAATGAGACTTTAACTGCTTACAGGGGAAGTCTTCTATAGCTTTTATTAAAGCTTTTATTACTACCCTTTTCTCTTATGTGGTTAGAAATAAAATAGCAACTACTTGGATGATAAAAAAACACAAAAGACAGATATAATTTCAGAAATCAGAGAGTATTCATTTGTAAGTAATCAGTTTATTCCAAAAGGTGCCTCTTTGGTAGCTAAATTTTCTCATCAAAATCCTTGCTGATTAGGACTTGTTACATGTTGAACGAGCACAAAGCAAAACAATGTTGTCCCTGCACTGTTGGTAAAGTTCAGACTGAAGAGCTTCTCCAAGGATCATGA
Organism: Acinonyx jubatus; assembly: GCF_027475565.1. NCBI lineage: Eukaryota > Metazoa > Chordata > Mammalia > Carnivora > Felidae > Acinonyx > Acinonyx jubatus. The sequence continues at coordinate 77,177,960 of NC_069389.1, read as the reverse complement.
CTTTTTCCCTATCACAGTAGAACTTTTTCACCTTAATATTGTTGGAAATTTAACTATGCAATCTCAATCTTTCTCATTTGGAAGACTTTCCTGCCCTAAATGTTATTCTTTGAAAGAAGAAACGAGAAGGGGCTAGCATGTCCTTGAAAAATCTCTCTTCTCAGAAGATCAACGTGAATCTTCTTCACCCCCTGCCTCATTTAAGACAATATACCAATTGCAACCTACAATATTACTTATATTGAAGTTACATAGAGCATAGTATTGACTTGGTAACTTTATACAACATAAAACCCACTTTGTGCTAAAAAGAATACTTGCATTAGGAGCAAATAAAAGAATGGCATTAGCTATTTGTTTTTCCTCCATGAAACTTGTTATTACCCTTGAAAAGACTAGGTAATTATCCAAAGAATACAGGTGTGCTGTTTCAAAGGGGTACATGCACACCAATGTTTATAGCAGCACTATCAACATTAGCCGAAGTATGGAAAGAGCCCAAATTTCCATTGATGGATTAACAGATAAGGAAGGTTATACATACACACACACACACACACACACACACACACACACAATGGAGTATTACTTGGCAATCAAAAAGAATAAAATCTTGTCATTTGCAACTATGTGGATGGAACTAGAGGATATTATGCTAGGCGACATTAGTCAGAGAAAGACAAATATCATCTGACTTCACTCATATGAGGAATTTAAGAAAGAAAACAGATGAACATGAGGAAAGCAAAATAATGTAAAAACAAAGAGGGGGACAAAACATAAGAGACTCTTTATAAAGAGAACAAACGGAGGGTTGCTGGAGGGGATGTGGGTAGGGGGATGGGCTAAATGAGTAAGCAGCTAATGAAGACCCTTGTCGGGATGAGCACTGGATGTTATACATAGGGGTGAATCACTGGAATCCACTCCTGAAATCATTATTGTACTATATGCTAACTAACTTGGATGTAAATTAAAAATAAACAAACAAAAAAAAGATTTTGAGTTTCTAGCCTCTAATGGCAAGCCTGTAAGAACATTGTTGGTAGATATATTTAATACCTACTTATGTCTTCAACTAAGAAAAATTCTCTTCTTTTGCATGACAGGTCTTCTTTTCAACTCCCTTGAGTATGAGCCACTGTAATACTACTAGACTCTTAACCCAAGTAGAGAACATGTCAATATCAGAAGAGAGTACATATAAAGATGGGGAGAGAATTGGGACAAGAAAAAAAGATGAATTAAGAAGCAAAGGACCAGAATTACTAGGTTTTCTAGAAAAATATCTTTATATACTTCATGTTCCTAGTGCAGGAGTTTGTTATATGCTTATAAATGTTAACTATGTTCTAAGTGAACTTAAAGCAAACCTCTAGATACTTCATGGGAAAATATTTTTATTTTGCAAAAATCAAACAATTTTCTTAAGATGAAAAGTTTATAAATACATATAATGTGCTTTGACAGACGTGAGCTATCAAAACCAGAACCTAGTTTTAAGAAGATACATGATCATATGGGGTGCCTAGATGCCTCAGTCAATTAAGCTTTTGACTCTTGATTTTGGCTCAGGTCATGATCTCTCAGTTTGTGAAATCCAGTTAGGACTCTAGGCTGACAGCATTGAGCCTGCTTGGGATTCTCTCTCTCCCTCTCTCTCTGCCTCTCCTCCCACTCACATGCTCTATCTCTCTGTCTACCAAAATAAATGAATAAACTTAAAGAGAAAATATATGATCTGAATGGCATATTATTACAGAGCAAGATTTTAGAGACAAAAGACTAAAAAATATAAAATTTGTTTTTTTAAACATACCTTTTTTTTCTTTTTCTTTTTATTTATTAGTTGAATATAATTAATTGTCAAATTGGTTTCCATACAACACCCAGTGCTCATCCCAACAGGTGCCCTCCTCAATGCCCATCACACACTTTCCTCTCTTCCCCACTCCCATCAACCCTCATTTTGTTCTCAGTATTAACAGTCTCCTATGGTTTGCCTACTTCCTTCTCTGTAACTTTTTTCCCCCTCCCCCTCCCCCATGGTCTTCTGGTAAGTTTCTCAAGATCCACGTATGAGTGAAAATATATGGTATCTGTCTTTCTCTGCCTGACTTATTTCACTTAGCGTAATACCCTTTACTTCCATCCACATTGCTGGTTGCTGCAAATAGCCAGATTTAATTCTTTCTCATTGCCAAGTAGTATTCCATTGTACATATAAACCACATCTTCTGTATCCATTCGACAGTTGATGCACATTTAGGCTCATTCCATAATTTGGCTATTGTTGAAAGTGCTGCTATAAACATTGGGGTACAAGTGTCCCTATGCATTAGCACTCCTGTATCCCGTGGGTAAATTCCTAGCAGTGCTATTGCTGGGTCATAGGGTAGATCTATTTTTAATTTTTTGAGGAACCTCCACACTGTTTTCCAGAGTGACTGCACCAGTTTGCATATACAAAAAGTGCAAGAGGGTTCCCATTTCTCCATATCATCTCCAGCATCTATAGTCTCCTGGTTTGTTCATTTTAGCCACTCTGACCGGTGTGAGGTGGTATCTGAGTGTGGTTTTGATTTGTATTTCCCTGATGAGGAGTGAGGTTGAGCATCTTTTTATGTGCTTATTGGCCATCTGGATGTCTTCTTTAGAAAAGTGTCTATTCATGTCTTCTGCCCATTTCTTCACTGGACTATTTGTTTTTTGGGAGTGGAGCTTGGTAAATTCTTTATAGATTTTAGATACTAGCCCTTCATCCAATATGTCAGTTGCAAATATCTCTTCCCATTCCTCCGGTTGCCTTTTAGTTTTATTGACTGTTTCTTTTGCAGTGCAGATGTTTATCTTCATGAGGTCCCAATAGTTCATCTATGCTTTTAATTCCCTTGTCTTTGGAGATGTATCTAGTAAAAAAATTGCTGCAGCTAAGGTCAGAGAGACTTTTACCTGCTTTCTCCTCTAGGGTTTTGATCGTTGCCTGTCTCACACTCAGGTCCTTCATGCATTTTGAGTTTGTGTTTGTGAATGGTGTAAGAAAGTAGTCTAGTTTCATTCTTCTTCATGTTGCTGTCCAGTTCTCCAAGCACCATTTGTTAAAAAGACTGTCTTGTTTCCATTTGATATTCTTTCCTGCTTTGTCAAAGATTAGTTGGCCATACATTTGTGGGTCCAATTATGGAGTCTCTATGCTATTCCATTGGTCTATGTACCAATTTTTGTGCCAATACCATATTTTCTTTATGATTACAGCTTCGTAGTAGAGGCTAAAGTCAGGGGTTTTGATGCCTCCTGCTTTGGTCTTCTTCATTATTACTTTGGCTATTCGAGGTCTTTTGTGGTTCCATACAATTTTTAGGATTGCTTGTTCTAGCTTCGAGAAGAATGCTGGTGCAATTTTGATTGGGATTGCATTGAATGTGTAGATAGCTTTGGGTAGTATTGACATTTTAACAATATTTTTCTTCCAATCCATGAACATGGAATATTTTTCCATTTCTTTGTATCTTCTTCAATTTCCTTCATAAGCTTTCTACAGTTTTCAGCATGCAGATTTTTACATTTTTGGTTAGGTTTATTCCTAGGTATTTTATGGTTTCTGGTGCAATTGTGAATCGGATCAGTTTCTTTATTTGTCTTTCTGTTGCTTCATTATTGGTATATAAAAATTCAACCAATTTCTGTACATTAATTTTGTACCCTGAGACCTTGCTGAATTCATGTATCAGTTCTAGCAGACTCTTGGTGGAGTCTGTTGGGTTTTTCAGGTGGAGTATCATGTCATCTGCAAAAAGTGAAAGTTTGACTTCATCTTTGCCAATTTTGGTGCCTTTGATTTTAATTTATTTTTTTCTCATTGCTGATTCTAGGACTTCCAACACTATGTTAAACACCAGTGGTGAGAGTAAACATCCCTGTCATGTTCTTGATCAGGGGGAAAGCTCTAAATTTTCCCCATTGAGAATGATATTAGCTGTGGGCTTTTCATAAGTGGCTTTGATGAGGTTTAAGTATGTTCCTTCTATCCCGACTTTCTCGATGGTTTTTATTAAGAAAGAATGCTGTATTTTGTCAAATGCTTTTTCTGCATCTATTGACAGGATCATATGATTCTTATCCTTTCTTTTATTAATGGATGGATCACATTGATTGGTGAATGTTGAACCAGTCCTGCAGTCCAGGAATGAATCTCACTTGATCATGGTGAATAATTCTTTTTATAAGCTGTAGAATTTGATTTTCCAGTATCTTTTTGAGAATTTTTGTATCCATATTCATCAGGGATATTGGCCTGTAGTTCTCTTTTTTTGCTGGGTATCTGTCTTGTTTGGGAATCAAAGTAATGCTGGCTTCATAGAACGAGTCTGTAAGTTTTCCTTCCCTTTCTAGTTTTTGGAACAGATTGAGAAGGATAGGTATTATCTCCGCTTTAAATGTCTGGTAGGATTCCCCATGGAAGCCATCTGGTCCTGGACTCTTATTTGTTGGGAAATTTTTGATAACTGATTCAATTTCTTCACTAGTAGGTCTGTTCAAATTTTCTATTTCTTCCCTTTTGAGTCTTGGAAATGTGTGGGTGTTTAGGAATTTGTTCATTTCTTCCAGGTTGTCCAGTTTGTTGGCACATAATTTTTCATAGTATTCCCTGATAATTGCTTGTATTTCTGAGATAGTTTTTGTAATAATTTCATTTTTATTCATGATTTTCTCTATTTGGTTCCTCTCTCTTTTCTTTTTGAAAAGCTTGGCTAGATAGAGGTTTATCAATTTTGTTTATTTTTTTCAAAAAAACAACTCTTGGTTTCATTGATCTGGTCTACTTTTTTTTGTATTCTATATTGTTCATTTCTGCTCTGATCTTTATTATTTCTATTCTTCTGCTGGGTTGGTGTGTCTTTACTGTTCTGCTTCTATTTCCTTTAGGTGTGCCATTAAAATTTATTTTTGTGGACTTTTCTTATTTCTTGAGATAGGTCTGGATTGCGATTTATTTTCCTCTCAGGACTGCCTTCGCTGCATCCTAAAGCGTTTGGATTGTTGTCTTTTCATTTTCATTTGTTTCCATATATTTTTAAATTTCTTCTATAATTGCCTGGTTGACCCATTCATTCTTTAGTAGGGTGTTCTTTAACCTCCATGCTTTTAGAGGGTTCCAGACTTTTCCTGTGGTTGATTTCAAGTTTCATAGCATTGTGGTCTGAAAGTGCGCATGATATGATCTCATTTCTTTTGTACTTAATAAGGGCTGTTTTGTAACCCAGTATGTGATCTATCTTTGAGAATGTTCCATGTGCACTCAAGAAGAAAGTATATTCTGTTGCTTTGGGATGCAGAGTTCTAAATATATCTGTCAAGTCTATCTGATCCAATGTATCATTCAGGGCCGTTGTTTCTTTATTGATTCTCTGTCTAGATGATCTATTCATTGTTGTAGGGGGAGTATTAAAGCCTCCTGCAATTACCACATTCTTATCAATAAGGTTGCTTATGTTTGAGATTAATTGTTTTACATATTTTGGTGCCTCTGAATTCAGTGCATAGACATTTATAATTGTTAACTTTTTCTGATGGATAGACCCTGTAATTATTATATAATGCCCTTCTTCATCTCTTGTTACAACCTTTAACTTATTGTCTAGTTTGAGATATATATGGCTACTCCAGCTTTCTTTTGGCTTCCAGTAGCATGATAAATAGTTCTCCATCCCCTCACTTTCAATCTGAATGTGTCCTCAGGTCTAAAATCAGTCTCTTGTAGACAGCACATAGATGGGTCTTGTTTTTTTTTTTTTATCCATTCTGATACAGTATGTCTTTTGGTTGGAGCATTTAATCCATTTACGTTCAGTGTCATTATTGAAATATATGGGTTTAAAGTCATTGTGTTATCTGTAGGTTGCATGTTTGTCATGATGTCTGTGTTATTTTGTAGTCCTTGCAACATCTCACTCAGAGAGTTCCCCTTAGGATCTCTTGTAGGGCTGATTGAGTGGTGATGAATACCTTCAGTTTTTGCTTGTTTGTGAAAACCTTTTTCTCTCCTTCTATTCTGAATGACAGACTTGCTGCATAAAGGATTCTTGGCTGCATATTTTTCCTATTCATCACATTGAAGATTTCCTGCCTTTCCTTTCTGCTCTGCCAAGTTTCAGTATATAGGTCCGCTACTACCCTTATGTGTCTACCTTTGTATGTTAGGGCCTGTTTATCCCTAGCTGCTTTCAGAATTCTCTCTTTATCCTTGTATTTTGCCAGTTCCACTAGTATATGTTGTGCAGAAGATCAATTCAAGTTACATCTGAAGGGAGTTCTCTGTACCTCTTGGATTTGAATGTCTGTTTCCTTCCCCAGATCAGGGAAGTTCTCAGCTATGATTTGTTCAAGTACACCTTGAGCCCCTTTCTCTCTCTCTTCTTCTTCTGGAATTCCTATGATAAGGATATCGTTCTGTTTGATTGGATCACTTAGTTCTATAATTCTCCCCTCTTGATCCTGGTTTTTTTTTTAATCTCTCTTTTTCTCAGCTACCTTATTTTCCATAATTTTATCTTCTAATTACCTATATTACCCTCTGCCTCTTCAATCCGCACTGTGGCCACCTCCATTTTATTTTGCACCTTATTTATAACATTTTTATTTCATCATGACCATTTTTTAGTCCCTTGATCTCTGTAGCAATAGATTCTCTGCTGACCTCTATGCTTGTCTCAAGCCCAACAATTAATTTTATAACTATTATCCAAAATCTTGTTCAATTATATTGCTTAAATTGATTTTGATCAATTTGTTAACTATCACTGCTTCCTGTAATTTCGTTTGAGGATGATTCTTCCATTTCATCATTTTGGCTAGTTTTCAGTCCCTTATACATTTTAAAAGCTTGTTTTGTTCTCTGTACCTGTTATCACTGGTATATTAAAGTGGGGTTATATACTGTCCAGGGCCTGGCCCTCCAGGAGGTGTTTTTTTTTCTTTCTCAGAGATTGTTACTTGCTCTCTATTGTTGTAACTTTGGTTATTTTATTGCCCTACTCATAATGATATTTTGGACCCCCTACTAGTGTGCTTTGATTTGTCCTTGGAGTAGCCCTGTGAAGTAAAACAGGCAGACAAACAGGAGCAACTACACACTAACACAGAAGCAAATAACACAAACAAACAAATAAACAAAAACAAAAACTAAAGACTAAAAAACAAAAATCCCAAAACACCAACTACAAGTAAAGAACAGGATGGAGCCAGTCCTGATGGAAGAGCACATAGAAAGAGAGAAATTACAGGAGTTGGGGAAAAAGAAAAAAAAAATAAACATTCACTAGGCAGAGAGACTACAAGTTTTAATCCAGAGAGAGAGAAAGGAAAATAAAGAAGGAAGTGGGGAAAATCAAATGAATATAAAGTTACCCAGACAGAGAAACTATATGGCTTGATTATTCCAGAGAGAGAGAAAGGTATGTAAAGAAGGAGGTGTAGAACATGTATGAAGACAATGGATTAAATATGTCTGTTTAGACAAACCAATAACCAGAGTAACCAGCCTAGGGGAGGGAAGAGAGAAGGAGAAATGAGGGGGAGACTATATCTATATATCCAGTATTGACCTAGAGTTAACCCAGGTAATGCTGCAGCACTAGTCTGGAGGAGCAGTGCACAGGGTCTGTCCAGCTCTGGTAGATACACAGTTACCCAGTGCAAAGGGGTGTGGTTTGGTGTAGTCTGGACCCATCTCCACTATGGGCCCCAGGATTGATCCCAGAGGCCCCACATTGGTGGTGGTTGTTGGGGGAAGTGGTGATCCCCCAGTCTCTTTTCCACAGAGCATAACCCAGTGGAGTCTGAGTTGTCCTCACTGTGCTGCGGGTGCAAACAGGGCAGTCCTTCTGGCTCAACCAACTCCCCTGACCCTGCGCTTGGCTAGGATTCAACATCACACTCTGTGCACTCTGGCACTGGGGAACTGCTTCTCAGTGTGGCCCAATATGTTGTTCTGTCTGGCTTTGTCTGTGTCACAGCACTTCAGGAGAGGACCACCTTCTCCTACTGTGGACTGCAGCACCGACCTGGCTGCCGAGCCCCGGGGGTGGCAGATGCAGGCAGAAACAGGCAGGCTTTGTCTATTCCCACAGCAATCCAGGGAGTGGACCGCTTTCTCCTCCTGTAGACTGCTCCACTGAACTCACCACTGAGCCCCTGGGGAGGCGGGCGGGTGGCAGATGCAGTCAAGCTTTGTCTTTTCCCCCAGAACTCCAGGGAGAGGGCCACCTACTCCTACTGAAGACTGTGCCCTTGGCCCAGCCACTGAGTCTGGGGGTGGAGGATGCAGGCAGGCTTTGAACTAACACACAGCCTTCCAGGCAGAGGACCACTTTCTCCAGCTGCAGACTGCGCCCCTGACCTACCACCGCAACCAGGGTTGGATTCCCTCCTCCCTGGGTGCTCGAACAGGGAGCCAGCCCCAGTCCAAAGAAAGACCCATGGTTAGAGATAGGATCCCTCTCAGTCTCAGTCCAAGGTCTTTCTCCTGTCTAGATACAGTCCTACACTTCCCTAGCCACTCTTTTTGTTCCCTTCATCTCTCCGCAGAAAGGGTCCCTCCCCTCAGTGCCCACGCGGCCTTTTTAATCTCCCCCTGTTTGCAATCACCCCATTATCTTTTCTCCAGTTTTCTCATTTTCTTCCTGGTAGATTCAGTCTCTTTTCCTCCCAGGCTCTGGATTCAAAGTCCTTTGGCTTCAGAAGTTCTTTGTTTTACAAAATATACAATTTGGATGGAAGAGGCATTACATAAAGTATGCTGTTGAAAAGGAAAGTTTAAAGGCCAGTGGTCCTGAAAACTCACCTGTAATGAGCAATAAAATAATAATGGGTCATCATCTGTTGTTAAGTTCAGAAAATTTGTAAACTCATAAAAAGAAATGAATACAAAGCACCAATTATTTCTATGTATGAGAATTGAAGAGCTGTTATTACTGAAAACTTGAAAGTGCAATGGAGTAAATAATAAATTAAAAAGCTTCTGACTTAGGAATGAGATCCTATCTTTCTATGAAGAAAAAGTGAATAGGTGGGTGAAGGGATGGGTTGTGCAATTTTCTAAGATAACCCTGGGAATATCAAATTCAGGAATTTTATATAATGGATGTGACAAACTGTTATGTGCACAATTAAAATATAACAGCAGCACAAAATTTGAGGCTAATTTTACTCATAGGTAGCAAAAGGCTACAGTGTACCTATACCATTTTGGGGAGAAAATATTTGTACAAAACAAACCCACATGTGCAAATGCATAGTTTTTAATCAGTGCAGCATATTATCATGTTAAATTAGCAACTGCATGTTGTTTAGGGAAGAAACGGACAGACATTTTCAAAAATCCTTTGAAACCTATGCTCTGTATTCTCCGTGGAACAAGACTAACATTCTTAAACTCAGTGCTTTAGTCTGCAGTTTTCCCCATTCTGCATTAGGGATTTTGATTTCATGCTCAGAAGAACTGAGGCAGATCGAAATTATTCAGAATTTGGAAAAATAAGGAAGCTTCAATTAATGGGATGCTGGCAGGCAGCCTCTACAGTGCACATTTTACTCCCGCATACATTTTGTTTGTGCATATTATTTCTTTTACCTTTTAAAAAGATGATCATAGTTTAGTAATGAAAGAATGCTTCTGAACAGAATTCAATAGGGGAAGTATGCAAATCCAATTTTAGAAACAAAGATGAACTGCTGACATATTTGATCAAGGCAAGTTCAATTTGAAAACCAAACAGTGTTTCCCTCAATGTGTGGCAGACCTAATTAAACTTAAGTTTAATATTATGGAGGATAGATAAACAGCTCTCTGTGCTTAATATATGTGTGTGTGTGAGGAGGCATGGAATAAAGAATACGTTTGGATTCTCACTTGGGGTGTTGGTGAAGGAACTTGATAGGTTATATCAAAAGGAGTTGAAACCTTTGTTCCATTTTTTTCTCAATGGTAGTATGACATTAGTTCTTGGTTCTTAGCCAGATTTCAGGACAACTACTGGACATAGAATCATAGAATACATAATAATATAACAATGTTAGAATTCAAAAAATTCTTAAAGAGTTTTTATTATTTCATTTTATTACAGGAGCATAATGTGTAGGTGATACAAATTTCCACAAAATAAATTTAAGAAAAATATTTCTGATTAGATAATATATTTATTATGAGAAAAATGAACAAATGGTATGGTTTTATAGCCATTTGTGTCTTAGGAAGGTTTCAGAAATAATCAGTTTGAGAAGTGAGAAGAGACCACCTATTCAGGGCTACATTGTTATTCGTAGTGAAGTTGTGTCATTATTCTAGGCATGGCAATTCTATACTGCAGCCATCTCAACATAGACAAACTTTGTCCAAAGTTGAACATAAAGGTAAAGTCATATTTCAAAGAGGGAGCATATAGAAATTACTAAGTGCATAGATGCATGAAACTGATACTCCAGAATGTACCAGATGAAAATATGTAGTTCATAGCCTTCAAGATAAGCTCTTCTTAAAATAATATTTCCTTTAATTTGGGTCGTGAATGCAGCTATATCTTTTAGAGTAAGGTGTTAGAAGATGTTGAATAAGCAACTGGAGAAGACAGCAGAGGCAAAGGTTACCTTAGCAGGTTGCAAAGTAATAAGCAGGAGGAGAGTTCTAAGAAAAATCTACATTAAAATAATAGAACGTAATATTAATCTAGTGCACTCAAAGATCAATGGAAACAATAAGCTTTTTGTTTTGTTTTTAATATCAGACACTTTATTACAAATGAAAAAAAGTAAATACACTAAGAACTGTACATCAAATGAAGAAAGGAATGTGACTTGGAGAAAGGGAAACTTCCAAATCAATTAGCAGAATATTATCAGGGAAAACTGACCCTATTTCTGAATAATGTGAAACTTCTTGAAATTGGCAAGCCATGGCTTGGTGGCCATATTCACTGAGCAATATTTGTTATTCATTTCTGGGCTTCTGACACTTCTTTTTTATGATGCTTCCATACCGAGTGGCAACTCTTGCACATTGATCTTTTATTTTACATTATTTGTTCTGGACTTTTTTTTTGTTTTTTTCAGTTTTTGAAATAACACAGCATTTTATGCAATAGTAAATTCTCTAAAAGGCAACTTGCAGGATGATTGCTGTATAAAAGGGCTAAGCTTGAAATAATGCCTATTAACGCCACTGACTTAGCAGGAATGTCTCCACTTTGTTCAGTACACATTTGTTTTTTTTAATTCATTCCACTAGGAATTTTGTCTCTGACTTTGGGGTTATAATCTTCTATTCTCTTCTATTCTACTATCAGTTTGACAATAAATGTTACTTTCACAGAAAAGCCTAAAATTCAGAGAAAAGCCTGTCTTTTAGGCTGCCTTGAAGGGACTATGGGTCTGTCAGTAGTGGGAAGAAAGATTGCATTGGGATAATGGATGAATATTTTAACTGGGTAAAAATGAGCTTTTTTTATAAATGAGAATCATCTGGACTTGGTTGTTATTCTTGTTTTAATTTCAGGAAGAACATTCACAATATTTTCTTCTATCTTTTTTGCTTTATTATAAATTTATTCTCTCACTATCGGTAGCAAGAAAGCAGTTTTGAAGAATTGGTTTTGATGATTTATCAACATTTACATACAAAAACAATTCACCAAATAAATTTCTACAATCAGGTATAGAAAACAGGCAACTGACTTTTCTAATGATTAACTACTGAGCAACATTAAAAATATTATTCAAGAAACAGCTTTTTTCTTTCTCTCACTATTGTCAAAAAGGTCTACTTAATAGCAATTATTCAAAGGCAGTAAGAGTGAAATGCAAAAGTTTTAATGAGAAAAGAAACTGTGCAGAAACTCCATTATTTACCATTACACAGTAGCCCTGCCACATTTCTTCAGGACCAATACTTTGGAATGCCTTCAGTCATGATTAACTACATCAAAAGTCAAGGCATCTGCCATCTATGTTCATATCACAATCATGCCCACTTGAGGCAGAGTATAGAGATGGGAGAAGATAAGCATATGCTCATAAATAAGGCTTCTGTGAAAAACTATATTGACAGGGCATTTACATTTTGGAAAAAAGTCCCAATTGAAGGTTTGCAAGCATTGTAAAACATCCCTCAATACTCTGCATGGGTGTCTAAATTCATTTAACCAGCAGATTGCTTTTACCCATTAAAATAGAAAATATTTTAATGAATATGTCAATTGCAATTACAGCAATGCTATTTATTTGCTAGTGTTTATTTCATATAAATATCATTTCCACTTCCTTTTTTAACCTAAGTTCTAACAATAGAATAAAATATTCTTATATTTAACAACTTTTAATTATTATTAATATTTTTCTGAAATTTTGGGAGCTTTGAAAAGAAAAAATAAAAAAAAAATTTCATGGTACTTTTAGGTTCAGGAAGTTGTGAAAATTTTAGCAGAATGTCTGATCTTGAAAGTATTCCAGCTAACTTCTGAGAGTCATGAAAGAGCTCTTGATTTTAGAGAAGTTTTATATTCTTAGTAAACACCCATTCTTCAGAGTCCCAGACTAAATGGAGCCAACATTGACTCCTTAGAATTCTCTTTATCCATAGTCTTTCTTGATAAGTGGGCTTGAATCAAAACAATTTGATATTATGAATTTATGCATGTGCAAATGTCAACATATCCCCTTCCTAAGCCCAGCCAAAAACTATTGCCAGTAATGATTTTCTCACTTTCTGGACAGATCATATATTCTAATTGCATATTGATTTAAATGACTTTAAAATGTTTTTTTTTTAAGTTAAATTCCAAAATCGCTTACGCAAGGAATTTTAAAGAATTGTTGGCTTCTTAAATGTATGTTAGAAGTAGAGAATGTTAAGTAATCCATATATATTCTTGGAGACTGGTTCACTGGGGCTTGCTCTAGTCTTTATACATGATGCTGAAGAGGCCCGAAGGAATATAGGTGCTTTCCCAGAATGTCAGGATACAGACCAGTGCGTATTGCCTGGGTAACAAGGATGGTGGCTCTCTCAGAGGAAATTTGAATGGTGTTATTTTTCCCATAATCCATCAGATGTGTGTTCTCATATATTTTATAATTTTAGTTGACTGCTGACATTAATTCCATAAAGAGTCCAACATTCTGTGAGGATTCTCATTTTTTCTGATCAATTTCCTCTGAAATTCTGTGCCACCTGTCACAGGTGTCAGGCTCTTTTGAGGTAAAAGTAGAGTTTTAAATACCAAAAACATCTAAATGTGCAAAGTAGTGCCTTAAATATACTTACATTAAGTTAATAAACTCTATACTTTAATGGGAGACACTGATCAGTAGTCATTGAGATAAGTTAATGGACTCTAGTGTCACAGACTACAATTTAAAAAAAATACCAGATCTATCATTATAATCTTTATCATCACTATCACTGTAAATTTATATTTATTGAGCACCCACCATGTTCCTGATATTATACTAAGAGTTGGAAGAACATATTGCAGTAATACTCAAAATATACATTTATTTGTGCACATTAGGCCTTCATGTATATTAGGAACTGAATCAGAAACACATAAATCAAGTACTATTGAATAGTGAAATATCAGTATAAAAAGAGCAGAGATTGTTATTGATATATTAGTATAGCTTTATATTTTCTTTCAATATTTCACCTTTTTGGGGAAGAAGTTACTGGTAAATGTGCTGGGTCTGAGCAAGCAGATGAGGAAGAAAAAAAATAAAGAATCGGGAAGTAAGCTATGGGAAGTGTAAAGGAAATGCAGAGTAAGGGGAAGATACGACTTCTATGCAGTGCAGTTTCCACCAGGACTTCTTTTTCCTTTTCTTGATAATTTTTTGTTTCTCCCCTATTCGGCACAGTCTCCCAGATGTCGCTTTTTGTGACTACTGTCTCTGATAGCCATGCAACGATCAAATACTCTGTGGTATCAATAGGGAGAACTGGATGGAGGAATGTTTCTCTGGGAGCTTGTACCCAGAGAAAAATTCACTTATTTGATATCAGATCTGGGCCAGTCCTGAGAAGCATTTTTTCTTTGATTTTTGTAAACAATATTTGAATGATTTGGGGCTACAGAATAGTATAGTGGAAAGAGAACAGGCTTTAGAGTCAGTCAAACAAATTCGGGTTATGTAGCCATGAGCAAATTACTTAAACTTGCTTAAGTATCAGTTTCTTTATCTGAAGATATAATAAAAAATAGCACCTGCCTCAGACCATGGTCATTAGGATTCCTCATAATAACAATATACAATGTTAAATCTAGTGCATAGAATATAGTGAAAACTAAGTAAATATTAGTTCTAGTACATGTATTTTAATAAGAATTTTTAGGTAGTCTGTGAATTAATAACTTGAATGTTTATACATGTAATATGGTAATGTTGTCCATATTTTTGTTTCTGCTGTGCATGAATATTTTAACTATAATATTTAAAAAGGCTAAACATGAAGAGGATAATAGCTTTGTATTAATTCTGTGATTTTTTTCCTGGGGAAAAAAAAACAGAAAGGATGAGATCAAAAGATCATGAATATATTATACTACCAAAAGGATCAGCCAACTGAAAAGTTGAGAAGCACTATATTAGAAGATCATAACCCAAGTAGACTTGTAGATTTGCATTTTTATTCCTGGTCCTATACTATAAAAATAAACTCTCCTAAAAATGGAATTACATCAAAATAAAAAATTATGTTAAATATGGCTTTGGAAATATTTGTGGGATAGACACAAAATGTACTCATCTCTGTACTAGGTCAATAATATGATTACACTATTGACATAGTCTCAGGTCCACACTGCTTTGCAAACATGATCTGAAACCTGTCCAATTTTTTGATTGTTTTAAATTTGTTTTTGTATTAAACATCATTTAGAATGATTGGTCTATTGATTGGACTTGGAACTATATATTTTTACAATAGCTTTTGTCAGTATTTATTTGTATTTATTGCAAATTGTTTCAGAATTACTACTTGTTTTATATGTGGTTTGAGGCAAGTTGTTTCAACCTTCAAGGCCTCATTTTCTTCCTATGCTCATGATGTGTGAACTAAACAATTTTACATCTCTGTCATTTCATAATTTGATGATTCGAAGTATAATCCTGCAGAATTATACTTGGTAAGAGTGATAGAATAAACCAAAAATTTTTGAATACAATTCAAATAACAATACATGTTTTTTGAAAGCCCTTTAAAATTATAAAGAACCATATAAGAATAAGAAATTATTAAACTTTAATCAGTTTAATTTAAGAAATAAATAAAAAGGTTAAACACAAGCCTTGAATGTGACTAGAATCAAATTTAACTACCCTTTTGGACATACCAGTATTTGCTTTTCATACTATTTACTCTCTAATAGGTATAACAGGTTGTGGTAATAATGGTAATAGCAGCAGCAGCAGCAGCAGCAGCAGCAGCAATACCTACTATTAGTTGAACATCCACTGAGTATCAGTCATTCATGATATGTATGTATATATTTATATCTGTCTCTCTATATACATATATGTCTTAAATTTTAAGGTAGGTAGCATCGTCCTCAGCTTACTGATGGAGAGGAAACACAAGAGAATACAGGTTGACATCTTGCTTACATTTTAAAATTAGCCAATGCCACATTTGAGATTCTATTCTCAGACCATTTCACTTCATTCAAGGTGTACTTTTTAATCACGCTCTTGAGGCCACCAAATGTCTCCTTTCACTTATTTATTATTTTCCTCCTTCCCCTTCTACTCCTACAACTTTTGTTTGTTTTAGATTCCTGGTTTTTAAAACTATTGACAAAAAAACACAGCTTGAAGCTAAAACCTCTACAAAGTGACTTGCTCTGGTCAAATGCTGAGTTATGAGAATATGGATTGCAGAAAATTCATAGATTATATTTTATTATATATTGCAATGTTTGCATGTTCCTCTTACTCTGGTACCTTCTCTCTATATATTTTTAAAGAAGACAGTCTTAAATATGCTTAATATACCTAGTAAACACTTTCAAGATATTACTTAAATAGGCATAATTGAAAGAGAGGTACATTTAATTTCAAACGTGAGCACATAAACACATTCACATTTTATTTTCTTTTGCTTCTGGGAAGGCCTGGGCCAGATTTGCTGATTGAAATTTTATGTTTCCCAATTTATCAAATATTTACCAATGACATAATGGGCTTTTTACAGGAGATATGTTAGGCTAGTTGAGACATTGGTTCATGGCACATAGCTACTGTATCTCACAACTGTGATAATGGTCAGTGAGATTTATTTTCTTCCTAAAGTCTGAATTCAAATTTCAATTGAAAAAGTTGAATTGGAAATCAAAATTATTTTATCATTCTGACATTGAAGTTGATCTTTAAGAACAATGCATGAAGGAAGATTA
Organism: Acinonyx jubatus; assembly: GCF_027475565.1. NCBI lineage: Eukaryota > Metazoa > Chordata > Mammalia > Carnivora > Felidae > Acinonyx > Acinonyx jubatus. The sequence goes on along the minus strand of NC_069389.1, from coordinate 77,161,521 downwards.
GGGATATTAATGGATTATTCAGACTAAACTCAAACAATAAACATTTATTATAATTTGGTAAAAACTAATATTTTATGGAGGAATTAGAATATCCCTTGAATACTCCAGGAGATGTTTATACTCATTAACATGAGGGGGAAACTATCAGCTTTTTAGTTTAATAAAAAGTATTATTTGGGATTTGGAATAGTGAAAATACTGTGACACTGTACTGGAAGTATGAAAGTTCAAGTGGCTGTTTCATTCTTTGGTGACTCCATGTGGGTTAAATTCAATTTGTCGTTTATCTTTGCTTCTCTCCTCCTTCTGGCATCTATTTCCATTGTTGATTTCCTTTTCCATTCTTCTCATCCATTCACTCAACAACCTTTGTCTTAGCATGAATTGTGACTTGGTCACCAAGTTGATGTTAGGAATTTGAAATGAAAACAAGAGAAAGCAAAACAAAAAGTCTACCCTTAAGTAGTTTTCTGCATCACGCCACTATTTATTCATTCAATAAAAATTATGCTAATTATATGTGTGTCCACTTAAGTCTCGAGGCTATTTGTGACCGAGAAGTAGATTTCCTTCAATTTCTTATAGTTTTGTGACTTTTTCTTCAATTGGTTCTTGTTCTGGAAAGAATTGCTAATGACCAAGGAAAAGAATTTTTCTGCATGTGGAGCACACTAACCAATATTGGAAAATATACAATTATAATTTACTCTGTCCAAATAAAATATTGTTTTTATAATTTTGAATTTTTCAAAAGCCATGCTTCTTTTCAATTTGACCTGAGTAGATAGACTCAATCGTAAACTCAATGTTGGTATATTTATATCATATCAGGTAGAATAATAGATTCATAGGACTGGAATATATCTTGAAAGGAAATTTTATCTTAAGCATGGCTTTCTATAAAGATCATTCTCACATTATCTAAAAGATAGAAATGGAACCCAGAATATTTTTCAGTAAAATATTCTAACCTTCTAATCCCTCAACATTTATTCTTATTGTTTTAAAAGACCAAAAAGACACAGCATTTGTCAACTTGGAGACTTAATTCCATCTGACATTTTGTCTTTAGAGGAGGTATCCAAAAGTGTTTAATAATAAATCTGAAGGAAATCTCTTTTCATATGTTTGAAGGAGAAAATATAGACACATTAGGTAGGAATCTATTCTTTTTGTAGCCAAATGATGCCCTCATTCTATTTAAGCTTATGCATTATCTTAAGTGTAGGGAGTTAGTTCCACTGAAACATCATTAATTCAGCTGACACCAAGGACTTTCTCCTTTCACAGTATAATTAGCTTTATTTTAATATATGTATTATAGGGGCACCTGGGAAGACTCTTAGTTTCAACTCAGGTCATGATCTCGCAGTTCATGAGTTTGAGCCCTGTGTAGGGCTCCATGCTGACAGTATGGAGGCTGCTTGGGATTGTCTCTCTCTCCCTCTTTCTCTCTGCCTCTCCACTGCTCATGTTCTCTCTTGCACTCTCTCTCACAATAAATAAACTTAAAAAATTATGTATTATAATTTTTAAGGGGCTATAAGAGGCAATATGGATGGATCAGCACACTGCTTCTCTGTTACTTGAAGAAACATCTGCAGTACTAATAGTTTCAGTTGTATAATTTCTTTATAAAGAATAGCCCATGCAGGGCACCTGGGTGGCTCAGTCGGTTAAATGCCGGACTCTTGGTTTTGGCTCAGGTCATGATCTCACAGTGTTGGAATGGAGCCTCACATAAGACTCTGTGGTAACATCGTGGGCTTGGGATTATCTCTCTCCCTCTCTCTCTGACCTTATCCCACTCATGCATGAGCACATGCTCTCTAAATAAATAAGTAAATAAATAGCCCATGCAACTGTGGCATTAGAAGATGTCTACTGTAACACATATATTTATTTGGTATAAATCCCTTGTATTTACACAATATTTGATAAGAAAATCATAAATACCAAAAAGTCCCCTTCCTTTTAGTTATCATGTAAGGTCAATGAAGTCACTTTTCACCCACCAATGTTCTTGAAACATCTCCAAAGATAGGCACTCATTCTAATTCCAATGACGACTTTACAATTGCTATTTGTGTCACCAATTTACTTAAGCTAGCCATACTCAGCAAAAGGAAGGCATATTTTCCCATGAAATCAATGCCAGGCATTATGTTTTACATCTCCCCAAAATTAGTACTTTGGGAGATGAGTTACAGTGGTATCCGTCATTAGCATCTTCCATCAGATCAGATTGATTCTGATAGTTAAAACTGTCTTACCAATCACAGACATGTGAACACAGCTGTTTTCCAAAGTGCTTGCAGTTTAAATATTTATTTACCTTTATTTCCAGTCTAAGATGCTACAGTAACCTATTGATTTCCTAGAAGCTATGTTCTTTTGTTTAGCTATTTCCTGTGCTTTTATTAATTGGTGTGTTGTCAATCGTAAATTACTCCACAAGAGTAGTGCTTTATCTATTTTATCTAAGAACTTGAAGTTTACATAATTTCCCTCTGATATTATTAAAGAAAAAGTCTCTATTATTTTGCCTAATTTCTTAATTTTTATTATTTTTTAAAAAATTAATTTATTTATTTTGGGAGAGAGAGAGAGGAAGGGAGGGAGAGAGAGAGAGAATGTACATACACAAACAGGGGAGGGACAAAGAGAGAGGGAGGAGAGAGAATTCCAAGCAGGCTCTGCACTGTCAGCATGGAGCCAAAAGTGGGGCTCGAACCCACAAACCATGAAATCAATACCTAAGCCAATGATTTCCTCATATTTTTAGTTATAATTGAAAGACAGCATTGATATAGTAGAGAAAACTTATTTATAAATTTTAAGGCTTATATTTTTGTCTTGTCTTGGTTGCTAAGTATTTGAATGACATCACATAACTTTTCAAAACCTTAGTTTCCTGCTTTTCAGATAATAACACAGCCATTAAAGTTCTTTGAATAGCAATACATTATATTAAATATGAGACAAGATTTTTAACATTGCCTTGAAAACCTTCTGCATTATTTGTGCTTTCTTTCCCCCTAAAAGTTTAGTAAATTCTGCCTTTGTTTTCTCTTCTATTTCTCTTTCCCTATAATGAAGGAAATGATAATATAACGTCTGGAATTATCTTAATTCTTCTTCAAAAATTATAATCCCTAAATTTTGCAGTTTGCAAAAAGTTCATTATTATGCTTATATTTGAAACACAGATATTCTCTAAATGTTACAAAGCTACTTCTGTCTTAACAAATAGATATTATGAGATAAAATGATAGGAGGGGCTATGTTCTTTCTGTAGAGTGAGATACAATTTCTGGAAAGTAGAAACATTTTTCTTCAGCTGCTTCTCTTCCACTCAGCCTGGCAAGTGCTTGTGGGGCATGGCATTTTACGCTCTATCTGTGTTCTACTGTTTGTTTTGCTATATGGTCTCTGATGAAAAAGTCTCACTCTGGAACCATTTTGTCAACAGGAAAATTTGGCAATGTAAATAATTGTGTCATTCTTTTCAGTTTAATGGAACCGGGGCTCCACCTTCTTCAAATCCTTTGCTTAATTTATATACTAAATATCTCATTTTGTTCTAATTGAAGATATCAACAAAATTCCACTCAGGAGATGAAAGAACTGTGAGATCTGTTGGCAAAGGAATTCTTAGACTGAAGAGTTGTCATTTCCTCATTCATTTGCCAGATTAAATTGACTTAAAATAAGGTACCTTGTAGCATGTGGCATAGCTAGACAGGAGTAAGGCTTTTTTTAATGTTTATTTATTTTTGAGAGAGAGAGAGAGAGAGAGAGAGAGAGAGAGAGAGAGAGCGCACAAGCAGGAGAAGGCAGAGAGAGAGAGCGAGACACAGAATCCAAAGCAAGCTCCAGGTTCTAAGCTGTCTGAACAGAGTCCAATGTGGGATTGAACTCACGAACCATGAAATCTTGACCAGAGCAAAAATCCAATGCTTAACTTTCTGAGCCACCCAGGCACCCTTGGAGTAAGGCTTTTAAATTTATTATTTTGTATATTATTTTGCTTTCCTGTTTGCTCCACTCTGGGCACAAGTATCCTGACTACACTGTCAATTGGGATCCAAGTAGTGTAGATATCATTTTAATTTTGAAGGAATCATTTGATTGTAAGTCACTTATTTCACTTCAGATACAAAGAACATTTGTTGAAAGAATACTATAGGTTGTATGCTGAACATTCATCTTCCCAGCATATCAGCCAGAAATAGTAGGGTCAGTTTTGATTCCTCCCTCTTTCTCCTACCTTACATCTGATTTATGAGGAAATAGCATTGATTTAAATCTGACCACTTCTTACATGTCCAGTGCTATAACTCTAATCCAAGCCATGATCATTTCTCATTTGTACTTGTCTCTGTGCTTCACCCTTGGCTTTATAGTTTACTCTCAACACAGCAGCTATTATAATTATTTACATTTAAATTAGATCAAATTACTCTGTTTTGGCGCAGTCGGTTAAGCGTCCGACTTCAGCCAGGTCACGATCTCGCGGTCCGTGAGTTCGAGCCCCGCGTCAGGCTCTGGGCTGATGGCACAGAGCCTGGAGCCTGTTTCCGATTCTGTGTCTCCCTCTCTCTCTGCCCCTCCCCCGTTCATGCTCTGTCTCTCTCTGTCCCAAAAATAAATAAACGTTGAAAAAAAATTTTTAATTTTAAAACTGTGTTTCACTTTATTGCACTTTGTGGGTACTGTATTTTTAAATTTTATTTAATTTTTGTGCTCGCTTCAGCAGCACATATACTAAAATTGGAATGATACAGAGAAGATTAGCATGGATCCTGTGCAAGGATGATGTGCAAATTCATGAAGCATTCCATATTTTTTCTTTTTTTTTCTATGAAGCCAGCATTACATTGATTCCCAACAACTAAGCCCCAATAAAGACAGAGACCCCACTAAAAACGAGAATTAGAGGCCAATATTCCTGATGAACATGGATGCAAAAATTCTCAAAAAGATGCTAGCAAATCGAATTCAACAGTTTATTAAAAGGATTATTCACCGTGATCAAGTGGGTTTCATTCTTGTGTTGCACGGCCAGTTCAACATTTGCAAATCAATCAGTGTGAAACATCACATTAATAGAAGAAAGGATAAGCATCATATGATCCTGTCAATAGATGCAGAAAAAAGCATTTGACAAAATACATCCTTTCTTAATAAAAACTCTCAAGAAAGTCAAGATAGCAGGAATATATGTTAACATCATAAGTGCCATATGTGAAAAGCCCACAGTGAATATCATCCTCAAAGGGGAAAACTGAGAGCTTCCCCCTGGCATCAGGAACATGACAAGGATGTCCACTCTCACCACTGTTGTTCAGCATAGAGTTGGAAGTCCTAGCCTCAGCAATCAGACAACAAAATGAAATAAAAAGCATCCAAATAGGCAAAGAAGTCAAACTTTCACTTTTCACAGATTACATGATACTCTACACAGAAAACCTGAAAGACTCCACCAAAAAGCTTCTAGAACCACTACATGAATTCAGCAAAGTCACAGGATACAAAGCCAATGTACAGAAATTGCATTTCTATACACCAATAATGAGGGGCAACAGAAAGAGAAATCAAGTAATCAATCCCATTTACAATTGCACAAAGAACCATAAAATACTTAGGAATAAACCTAACCAAAGAGGTAAAAGATCTTTAAGCTGAAAACTATAGAAAACTTATGAAAGAAATTGAAAACACAAAGAAATGGAAAAACATTCTATGCTCACGGATTGGAAGAACAAATATTGTTAAAATGTCAATACTACCCAAAGCGATCTACACATTCAATCCAATCCCAATCAAAATTGCACCAGCATTCTTCTCAGAGCTAGAACAATCCTAAAATTTGTATGGAAACAAAAAAGACCCCAAATAGCCAAAGTAATGTTGAAAAAGAAAACCAGGGTGGGAGGCATCACAATCCTGGACTTTAGTCTCTACTAAAAAGCTCTAATCATCAAGACAGTATGATATTGGCATAAAAAACAGACACATAGATCAATAGAACGGGATAGAGACCCCAGAATTGGACCCACAAATGTATGGCCAACTAATGTTTGACAAAGCAAGAAAAAGTATCCAATGGATAAAAGACAGTCTCTTTAGCAAATGATGCAGGGAGAACTGGACAGCTAAATGCAGAAGAATAAAACTGGACCACTTTCTTACATCATACAGAAAAATAAACTCAAAATGGATAAAAGACCTAAATGTGAGGCAGAGAACCATCAAAACCCTAGAGGAGAAAACAGGAAACAACCTCTTGGACCTCAGCTGCAGCAACTTCTTACTCGACATGACTCTGAAGGCAAGGGAAATAAAAGCAAAAATGAACTACAGGTACCTCATCAAGATAAAAAGCTTCTGCACAGCAAAGGAAAAATTCAACAGAATTAAAATACAACCAATGGAATTGGAGAAGATATTTGCAAATGACATATTGGATAAAAGGTTAGTATCCAAATTCTATAAAGAACTTACCAAACTCAACACCCAAAAAGCAAAAATCCAGTGAAGAAATAGGCAGAAGACATGAATAGACTCTTTCCCAAAGAAAACATCCAGATGGCCAACAGACACATGAAAAGATGCTCAACATCACTCATCATCAGGGAAATACAAGTCAAAACCACACTGAGATACCACCTCACACTAGTCAGAGTGGCTAAAATTAACAACACAGGAAAAAACAGATGTTGGCAAGAATGTGGAAAAAGAGGAATCTTCTTGCACTGTTGGTGGGAACGCAAACTGGTGCAGCGGCTCTGGAAACAGTGTGCAGGTTCCTAGAAAAGTTAAAAATAGAATTACCCTAGGATCCAGCAATAGCAAAGGATATCCTTTGGATAAATTCTTATCTATGTAAGTGCTGAATCATGGAAATCTACTCCTAAACCCAAGAGCACACTGTATAGACTGTTAGCTAACTTGACAATAGATTATATTAAATAAATAAATAAATAAATACTAAAAAATAAAATAAAAATAAAATAGTTTCATGAGTTGACACACTACGGTATGTTAGTTTTTTTTTTTTTTTTTTTTTGATCAACACACTCCAATAGTTCTGTATTTTACTTAAGGTTTAAGCCAAAACCCTATCTATGATCTACAGTTTCGTACATAACCTAACACCTTATGTCATGTCCTTAACTTCATCTCCTAATATTCTCTTTGCTTTGTTTCAGCACATTTGAATCTACCCACATTGGCATCCTTGCTATTATTACTTGAATATTCTAAGCACACCCATGCATTAAGGTCTTTGTCTTGTTGTTGTATGTGTATGAAAGCCTTTTTTCACCCCTACCCTCTCCACATATCTACAGGACAAAATATTTTACTTCTTTCATGTCTTTATTTGAATGTCACCTGACTCACCAACCCATCTACTCCACTGACACACCACATTGTTAGTCTTCTTTATGCTTACATTTTTAAAAATTTTTCCATAGTACTTATCACCTTCTGACACTTGTGTAATTTGCTTTTAAGGTTTATTGTTTGTTGTCTATCACCTGCCACTATAATATAATCTCCACGAGAGCAAGGGCCTTTATTTTATTCACCAATATATTACTGATGCTTAGAAAAATGTTTGGCATATATTAGCCAATAAAGTAACATTTTTTAAGCAGATGACAAATGGGTAGAAAAATGTATAATTGAAAGGATAGAAAATAGAAGAGAGCAGTGCTAGATGGGAATTGGCTCTGTAATGTGAGGAACTAAAGGAAATTTCTTATCTTTCACTGGGTACTATCACCTTCCTTTCCCTGTTTCTCTCTATGTATAAGTTCCATAATCCATTCAATGATATTTTGTATCTTTAAGTATACAGATCTTGCACTTATTTTGTTAAAGCTTATTCCTAAATATTTTATTATCTTGATCCTATTATAAATGTAATTATTTGCTTAATTTTGTTTTCATACTGTTTATTGTTATTGTATAGAAATACATTTTTAATATTCATCTTATATCCTGCAGCATTGGTGAAATTGCTTACTAGGTCTAAATTTTTTTTTATGGATTACCAAGGATTTCCTATATATAAAATGATGTCCTAGTGAGTAGAGATTGGTTTACTTCTGTTTTCAATACCAATACCTTTTATTTTATTTTGTTGCCTATTGCCCTGGCTAGAACTTATATTACAGTGTTGAGTAGCAGAGGTAAAAGTGAACATTTTTAACTTGTTCTTTCTCAAATTTTTTTAACGTTTATTTTTATTTTTGAGACAGAGAGAGACAGAGCATGAACGGGGGAGGGTCAGAGAGAGGGAGACACAGAATCTGAAACAGGCTCCAGGCTCTGAGCTGTCAGCACACAGCCCGACTCAGGGCTTGAACTCACGGACCACAAGATCATGACCTGAGCCAAAGTCAGCCGCTTAACCTACTGAGCCATCAAGGCGCCCCAACTTGTTCTTGATCTTAGGTGGAAAGCTTTTAGTCTTTCATCGTTAAGTATAATGCTAGCTGTAGGTTTTTCATAGATTTCGTGTATCAGATTGAAGAAGTTCCCTTCTATTCTGAGTTGATTTTTTTTTTCATGAAAGTGTGTTGAATTATGTCAAATACTTTTCTGCATCTAGTAGGATGAGCATGCAGTTTTTGCCTTTTATTTTATTAACATGGTGTTTTACGTTAATTTTTAAATGTCATGTCAACCTTACCTTCCTGGGCTAAATCTCACTTGATCATGTTGTATAGTCTTTTTAGATGTTGCTGGATTTGGTTTGCTGCTATTTTTATGCGTATGTTAATTACAAATATTAGTCTTTGGTTTTTCTTTCTTGTAGTATCTTCATGTGGGTTTGGTATCTGGCTAATGCTGGTCTCATAGAATTGGGAAATGTTTCCTCCTCTTAACAATTTTTAAAAGTTTGAGATTTGGATTAGTTTGTTAATTCTTTAAATGTTTGGAGGGGTTACCAGGGAACTAATCTGGGCTTAGGCTTTTTTGTTGGTAGCTTTTTTTGATTACTAATTCAATCTCATTACTTATTATAGGTGTGTTCAGATGTTCTATTTCTTCTGGAGTCAGTTTTAGTAGTTTGTATATTTCTAATAATTGGTTCAGTTCATCAAAGTTAAATAATTTATTGGCATACAATTGCTCATTGTATTCCTTTATAAGGTCTTACATTTTATATGTTCGGTAGTAATATCCTTACTTTCATTTCTGATTCTAGTAATTTGAGCTTTCCTTCTTGCTCTCTTTTTTCTTGGCCAGTTTAGCTAAAAATGTGTCAATTTGATAAATCTTTCCAAAATATAATTTTTTTCATTGATTTTATCTATTTTTCTCTATTCTCTCCTTAATTTATTTCCATTCTAATCTTTATTATTTTCTTTCTTGTGCTTTCTTTAGTTTGCTCTACTTTCATTAGGTTCTTAGGGTAGAAAACTAAGTTATTGATTTAAGAACTTTTCTAAGTAGATGGTAAGATAATAACTGGCATGTCTGTCTATTCCATCTACCAATCTACCTAGAATGGTTTTTAACCCAATACTCTATAAAATGAAATAATTGTTTGAAAATTATTAAATCCACAATATAGCATTAGAACATTGTGTAATTTAATGAATTAAATTTAAACTTGAATGTCTACATGAATACACCATCATATATTCGTAAAAATCTACAAATATTACACATTGTTATTTTGGTATAAAATAATTTCCTCCTCACTAGGGTTTGGAGCAACTCTTAGCCATGTGAGACCAAAAGAAAATTTTATGGCCTGAATCAATTTTAGACCTTTTATTTCATAACCCTTAAATATTTTACATCAGCCTTTCACAATTTGTGTTCCTTTCTAGTCTTCTTGTAATGGCATCTTATACCTAGGTATTTAATATGAAAGACAGAGATTTCTATCTTTCTGTCTTTAATTGTATAAGCACTCTTCTTACATGTTGTGTGTTTATTAATTGTTTCTAAGGAGGTTGCTTTGCTTCAAGGCACACTAAACTTACAGATGTTTCTGCTTAATACCAGAACAATAGTTTTTTCTGCTTCCTTACTGTGACTTTATGGGTATATAATACAGTCACTATTTTCAATGCTGAATATCTTTTCAGCTGCCCTGTAGATATGGGAAGAATTTTACTCTACTCTAATTTTTGTTGGAAAGAGTAATTCCAGAATAAGCCTGACCTAAAACATCTCCCACATTTCACAAAAGTTATGAGCATGTTTTACTTTAGGTCCCTGGTGATAGCAGTGCAGAACTTCAGCCTTTCACACACATTATGTGAGGCTATGTCCACCCTGCATTAAAAGTGGAATTTTGATCTAGTGTAATGATTATTTATTTGAGGGAAGTTGGGGGGAGTCTTTCTAATCTAATTTTAATTCTATATTTAAATACTTAATAAAATATATCCTATTAAAACATATGTACATAGTACATTATTCATATATGTATAGTTTTTAAAATGTTGATAAAGTAAAACCACTCACTCAAAGAAAATTAAAAACTATTAAAGCCTCCTTTGTATTCATGCTTAGTCACACCTCTCTTTCAAACCCAAGGAAATCACTATCATGAAATTTATGTTTATAGTTTCCCTCTTTTCTATATAGTTTTGTCACATTTACATGTGTCCCTAAACACTATATTATATAGTTTGCCTGCTTTTCACCTTTTTGTAAATGGAAATGTGCAGTTTATATTATTTTGTCTAGCCTCTTTTGCTAAACTCTATCTTATAAGATTTATCTATGATGTTAGTTAGTATTTCTCTTTCTCTGAAAAATCTGTTCATGTCTATTTCCCAATTTTCTATTTTGTTGTTTGTTCCATATATTGATTTGTAGGATTACTATATTAATATATATAAATAATATAATAAAATATATTAAAAATACACATAAATCATGATTATGTATAATTCATATATATGATTACCATATTAATTATGTATTTGATTCTAACATATGATATGTATAATTCTAATAATTATTAATTATATAATTTATAAATAAATTCTTCCAGTGTCTGGTTATCTTCTCCCTTCTTTTTGTTATGAAGAAACAGTCTTAATTTTAATTGAAATTATCAACTGTTTTCTTCACAGCTTTTGTGGCTCTTTTGTTTTTGTTTTAAAATCCTCTTATATTTTCACCTTATAGTTCAATAGTTTTGTCTTTATATTTAAATTCTTAATTAATCAAGAATTAATTTTGTACATGATGGGAAATATATACCTATTTTTGTTTATATTTCTGATATAAATGATCACTTTTCCCAGATAACTTATTTAAAATTCAGTGGTTTAAAAAATTTTTGACAAGGGCTCATATTGGGTACTGCATTTTTTATTGTGATCAGCATTGAACCACATTTATGCAAACAGAGGCACAAATTTATATTTTCATTAAATATCACTCACTCATAATTATATGTGATGAACTCTAGTATTTCATTTTCTATTTTTAATTAAACAAATTCTTGAGATAATGGCAGACTCAAATGTAGTTTTAAGAAGCAATACAGAAATTTCATGTACGTTTTACCTGATTTCCTCCAATGGTAACCTTTTACATATTTTCTATTTATATGACCCCCTCAAAATTTATTTTATGTAATTGAGTGATGACTCTATCTCTTTTATTCCTTTGTAAAAAGTTTTAATTTTTAATTTAAAAATTTAATGTTTGTTTCATTTTTGAGAGAGAGAGAGAAACTGCACAAACAAGGAAGAGGCAGAGAGAGAGGGAGACACAGAATCTTAAGCAGGCTCCAGGCTCTCAGCTGTCAGCACAGAACCCAATTCAGGGCTTGAACCCACAAGCCGTGTGATCATGACCTGTGCCGAAGTCAGATGCTTAACCAACTGAGCCACCCAGGTGCCCCAACAGTTTTATTCATTTTTAAGAATCATGCACCAACCTTTAAATATTTCATCCTTGATGCCCCCACTGTACTGTGCTCATGAGTGTACTTCAGGAAGTGAGAGGGATACACAAATGGCACAAACAGTACACATGCACACTTGAACACACCAGGTGTGCAGGTCATAAAGCAAAGTGATAAAGCAGCATAAGTGGTGACTCAATCTTAAAAAAAAAAAATAACACTTTTTCCACTAATCTGTAATGCCAGATTTTTCATATAAAGGTTCCATATATACATTTATCTATAAGTTTTCAAACAGTATATACTTTCCAATTATGTATTGAACTATCACTACGTCATCTAAAATATTGTAGGTTTATAAGAATATATAAAAAGTATTTGTTACCCACCCAAATTATATCTTCATTAAAATTGACTTAGCTATCCTGGGTCTTATGTTATTCCAGGTAAATTTTAGACTCAATAAGAAGTTTCATGAATAAACCACATTGAATTCATGGATCAATTTGGGGAGAATTTACATCTCTATTATATCTAGTTTTTGTATGTATGAATATCGTATATGTCTTTATCAATATTTTAAATAACTCTTAATAAATGCCAGGTGTGCCTGGGTGGCTCAGTTGGTTAAGTGTCTGCCTCTTGGTTTTGGCTCAGGTCAGGATTTTACAGTTTGTGGGTTTGAGCCTTGTATTGGGCTCTGTGTTGACAGTGCAGAGCCTGCTTGGTATTCTCTGTCTCCCTTTTCCCTCTGTGCCTCCCCTGCTTGCATGCTCTAGCTCTCAAAATAAATAAATATATACTAAAATATCAATTTCCACGTGATTTTTATACAATTTTATTAAATTTACTTCGAAGTACCTTATTGTTATTATTTAATTTCATTAATGCAATATCTTTAAAAATAACATAACACTTTTAACCAATAATAGTTCATAAAATATAATTATTCATATTTACATATAAGAATCATTCTTTTATTAGTTTTGATAATTTGTAGATTTTCCTATTTTTATTTTATTGTTATTTTTTAATGTTTATTTTTGAGAGGGAGACATACACAGAGACAGAGCATGAGTGTGAGAGGGGCAGAGAGAGAGACACAGAATCCGAAGCAGGCTCCAGGCTCTCAGCTGTCAGCACGAGCCCAATATGGAATTTGAACCCATGAATCGCGAGATCATGACCTGAGCGGAAGTCGGACATTTAGCCTACTGAGCCACCCAGGTGCCCCAGATTTTCCTGTTTTTTATATAAGCAATCAAATATTATCCCAATAATGAGAATTTGGTTTCTTCTTTTCTAATTTGTACATATTGGGGCTCTGAGGTTTTGTTGTTGTTGTTTTACATTTAGAAAACTGGCTAAAACTTACTAAAATGCTACATAGAAGTGTTGATATTAGGGCTTCTTGCTTTCATCCTGATTATAAAGAGAATAGTGTTTCACCATTAAGTTTATTTTAGGTTTGCTTGCTTAGATATTTTTATCAGTTAAAAATATTTCCTTCTATGCCTACCTTGCAAATATTTTTTATGAACAGCTGTTGAATTTTATCAATATTTTCTTCATGTATTGAGATGTTATTTTCTCCTTCAATATTCTCCTTTAATCTTATAATAAATAAAACATATTAATGAGTCTAAATATCTTGATTAATAGATTTTCTAATATTAAGACAGCCATCTTTGTATTCTGTGAATAAATCTAATCAAACTGAGGGTTTATGGGGGGTGGGAGGGAGGGGTGGGTGGGTGATGGGTATTGAGGGCACCTGTTGGGATGAGCACTGGGTGTTGTATGGAAACCAATTTGACAATAAATTTCATAAAAAAATAAATCTAACATGGTCATAATAGACCATCTTTTATTACATTGTTGGTTTTGCTTTGCTAATATTTAAATATTTTCCATCTATGTTAATGAGTGAAATGAGTTTTTCATATGGTTGTTCCTTTGATTTGAAGATTCTTATAGATTGTAAACTGGTTGTGGAATATTCCTTCTTATTCCATTTTAGAAGAGCTTATCTGATATTATTTGTTGCTTTAATGTTTGATGGAACTTTCCCATGAAGTCAGTCATCTAGCTCTGGAATTTTTATTGAGGAAAGATATTTAATTTCTACTTCTTTGCAACTGACTGCAAGGTTATTTTAGTTTTCTATTTATTTCCACAGGGAGGGATTTTTAGACTATCCAATCTATTATATTATGGGAAAAACATGTTACTTCCCTACCTAGGAAATTATGCTTTTTCTTCCCCATTGAGAATCATTCATCTAGTAGATATCATTCATACCCTTATGAGTCCATCCTTACCCTTATATAGAGGAAATTGAAACTTAAATCTAAGTTAACTTGTGAATGGTCAGGTGAAGTGTGCAAGAATAGAGCACGTGTTTCCTGACATTCACTCTATTGTTCTATACCCTTGTAATTCTTTAATGCAGCGTTTCTTTGATGAAGATCATTTCTCATTAGATAACTTCCACCACATAAGGTAAAAGGGTGCAGATAGGGAAGAAACTTCTTCCTAGATTGTAATGTAATTCTTCCTTTCATTCACTGTTGTTATGTATGGAAACATTTTTTTTCCACTTAGTGTTTCCTGCCTTGTGAAGAAAACTATACTTACCTGTGTCTTCACTTACTCTTTTTCAAGGAAGAAAGAATAACTTAACATTATTGTTGACTTTGAATAAACAGAGAGTATATATCTTCAACATTTGTTCTATTCTTTCCTTAGGAGTGAGCATCCCTACAAAGAGCAGGTTTTATATTTTTATCCCTTACAAATTGTAAAGGAAGACTACTTTTGTGAAAGAAATCTATGGTGGTCTGACAGTGCCGAGAGTAGGTAGGTAAAACTTTCTAATTCAGAGATTGAATAATAGAAAGTCAACTTGACCACAAACATAAGCCACATTTTCCAATATCAGCTATGACAGTAATAAAAGTGATGTCTTGAACGTCATCTGCTTTATAACTATTTATCTTCTAACATATTTAGAAATTGAACAGAGGAATAGGGAATGTGGTTTCCTCAAACCCTTGAAAAATTTTAGAGTACAGGATTATGAACCAAAACAACATATTTAGAGGCTCTTTTGGGACCAAGGAACTCAGCTTTGTCTTTGGATGTTAAGTGTGTGTACTGGACTTTTTTTTTTTCTTAGCAGTTTGTACAAGCTTTTATTGGGCCATATGCTGTTTTTCATAATTGTTTATTTGGCTTTCAAATGATGTGACCTGTATAGGCCACTTTAGGACCCAGATGTCAGCCAAGTGGAATTTTCACCTTGGTAAATGTGATAGGAAGTTTTCAAAGATGGCCCTTAATGATCCCCTCCTCCTAGTAGTCACATCTTTGTGTATTTCCTCCACCCTGAGATTCAGCTTTACCTAGCAGCTTGCTTCTAACAAATATGGCAAAAGTTATGGGATGACATTTACATGAATGGGTTACAAAATTATGTAACTTCCATCTTGCTAGCATTTTCTATATTGCTTTTTGTTTTTCAAGCTGTCATGTTGGAGAGATACATATGACAAGAAAACTTAAGACAGTCTCCATCTAATAGGCAGTAAGAAACTGAAGCCCTCATTACAATAGCTGATGAAAAACTGAATGCTTCCAACAACTATGTCATGACCTTGGAAGTGGATCCTCCTCCAACTGAGTCTTCAGATGAGACCACAGCTTTAGCTAATACCTGGATTGCATCATTGTAGGAGATCCTGAGCCAGAAGACCTAGTCAATTTACAGCCACATTTCTGAAAAGAAAAAACTGTAAGATAATAGATGTGTCTAATTTAAATCACTAATTTGGGGATAATTTGTTATAAAATAGTATGTAGCTAATACAGTAAGTCATCACAGTTTATATATTTTTTTAAATTTATTTATTATTTTTTAATGTTTACTTTTGAGAGAAACAGAGACAGAATGCAAGTGAGTTAGGGCAGAGAGAGAGAGGAAGACACAGATCTGAAGCAGGATCCAAGCTCCAAGCTGTCAGCACGGAGCCGAACGTGGGGTTTGAACTCAGGAGCTGTGAGATCATGACCTAAGCTGAAGTCAGCTGCTCAACCGACTGAGCCACCCAGGCGCCCCACAGTTTGCATGGTTTTAACCAGAAGCAAGTTTTGTATAAAGGGCTGCATTGAGTGAAAATTGAATGAATCTTGTCACCTGAAGGGAAATTGAGCTGCTCAGCAACATGTGGGGTTGGCAGCAAAATGAGGCCAACCACAGGTCTCAGCTAGAAGCAGACCCAGTGAGTCTTAGTCTGATACAATATGTATACCCCAGATGATAGTAATCAAATGAGTATATGAACACTGGCTGAAGCATATATTTGGGGCTTCATGTGGACCTCAGCAGATACATGAATATTGTAGGGACCTTAGTAAGCAGAGGCAGCTGAATCAAATTGAACAATTGGTTAAAAAAATAAAGTCTTTCTAGACATCAGCCTTTTAGACAAAGATTTTTGGCTTCTGTTTTAATGTTTTTTCAGCTAAGTCTGTAAGCAAATACGTTAAATATATATGTGCTTCAGCACACTAGTGTGTCTTATTCTAACTTTAAAGTGTTAGTGCTAAACTCATGAAGGCTAGAGGATCACATTCACTCCTAAAAATTATTTTCTGTGTTCAGGAGGAATGATTGAATTCATATTGTTGATCCTTAGACTCGTTCATCACTGTCCCACCAAATGGTCATGAGATGAGTCTAGATTTATTAATTTTTAAAATGGTTATTATGAGTTTAAATTACAGAGGCCCAAATTGTGGCTTCAACTACAGAAATATGGTAGATTTTATTAGAAAACTAATAAATTGATTTTAAAGAGAATATGTCATCCTGCATTGAGGTAGAGAAATAAGTTAATAAAATGATTGAAAACACAAATGTAATAAAGCAGTTTAAAAAGTCTACTCCCATATTTTGTCCATAGGAATTAGAAGTGTTTAGGGAATCAAGAAGGATTTAGGGGCGCCTGGGTGGCGCAGTCGGTTAAGCGTCCGACTTCAGCCAGGTCACGATCTCGCGGTCTGTGAGTTCGAGCCCCGCGTCAGGCTCTGGGCTGATGGCACAGAGCCTGGAGCCTGTTTCCGATTCTGTGTCTCCCTCTCTCTCTGCCCCTCCCCTGTTCATGCTCTGTCTCTCTCTGTCCCAAAAATAAATAAACGTTGAAAAAAAAATTAAAAAAAAAAAAGAAAGATTGCAGATAAAGAATCCAGTGGTGAAAAAGCAATTTGGGAACATAATTTATAATTAAGAACAACTATACTGATTAATCACAGAAAATCTGGGCATATTTGATGGGAGAAGTGTACAAAGAAGAGTATAAAATAGTATAAGAGAATTATTAGGTGAGTTTTGAGGCAGTACATTTACTTAAGAGGAACTTAGTTATAACCTATGCCCTAAGGGAACAAGTCTGAGGAATTTAAAGGGGAGTAAGATGAAAAATGATAGATCAAGTTCAGACGTAGGTTAGAAATTGTACTATTATCCAACTCAGGAAGGTGAAGGTGAACATGATTTGTCTAAAGAATAATTTTGACAGGCCAAATTTTTATTGATTTTATACTTCTCACTATATGTGAACCCACAAAATGAAATATAGAAGAATATATTAATAAAACAAATGTCTGAGTCAGAAATCAAATGGAAAACAAAAGAAAAGAAAGCATGAAAATCAAGTAAAGAGTAATAACCCTGCATATGTCAGAGATTAAAAGATACCATCTTAAGAAGCAGGTTAAACTGTCTTCCTGAAAGGCATAGAGAAACAACAGAGGAGAATGACACATTACAGGCACATTCCACCCCTGAAGGGAAAAAAGGAAATAGCAGATGTAAATGCTGATTATACCTTGGGAGATTCAAAAGCAGAGGGAAGGCACTGATTTAAGGAGCACACGAGTGGGTTATTAGTCATTATTAGGTTCCTTGGGGAATACATTTCAAAAGTGGCATCATCAGCTCCACTTCAGAAATCTGCAGTGATACTCCAGCAGAAATAAATGTTGGAATAAACATAAACCCATCTTTATGAGAAATATTTCATAAGACCAGACATTTCTTTAGCAGGAGAGAGTGGGAGAAGTTACTGTGGCATAGGACTGATGATATTGGTTCCAAGAAGATAATGAAGGCTATGTCACTAGGCTGAGACCACCCTGAGTGTAGCATTTGGGTACCAGAAATGTGGGACCAAAGCAAAAACAGGAATTAAAAATCTGAAATATACAAATAGAAAAATAATTCTAAAATAAGACTTGGTGACTGGGGCTGTCACCATTTCAAATGAACAAAATGTATGTTCTTCATAAGATAAAGTCAATGCATCATTCCAAAATGAATCTCTATGGGAAATTTCTCCTCATTTTTTTGAGACTCCCTGGTTGTGGACTCTGATAAACTAGCATCCTGGTATTCTGACCTGTTGGAATCCTGGGAAAACTTAAACCAAAATTATTTTTGTCAGTCATTTTATTCTTCCATCACATACCACAAAGTCTTAGCTATGGTGAATGTGCATTCTTAATAAAAAGCATATAGAGTTGACAGTACAAATTCTGAGGCCTGCATTCATTCCATTTAGAGAATTCCAGAGACTTATTCTGTTTTTACTTCATTGTGAAATAAATCTGTTTTCAAAGAACAAACTTTCTGCTCCACTACTCCATGCCCTAAATGCAAAGAGGCTTACTCCTGAATGGAAAGAAAATTTATATAAGCCACATTCTGTAACATCAGCTTAATCAGCAACAGGGCCTATATTTTTATTTCTATCTCCTTTACTCCTTACCTATCTCTTAATTGAGTTTACAATTTGGGCAGGGAAATGGCTGTTCTATTTAGGGATCCTTTTAAACCATAACAATAGGGAATTCTTGTTGGCATTTGATAGTAAAAATATCACATAGTTAACAACTTAAATGACATAAGACATTCCTTTTTATTTCATTTATTCAGAAAGGACACACACATACTCTTTGCATTATATTCATAATATTTCTCTAGGGATTTTGAGGTCTTAGGCAATGTTTAAAAATGCTTGTTTGAAATGGTACTGAATTAGAAATCAGAGTTTGGCTTTTATCAAATCAAAGAGTAAGCTGTCACTAACTGGCTTGGGTAAATCAGTTAACTTTCAAAAGTTTGAATTTCTACAACTTTAAAATAGTTGTTTTAGATTAAATTATTCCCATGATTTATCCATAACAGATAACTCATAATAGCTTAAAACTGGAGGTTACACAAATGTACATTAATAGCAGAATGGACAAATAAATATTGGCACATGCCTTTGGTGAAGATAAAAATTATTTATGTTGAGTGTATATCTTGGAGTGGAATTACTGAGTCATAGTGTATGCATATATTCATCTTGGTAGCTATTGGCAAAAATTTTTTGAAAGTGCTTGACTATACCAATATATTCTCTTAAAAGCAGTATTTTATCAATATATCAGTTATTCATATCCTTGAGAACATCTACCATTTTCTATTTTTTTTTAATTTTGGCCATTCACATGGCATGTAGTGGTATTTCATTGTGATGTTGACATTCATTTTCATGATGACTGATAAAGTTGAATATTTTAAATATGTTTATTGGCCATAAAACTTTTGTTTCTAGAACTTCATTTTTTTACTTATAATTCTAGCATAGTAGGCCCAGCTAATGGGAAACTTTCTCTGGTACAAATGCCTAACTAGTCTTGATAGAGCAAAACAATTAAAATATCCAGTGAAATATGTTTCTGAAGCCAAAAGAAATTAAGAAAAATCATCAAGTACTAGAAGCAAAGAGAAAAATTAAAACCAGGATGTTAACCTCATAAAGTGGCTATAGTGAAATGGATATAATCACTGAGTAAACTCAGACGCTCTAACATTAAGGTCTTGGGTCAGCATCATGCATAGACAGAAAATTACATCTTAACTCTATGTGAGGTGAAAGGTTGAATCTGAGACTACTGCATAAAACTGTTACACTCTCAGTGAAAGAAATACCAGAAAAATTATTTCCAATCGTCCAAAAAGAGTGCCAAAAATACTTGCCTTACCTAATGTTTTGGGTGGGAAAATGTACTATCCTTTGAGAAACTAAAACCACAAACATGAGCTACACACAGGTTTAGAGACTGAATTTAACCTTTCCAGAAGGCTAAGGAATCACCAAAAAAAAAAAAAAAAAATGCATAGAGATAAATCCAAGACCAAAGATACCTTTCAAGTACATGGAAGAGGTAGCAAACAATTCCCATGAGATTCCTACCAAAAAAAAAAAAAAGTCCTGCTAAAAATGAGCTCAAAACAAACAAATAAATAGTTACAAAACACACACAACACAACAATGGTATATTTTCAGGGACAGTCAGAAGTCACAGCTAATAGGATAAGCACAAGTACATGATGTATGACGATCTAAAATAAACTACATGAGTATATTTTTAATAATTAAGATTTCAAAATAATGAAAATCATAGGAAAAAAGAAAACATCATGAAAAAAGAATGGTCGGATTTGAAAAAAAATACTAAATAAGAGTTTTAACAATGAAATTGAGTGGACAGGCTAGAAAAAACTGAATAGAGTATTATTGAATCATAAGGTAGATAAAAGAAAGCTACCCAGAATGCATCACAGAGTGATGAAAATATGGAAAGTGTAGAAGAGGTTTGGAAACTAAGAATGTATTGGAAAACTATAATATGACTAATAGCTCCAGAAGAGATAAGCTAGAGTGGATGAAAGATATGAGAGTGGTTCTCAGAGTTAAACAATTCTAAAAGGTATACATTATTTTGGAGGAACTTAAAGGCTTGGCTTAAGTTTAACTTTTTATTAATTTTTAAAAAAAATTTTTAATGTTTATTAGACAGAGATAGAGCATGAGTGGGGGAGGGGCAGAGAGAGAGGGAGACACAGAATCCGAAGCTGGCTCCAGGCTCTAAGCTGTCAGCACAGAGCCCGATGCGGGGCTGGAGCTCACAAACCGTGAGATCATGACCTGAGCTGAAGTCGGTCACTCAACCGACTGAGCCACCCAGGTGCCCATTAACTTTAATTTTTTAGGTAAAATATAAATGCTAAAATTTTTAATTAAGCATAAAAAACATTCAGAAACTTATTAATTGCTTATACTAATATGGGAAGTAAGAGAGGCCTGAATGAAGCTTGATCAATTCAATAGGGGTCAAGGAGGAGGAGAATACAGTAAAAATAACAGCTTGGAAAATAAAAAGGACAAAATCAGACTATAAAAATAAATGAAAATGTATCACTAATAAATATATATAACTGGATAGAGGAACTTAAAAGAGATTATCAGCTGATTAAAAAATAATATCCAGCTATATGTTGTTTATAAAAGAGACATAAACTTAAGAACATAGAAAAGTTGAAAACAAAAAGATGTATCAGGCATACACTAAAAAAAAAAAATCTGATATAGTTTTATTAATATAAAATCAATACATTGTATGAGAAAATCCTTAGGGATAAAGGAGATCATTACATAATGATACACAGATACATTCTTTTCAAAGATAATAGTTCTGAAATTATATGTATCTGATTCCATAGCCTCAAAATACATACACAAAATTTGACAAAGCTAAAAGGAGAAATTGACAAACCCACTATCATAATATAATATTGTAGCACTCTGCTCTTCGTAATTGAATAATCAAGTAATAAAAATATTTTAAATATATACCATGTTTTAACCATACTTAAAATAATTTGATTTCATGAATAACCATAGATTCCTATATCCAACCATTAGGAATTATATGTTATTTCCAAATATATATATGGCACTTTTAAAAATTGATCACATATTAGACCACAAACTGAGTCTCAACAAGTAACAAATATATTCTTTTATTATAATTAATATACATAAAAATCAAACAGAAAAATATAACCAAGTTACTGCTATCCATTTGTAAAGGAAACACGTCTGCATAATTCATAGATCAAAGGAGACATCATGAGAGAAATTAGAAAAAATGTAATTTTAGAACAGCAAAAATAACTCATATCAAAATTTGAGTGGACCCACAAAAAAAATTTGTAGAAACTAAAATTCCACTTAGATGAGAATGGATAATTTTAAATGCATGCAATAGAAGAAAGTAAGTTTTAAAACTAATCTCAATTATACTTCAAAACTAAATAAAAAAAAACTAATTTGGAAGCTGAAAAAAAATTAATCACCCACTTTGAAAATGTAGAAAGTTAGCATCAAGATAAACCAAAAGAAAACATTGGAGCAAGGTAATATGAAAGGAGCAAATATTCATAAAGTAAATAACAACATAAAAAAACAAGGAAATAATACAGAGGATCAACAAAGAAACACTCAAATATTTGAAAGTAGTAATAAAATAGACAAACTTCTTAAATTATTTACCAAGAATAAAAGAGCAGTTACTAAAAATAAATGTTAAAATAAATAGGGGCAGACGGCTGCACATAGTTCTAAATAATATTTAAAAAGGAACATTTTATAACCCATTTATGAAACAATTATAACCTAAAAACACAAATGAAAAACAATATGAAGAAGGAAATGATAGACCAGTCTAATTCATTAAAATAGATACTGAAATCTTAATGAAATAGCAGTAATCCAACTCCCTTAATATATTTAAAAATATATCTTGACCAAATTGAGTTTAATCCAGGATTATAGGGATATAGGGATTTTTCAGTATTAAAATAAATGTTAGTTTAAGTCTTCTAGTTTCATCAACATGGTATGCTGAATGGACAGGAAACATTACTGGTATAGAGCATCCAAAATTTCTGAAAGAGAAATATAAAATTTTCTTGTGAGTACATGGGTGTACTGGTGGGAAAGAAAGATAAATACCTGGATGCTAGAAACAATGAGAAACTATAAATTTGGAGACAAAAGGAAGCACTGGAGCACGCATATGTTTTTGGGGCTTCTGACTTCAAGAAACATGAAATTTGGTTTAAAATGAACCATTCTATGCAGACTTAGAAAACTGTATCTATTGAAAATAGCATGTAGATTAAATAATATACACACATACTATTGTTAAATAATTTTTAAAGGTATTAAAGTATAACAAAGGAATAAGTAAGTATAAAAATTATCAAATATATCTGAAGAATGAAATAGATCTCCATACATATTTCCATCAATATATGTATACATGAATTTAGAAATTCAATGAACAGGATAAATAGCTGATTAGGCACAAAAAGAATAAAAAAGCTGCAAGTCAGATATGAACATTATGAGAGAAGTCAGTAGAGGGACAAAGTGATGAAAATTAAGGGACACAAAAGATGGAGTGAGAAAGTAGGTTCAACATAAATCTAATCTGCAAAGCAGATGAAGATAAAGAGATTGGGAAAAAGCAATTTTTGGAAGATAACTGACAATTTTTCAGAATTGATGAGAGGTGTGAGTCTTTAGTTTTGAAATTTCAAGAAGACTAATAGATTTCAAGAAGGATAAATAAGGAAAGCAATCCATGGTTTGAAAATTCAGAACACCAAAGACAATGGTAAAAACAGCCAAGAAGAAAAGAAAGATGAGATACAAAGAACAATTAGATTGTCAGTTGACTTCTCAATAGCTGCAGTGAAAACCAGAGAACAGTGAAATAATACATAGTCAAGAAAATGTGTAACTGTCAACTTAAAATTTACCTAAGAAAAGCAGTTTTTCAAAAATTACACCATAATAAAGATATATTTGGATAAACATAAACTGTGAAGTTTACTGCCAACAGTTTTTCACTGAAGGAACTTCTGAAGGTTGCTCTTCAGGACAAAGGAAAGTAATCCCAGAAGAAAAGTCAAGGGTACAAGAAACAATTGTATATGTTTAGAAACATAGAAATAAAAACTAAATACAATTTGACTATATAAAACAATAAGTAAGTGTATTCATGAGCATTTTCTGCAGTTAAAACCCCCAAATCTCAGTATGACCAGTTTTCAGCTATGTTCCATGTGTCTTCTCGTTCTAGAACACTAACTAAAAAAAATAGACCTTATATTGGACATGCTGGTTTCATGGTGGAAGGCAGGGGAAAGAGTGAAAAACAATGTGATAGTAATTAAAGGTCTGGTGGCTATAGGAATATTGGCACTTCTGTTTAAATCACATTGACCAAAGAAAGTAACATGGTCAAGCCTGAAATGGTACAAGCGAGAGTATATATATCATTTTATATACTTTCCTGTATGATTTAATCATTGCATAATTTAGCCATATGTTTTCTTGTTTTATGTATGGATTTTACTTTGTCCTAAGATTGCCAGAATGGAGTCATGAAGTGACTGCAAGAATGAAGGTAATCTCTCCCTCTCTCTCTGCCCCTACCCCTCTCTTTCTCGATCATTCTCACTTAAAATAAATAAATAAACATTAAAAAAAAAGAATGGTGGTCAGGAAGGTTAATTTATCATTTCAGCATTATGTTGTACCTGAAACCATTGCTCCTCTTGGCATCACTTAAGTTGGATGCTTGTCATCAAAGAAAACTAGGGGAGTTTTCTCTGGGCTCCAGATTTAATGAACAAATGAACAAACAGTTCAAAGAGTCAAATAAACAAGTAAAAAAAATGTTGCCAGCCAATATAAATGTTAATTAACCAAATGCTCAGAATATAACCAGAAATATTTTCTAGACAGACAACAAGCACCTACACAATTTTATAATAAAATTGTGCTTGTAAAATATTTTATACTTTGTTGATGTGCTAACAAGGAATTCCACACTTCACTGAAAAGTCATTGGGACACCTGGGTAGCACAGTCAGTTGAGCTTCTGACTCTTGAGTTTGGCTAAGGTCATGATCTCATGGTTTATAGGTTCAAGCCCCATATGAGGCTCTGCGTGAGACCTGCTTGAGATTCTGTCTTTTCTCTCTGCCCCTTCCCCACTCGTGCTCTCTCACTCTCTCTCTCAAAATAAATAAACTTAATAAAAGTCATTAATAAAATTTTCAGGTCATTAGTGTACACTTAATGTCTCAGCTTTGAAACCCTATTATCTGAAGAATTCTTTCTGATAGACAGGTTAGCTCTTAGCATATGCTGAGTCAGGATGAAATCTGCTCCATCTTTTCTACCCACCTAGCAGCTAGCCTCTGGATACTGCTGAGGCGGTGTTTCTAGGCCTTGTTCAGGAAATCCAAGAAAATTTATTTAACTATTTATGACCTACAGGTTCATTCAAGTTTCCTAAAGAAAATCCTCATAATCTGATACACTGGATTTCTGGCCTAATGGGTCTATTGAGTGACCATTTATGTGTTTAAAATATAAATTATTAATATTCTCGTACTTGAATAAAATTATAAAGAAAAACAGTTTATAATTTAATTGCCTGTGTAACTCACGTCAATATATCTTAAAGCAATACAAACACATTGTTACAAAATTCTACCAGGTGTATATGCATAATATTTTTTAACTTCTTATAAAACTGCATATTACTTTACAGACCATTTTGCACATTGAATAAGGCACCATAAAAATCTTGAAAATTGTTCCATTTCAGTATATACAGATATTTGTATTTAACAGCTACTTATCACTGTACTTTATCATTGAATAATACCATAATTTACTTAATGATTCTACTGGTGATGAATTTGTGATTTACTTCCATTCTTATAATCATTATGAACAGTGCTTCAGTGAACATCCTTATACATGCATATTTTGATGTAACTCTATAAACATATCCATATATTCTTAGTTTCTTTATGTGTCCTCTAGGCCCAACAAACTACAGGGATTTTTGTAATGCGTATGAGGGAGTTATAAAAACACTTGTAGCAGTGCATAAATAAGGTTGACATCTTTTATAGAGAAGGGAAAATGAACACATTCAAGGAACAAACTGTTAATATTTTCTGTGAAATTTGTGTGTCAACTTTGTTAAGATTTTTTTAGTGTTGTGGGGGAGATGAAATTTTACCTGTTATGACCTCTCTCTACTGAAATACAAAACCTGCCAAACCAAAGCTATAGTACTTGCTAATCTATATGAGGGGTGAGTTTTGTATTTTCCAAAGATTATATTTGTATTTTCAAAGACTGTATCCACCAGTGGCATAGCGAGAATAAATAGTGCCTGTGAGAAATAAAATACATTTTCATCACCTTTCTCTTACTGAATGCTTCCTAAGTGTTAAAATTTCCAAAGACTAAAAATGTTATGGTTCTCACAGACATATGTTGAGTGAACTATGTCTGTCTCTAGTCCCCTATTAATTCTGACTGCAGTTTTCAAAGATTACTATTTAGAAAATCAGGGAAAGATATGAGAGTAGGATTTGTTGATGATACAGTCCTAGACACTAGTATACTTGTGACAGTATGCTCAGAAATATTAGCCAGACTTTTTGGTTGAATATTTCAATGTACATCATTTTAATAATCTAAAGTGATATTATGAGTAGGTGGTCTATCTTTGGAGATATTATACTCTTTTAAATAAAGGCTTTTTGGGGAGAGGTGGTTCAGAAAAAAAATTAAATACATATCACAAATTCTCTCCATCTCCCAAGTACACCCTCAGGATCCAAAGTATAGATTCTTCATTTCTCAATTTAAAAGTAGGGTTACTTTGGTAATGAGAAAAGAGTTTATATAAAATTCTGCCAGTCTCTAGGAAAATGAGGTTAGAAATGAGAGACTGCATGAGTCCCCTGGTGTTTTGGAGATCTGCAACTTGTCTCAGTTTAATCTATGCCAGAATGGGAATAGACCTCAGTTAGAAGAGATCAAATTAGCTCTGGAGGAAGGCCTCAGAACTCTTGATTTATGACACTCCCATGCAGCCACTCACTGAGCTGAACATGACTTTGCTTGTTGACCTAGCACACATCCAGCCCTTTAATGACCTTGGTAATTATAAGAAGCTGCCCACAATTTAGCATCTAGTGGTTCATGAAAAAACCTGCTGCTGTTAGGAAAAACTTGTTCAATCTACCAAAAAAACAGAGGTAAGCCTGGAGATACGGCACTCCTCAAAAGCCTTGTGAGTGAAGGAAATGATGTCCTTTTTTTTCTTCATGGCTGTAATACAATTCCTGATATGTTTTCTTATGACATAGCTATAGGTGTTTGTAAGTCTGTTGGAAGTGATCTAAATAGGCCAAAACCATGAATGTATATCAACTTACTACTTTCATTGTTATTGGTCTCTATTAAGAAATAATTCTTTCCCTTTTACCTTTTCTACCAGCAGAGTTTCCAGTTGATCTCTCTGAGTGATGATTATATGGATCTGCATCACTCTGTGGCACTAATATGTAGGTGAGTTTGTCATACAACACTCGTCCTTGATGGTTCCTTTAAGATGAATTATATCAGTGTCCCATGATGCATTATTTGAAGGCACCCATACTTCAGACTGCCTAGGTGTTTTCTTTCATTTAAGGTCACATTAAACAAATATGCTTTGATAATGAAAAACATGACAAGAGACTATTACTGAAACATGATTGACCATCTCTGACACTTGATACAGATTATTGTCCTGTAAGATTATAACATTAAATGACCTGAAGATGAGGTTGAACAAAGAAAAATCCTACATTCTGTGAGAGTGTTATAACAAAAATAAGCCTTTTTTCCAAGTGTCTGAAATGCTAAACCAATTTCCACATGGGGACAGTGCAATAAGTAGTCACTAACAGGGTTTCTTCTGTACTAGAACAGTTGGCTATTAACAGAAGTTAGTCGCACTGTGTGGAGCTCAAAAATATAATCTAAATATTAATCATGTGAAAGAAGAAATACTTTTTATCTTGGATAAATAACATGCCCATATATTGTATTCATTTATTTTTTTTAACGTTTATTTACTTTTGAGACAGAGAGAGACAGAGGATGAACGGTGGAGGGTCAGAGAGAGAGGGGGGGACACAGAATCTGAAATGGGCTCCAGGCTCTGAGCTGTCAGCACAGAGCCGGACACGGGGCTCGAACTCACGAGCAGTGAGATCATGACCTGAGCCGAAGTCAGACGCTTAACCGACTGAGCCACCCAGGTGCCCCTCCATATATTTTAATTTAAATGCTATGTTGGGAGCACTTGGGTGGGTCAGTCAGTTAAGTGTCTGACTCTTGATTTTAGCTCAGGTCATGATCTAACACTTTGTGAGTTTGAGCCACGTGTCAGGATCTGTGCTGACAGTGCAGAGACTGCCTGGGATCCTCTCTCTCTACCCCTCCTCTGCTCTCTCTCTCTGTCTCTCTCTTTCTCAAAATAAATAAATAAACTTAAAAAAATACATACATTCTATGTTGATTTGTTAATGTACTCATTTGATTTTTATAATTGTGCCCACATATCTATTCCTTAAGTATGTTTTTGTAGCTTGAAATTACAAATCTATTTATCTCACAGTTTCTGTAGGCCAGATATCTGAGTATGGCACTATTGGATATACTGCTCAGGATCTTACTGGGCTGAGATTAGGGTGTCAGCTGCCATTTTCATTTAGGGTTTGAAGTTCTTTTCTAAGCTCACAAGTCATTGAAGAACTTATTTTCTTGTGATTTTAGAACTGAAGGTTTGTTTTCTGGTTGGCTATTGGCCAGGGGTTGTTCTCAGTTCCTCTAGAGGTTGTTTTCAGGTCTTTACTGTGTGGCTCTTCCATACTCAAGTCAGCAGTGTGGCACTTTGAATCTCCCTCTTGGAAAATCTCTTTAAGTTATTTTTAACATTGATTAGGCACTGGTGCCTCAGGACATAAAGGAGTTAACATAGTTAAACAGAGCAAACCCAATAAGAACCACATGCAATTTTTAAAAAATGTAATTCTATATGCAACTAATGCTGTCCTCAGCAGTGAGGTAAGGAGGGGGGAAGATTGCATAAATCATGGTCCTTGAATGGACTTTTTTTTCCAAAGAAGTTATACAAATGGCCATATACCTTAAAATGTCACTAATTATCAGAGAAATGCAAATCAAAACTACAATGAGATATCACCTCATATCTGTTAGACTGGCTATCATCAAAAAGACAAGATATAACAAGTGTTGGTGAGAATGTGGAGAAAAGGGATCACTTGTGTGCTGTTGGTGGGAATGGAAACTGGTACAGACACTATGGAAAACAGTGTGAAGGTTCATCAAAAACCAAAAATAGTACTACAATGTGATCTAGCAACTCCGCATTTGGGTATTCATCTGAAGGAAAATAAATTGCTCTCACGAATGATATCTGCACCTTGTTCATTGCAGCATTATTCTCAATATCCAAGACATGCAAACAATGTTAATGGATGAGTAAATTTTAAAAAATGTGATATATATGAATGGAAATTCTGCCACTTATGACAGCATGGATAAACCTTGAGAGCATTATGCTGAATGAAATAAGTCAGACACAAAAAGCCAACTGCTTTATGATCTCCCTTATATGTAGAATCTAAAGAAAACCAAACCTACATATACAGAGAACATATTGGTGGTTGCCAGAGGTGAGGTGTCGGTGTTGGGTGAAATGGATGAAGGTGTCCAAAAGGTACAAATTCCAGTTATAAGATAAGCAAGTTCTAGGGAAGTAATGTAAAGCATGGTGACTATAGTCACTTGTCAATTCTCCCATCATCATTTTTAGTGAGATTCTGTTTTGAGACTACCATATTTTAATTTTCCACTCTTTTGGAGTCTTATTTAAAACGTATAAATGTTGAATAAATATGCTAATCTATTTCCCCAATACACAATGAAGATGCAGCCAGGATTAGTTCATTTTTGCAACTTCAGATATTCCAAGGACCTTACTTTTTTGCTGATAGCTGTTTACGTAAGAGGTTTAACTTCTGCTCAATTTCCTAAATTTATTTTATACATTTTCAAATCTAAATACTTAATAAGAAAATAAATTAAATTGTTTGACAGTTTTATTTATCATTTATTTCAAAAATGCCTCCATTTACTGGCAGAATTTTCTTCTTATATATATCCTTAGTTTTCATTGCTGTAGCAGTATTGCTCTTCAACATTTATTAAGGATCTATATTACACTGTGTACAATACAAACACATATAAAACAAAGTCCATGCTTTTGTGAAGATTTCTTCTTATGAATGATGGTATGGTAGAGGAAATTGGTATTATGTAAGATGCTTTTAGACTTAATTGTGATGGATAAAAGGGTCCGGAGGTAAGCTTTCTGATAATTTTATACAATTCACTTTATTATGCCTTTTTTCAGTTCCTTTATTTGACTATATTTCCTTCTCTTTTCTTATTTGACTTTAACTAATACAATTAAATTTATTGTTGTTCTTAATGTATACTTGGAGATGTGATAGCAAAGTATAAACAGCATGAACCTTGGTACCAGACAAGGGTTCAAATTATGGATCTATTGCTCACAGACGGTGTGGCTTTGGATAGTTATTTAATCTTTATAAATTCTCCTTTTAACATATAAAATGAGATTATAATATTCTATCTTCTTTTAGAGCTATTGTGGGGATATAATAGAATACTGTATATAGCATAGTTAGTATTATGCCTAGAATAGACTGGATGTTCAAAAATGTTAGATATTATACCACTCTTTTCTGTCCCAACTCACTTTTTCTTGTTTTTCTTTTAAGATTCAATTTAATTCAGGTATAATTTACATACAATAAAATTAATAAATTTTAAGTGTAACGTTTCATGAAATTTTATTATAACATACAATCGTGTTACAAGTTATGTAATATCTTACTTCCACCGTGTCAAAAAGTCAAAAAGAGTACAAATCTTTTCCTGTCAATATCTTCCTTCAAACCCCATGCCTTGCCGACTATAAACTTATTTTTGTTATAATGTGTTTTTTATATATTTTTTCTGTTTATTTTATTTTTATTATTTTCTTATTTTGAGAGAGAGAGCAGGGGAAGGGCAAAGAGAGAGGGAGACTGAGGATCTGAAGCGAGCTCGTGCTGACAGCAGAGAGCCTGATATGGGGCTTGAACCCATGAACCGTGAGATCATGACCTGAGCCAAAGTTGGATGCTTAACCAACTGAGCCACCCAGGTGCCCCTGCTTTTTTATATGGTTTAATTTAAGAGAAATTATATAGTATATAGGCATTTATGTCTGACTTCTTTTGCACACCATAATGCTGTTGAGATTAATCATGTTGTTTCATGTGTAGTCAATCTCTTTCAATCGCTGGATGGTATTCAATTGATGGTCATTTTTATTGTTTACAGCTTTTGCCTGCTATGATTAAAACTGTTATAAACATTAATCTCAAGTCTTTTTGAGGATCTACGTTTTTATTTATTTTGACTAAATACTTTGGAGAGTAGGAACATTTATTATTGCATTTTTAACTATATAAGAAACTGTAAAATTGTACATATACCATTTTATATTTCTGCCAGAAGTATATGAGAGGTACAATTCCTCTATGTCATCCAAAAACTTGGTATGATTAATATTTTAAATTTTAGGCTTTTTTTAGTATGTGGATAGACTATCTTCTGGCTTTGTTTTCTGTTTCCCTAATAACTAATGATGCTTAGCATATTACATGTATTTATTAGCCAGTTTTATATCATTTCATTAATGTGTTCAAATAAGCCCATTTCATTATTAAGTTGCTTACTTTGTTATAATTAATTTGTTAGGACTTCCATTACAATGTTAAATAGAAGTAATGAAAGTGAACATTCTTGCCTTGTTCCCAATCTTAACAGAAAAGCAGGATTTCTTTTTTAGCATTAATATATTAGTTATAAACTTTATAAATACCTTTATCAGGGTAAGGGAATTTCCTCTACTTTTAGTTATTTGATTTTTTTCTCTTATTATTAATGGGGATAAATCCTGCCAAATGCTCTTTTACATTAATTGAGATGATAGTTTTTTTTTATTTTTTTAGGTTATTTTTTCTAAAAACAATGGTATTTTATTAGGCTTGTTTGTCATTAAACATTGTATTTAAATTATTTGTCATGGATTAAGTATTGAGGAGAAGGACTGAAGAGGTGAAGGAAGGACAGACAGAATATCTCACATCTGGCAGGTTGAGGGAGTTCATGCCCATTGGTCTCCTTTTTTCCTTTTTTTTTTTTTAACTTAAATTCAAGTTAGCTAATATACAGTGTAGTCTTGACTTCAGGAGTAGAACCCAGTGATTCATCTCTTACATATGATATCCAGTGTTCATCCAAAAAAGTGCCTTTCTAAATGTCCGTCACCCATTTACCCCATCTCCCCACTCACATCCCCTCCAGCAGCCCTCAGTTTGTTCTCTGTATTTAAGAGTCTCGTATGGTTTGCCTCCCTCTATGATTTTATGTTTTTTTTTCTTCCCTTCCCCTATGTTCATCCATGGTGTTTCTCAAATTCCCTCTTATTATGACAAATTGATTTTTGTGTATTGAAATACATTTGCATTCCTGTAACATAATTTGTTCATGATGTAATGTTTTTGTTATATGTATTTTAATTCAATTTGCTAAGATTTTGTTATGGATTATGTGCCCTTCCATGAGACATAATCTATAATTTTCTTTATGCATTATATCCATTTTTTTCTGGTTTTGGTATCAGGATAATAAGTTTTGAACTGTTCTTAACTCTTCTATATTTTAGAAATATTTGTGTAAATTTGGTATTATTTCTTCCTTAAATGTTTAATACAATTTACCATTGAAACTATCTGGGACTCAAGTTTCCTTTGGGTGAAGATTTATAACTAGTCAATTACTTTTTAATAAATTACAGGATTGTTGTTTATGAATGTTATTTTTCTTCTTGATTGAAATTCCATAGCGTGCCTTTCAATTATTTTTCCATTATTGAAATTATCGGTGTAAAATTTTATAATATTCCCTTAATCTCCTCTTAATGTCTGTGAGATCTATAATGATGTGCTTTCTTTCCTGATAATAGCTTATCAATTATATTGTTTGTAAATAAGTAGCTTTGTTCCTGTGATTTTTTCTATTGTTTTCTGTTTTGTATTTTATTGATTTATGTTCTTATCTTTATTATTGACTTCCTTCTTCTTGCTTTGAGTTTGATTTGCTCTAATTTTTCTACTTTCTTAAGATATCAGATGCTAAGTATTTGTATTCCAATTATGCATTCTAGAATTGGGGTAATAACCACAGGATAGGTTTAGGAAACCATTAGATCCAATGTGCGATGCTTCTTAGCTAAAACTCCATTAATCAAATGAACTCCATAAGCAAATACTGTGACTGAAGGACCACAGTGATGTTTTGAGTTTCCTGGAATCAGTGTCAGTTCAACGCTGGTGACCAGTAATCCTCAAAAATTCTACTTCTTGTTCCCAGTGCATAGCCACCTTGGTCAGAAGCTATAGGTCAATTTGGGGAAGTCCAAGAGTATACATTTTAGGTAATGTATCAGGATTCTTCTGCAAGTGGATTTAGCCTCCTCTTCATTCAAGGGGTTTTATTCTGAACCTGTAAACTGATTCAACTCTGGGAATTGATTGAGGGACTATGGCTCTCTCTTTTTATAATTACAATTAGACTTTCGTTCACTTGACCTAGAACATTTTTGCTTATATAGTTCAGGTAAGAATTGAGTAGCTTTTCTATTTATTTCAATTCTAGGAACCCCATGATTAACTAGTCACTGCCATAGGTCTGTGAGTCAGATTATTTTGATTCCTGCTTTGTCTCTACTGTCTATTACAGTAACCACATCTGCCTTGTTTTTGGAGGTTGAGTCCTGCCCCTGCCTTCATGGGATCCAGTTACTCCCATTGCATTTAGGTTTTCTAATTGAGTGGATAGGTTTTTTTTTTTTTCCTGAATAGTCAGGCTTACAGAGAAGAGCTATCACAGAGCTCTTCAAGGATGTTGGGGCTTCCCTCACAAATTGATTTCTCAAGGTATTGGTAAAATATATATCTCCTGGACATTCCCAGTATACGTGAGTCGGTCTTAAATGATAAATCCACTCTAATATTCCAATGTCCTAAGCCTCTGAATCCCCTCCTTTACATTAAACCAAGAAACGTCAAGCATTTCCAGTTCACTTACAGAGGGCCATCTTTTGGTCCATGTTTCAATCAAACAACCAAAGAAAGTGTTAGAGCCCCTTTCTAACTCCTGGAGCTACAATATTAAATGTAGAATCTTTGTTTAGTGAGTCTATATCAATAAATTCATCCTGGTACAATTTTTATTCCTTCCACCATTCTCCCACAAATTTACTGTCCAGTCCTACACATGCTCCCTAGATTTCTGCTTGTATAAATTAAAACAAAAACAAAAACAAAACAAAACAAAAAACCTCACGTAGTTCTTTTGGAGTATAACACACCTCACCATGGATCACATTTTGTATTTAACCTTTGTGGACCTGCTAGGAATTAAGTCTAGTTATAGGTCTAGAAACAAAAAGGGGTAGGAGGAAAGAGATCTCTCCTGAGGAGAATAAGCATTGTCTTACATTTTAACTCCCTCAAAGGAGGCAAAACTAATTCTTCAGACAATGCAGTTAATCTTCTCAGATCAAGGTGGAAAGGTGGATACCACTGTGGGTTGAAAGGTAGAGACCACTATCTACTATTACTGGCTACTATCATTGGGAGTGGGGAAGCCTCCTTCACTAGGGGTGGGAGACCTTTACTACTAGCAAAGAGGACACATCAAAATTTAAGAGCTCATTGTCCTCAAATTCATCATGGCTTTCCAATACGGACTCATACCAACTTACAAGATCCTGCTGACCTTAAAAAAACAGTTATTTTACCATCAAAATGATTTTATTTGGGTATAGCAAAGGAATTACAATTTGGGACAGGGAAATCATGGTGAACAACAAAGTCTGAGACACAGAGGAGAAGGGTTTGCTTTTATAGGAGAAAGGAAAAGAGTTTGCTTTTATAGTGGAAGGGGCTGGGCTGTTACTGGATAAGGAAAAATTCTTCCTTTCTCCTGCTAATATATGTAAAGGGGAATGCAAGAAATACTTCTTTTTTAAAATCCTATTTACTTTGAGAGAGGTAGAGAACCAGCAGGGGAGGGGCAGAGTGAGAGGGGGGCAGAGGATCCAAAGCAGGCTCTGTGCTGACAGCAGAGAGCCTGATGAGGTGCTCAAACTCACAAAGTAAGAGATTATGACCCTAGCCAAAGTCGGACGTTTAACTGACTGAGTCACCCATGTGCCACAAGAAATATTTCTTAAAATGAGCTGTAGTGTATGAGATCTCCCAACATCGGGGCTTCATGACTCCATTTTAAATGAAGTTTTGTTTATTTATTTTTACAATTCAACTCCTTCCCAATCAGAGACCTCACTTTAACAATAGATACCCTGTGAGTGTGAGAGTTCAATTTGGTTTTAACTCAGCCAATTATAGGATGATGTTCTGTGTTTGATTTTCAGCAATTTCAGCCTTGTTTCTACATGAAATAAGGCTCTCCATCAGGACACACAGAGAAGATCTTAGGTGACTTATGGGGTGCTTGAGTTGGCTATTTCAATTTCTGAGCTCATCCTTTTCTTCAGTACTTTGTCCAGTGATAATAGGAACAGCCAATCAATGTTATTATATTCCTTAATTTTTGAAATGTGTTCAAAAGTATCATATTCAAAGTCACATAGCTCCTTGCTTCTTATAAGTGGTTGATTAGGAGTATCCAATGATGCTGTTTTGCATATCTTTGTTAACAGTTCATATCATGGGCTGTCAGTGTTCTTTTTTACTACTGGAAGCAGAGTCATTAATTTTTAACTCTAATCAGGTTACAGAGATAATTCCATAAACCCCATAACCATTTCAGGAAACAGCCTTAAAATATTGTTCCTCTAGAACTACTCTTCGTACTCAACTCTACATAACTGAGGGTTCTCTAGAGATACAAAACCAATATTAGATATATAAACAGATGATAGATAATTTTATATATGTATATATTTATATTTAAGTTTTAAAAATTTTAATTCAAGTATAGCTAACATACAGTTTTATACTAGTTTCAGGTGTACAAAATAGTGATTCAACAATTCTATGCATTACTCAGTGCTCATCATGATAAGTGTACTCTATATCCATCACCTATTTCATGCATAATCCCGTGCACCTCTCCTCTGATAACCATCAGTTTGTTCTTTCTAGTTTAGTGTTTCTTGGTTTCTCTCTCTCTCTCTCTCTCTCTCTCTCTCTCTCTCTCTCTCTTTTAATTCATTTGCTCATTTGTTTTGTTTCTTAAATTCCACATATGAGTGGGGCACCTGGGTGGCTCAGTTGGTTAAAAGTGTCCAACTTCAGCTCAGGTCATGGTCTCATGTTTCGTGAGTTTGAGCCCCATGTCAGGTTCTGTGCTGACAGCTCAGAGCCTGGAGCCTGTTTCACATTCTGTGTCTCCCTCTCTCTCTGCCCCCTCCCACTTGTGCTCTCTCTCACAAAAATAAATAAAAACATTATTTTTTTTTGAAAAATTCCACATATGAGTGAAGTCATATGGCACTTGTCTTCATTTGACTGACTTCTGTTGTTAGAATTATACTTTCTAGCTCCAAGCAAGATATTACAAATGACAAGATTTCATTTTTTATGGCTGAATGATATTCCATTGTGAACATATATCATATATATTCTTTATCCATTCATCACTTGATAGACAATTGAGCTGCTTCCATATCTTGGCTATTGTAAATAATACTGCAATTAATATAGGGGTTCAAGTATCCTTGTGAATTAGTGTTTTTCTATTTTTGGGTAAATACCCATTAGTGCAATTACTGTAGGACAGTATAGTTCTTTTAACTTTTTGAGGAACCCCCATCCTGTCATCCACAGTGGCTGCACCAGTTTGCATTCCTCTACCAACATTGCATGAGGGTTACTTTTCTCTCTACATCCTCACCAACAATTATTTCTTGTGTTTTTGATTTGAGCCATTCTACAGATGTGAGATCATATTTTAATGCAGTTTTGATATGCATTTTCCTAATGATGATTTTGTTGAGCATCTTTTCATGTGTTTGTTGGTCATCAGGATGTCTTCTTTTGAGAAATATCTGTTCATGTCTTCTGCCCATGTTTTAATTGGATTATTTGTTTTTTGAGTGTTGAGTTGTATAGGTTCTTTATATATTTCACATAATAACTCTTTATTAGATACATCACTTGCAAATATCTTCTCCCATTTCATGGATTACCTTTTAGGTTTTTTGTTTGTTTGTTTTTCTTCTTCTTCCAATTAACTAAATTCCAGTTAGTTAACATACAATGTAACATTAGTTTCATGTGTAGAATATAATGATCCATCACTTACATACAACTCTCAGTATGCATCACAAGTTCCCTCCTTAATGCCCATCACTTAGGGGTGCTTGGCTGGCTCAGTAGGTTAAGCTGCCAACTTCAGCTCAGGTCATGATCTCACGGTTTGTAAGTTCAAGCCCCGTGTCAGGCTCTGTGCTGATAGCTCAGAGCCTGAAGCCTGCTTTGGATTCTGTGTTCCCCTCTCTCTTTGCTCCTCCCATGCTTTCACTCTGTCTCTAAAAAATAATAAACCTTTTTTTTTAAATGCCACCACTTATATAACCCATCATCCCACCCACCAGCCCTCTGGTAACCATAAGTTTGTTCTCCCTAGTTAAGAATGTTTTGTGGATTCCTCCCCCCCCCATGTTTTTTTTTTCTTAAATTCCCCATGTGAGTGAAATCATATGGAGTTTGTCTTTGACTGACTTATTTTCTTTAGCATAATACTATTTAGCTCCAAACACATCATTGCAAATGGCAAGATTTCATTATTTTTCATGACTGAGAATATTCCATTGTATATATATACCACATCTCCTATATGCATTCATCAGCTGATGGGCATTTAGGCTCTTTCAACAATTTGGCTATTGTTGATAATTCTGCTATTAATATCAGGGTGCATGTGCCCCTTTGAATTAGTATTTTTTTTATCCTTTGGGTAAATACCTATTAGTGCAATTGTTAGATCATAGGGTTGTTCTATTTTTGTCTTTTTGAATAAATTCCAGACCGCTTTACAGACTGCCTACACCATATTGTATTCTTACCAACAATGTAGGAGGGTTCCCCTTTCTCCACATCCTCACCAGCATCTGATGTTTCTTGTGTTGTTAATTTTAGCCATTCTGACTGGTGTGAGCTGATACCTCATTGTGGTTTTGATTTGTATTTCCCTTATGATGAATGATGTTGAGCATCTTTTCATGAGTCAGTTGACCATCTGGATGTCTTCTTTGGAAAACTGTCTATTCATGTCTTCTGCCCATTTCTTAACTGAATTATTGTTTTGGGCGTGTAAAGTTTTGTAAGTTCTCTATGTATTTTGGATACTAACCATTTATCATATATGTCATTTGAAAGTATCTTCACCCATTCCATAGGATGAGTTTTAGACTTGTTGATTGTTTCCTTCACTGTGAAGAAGCTTTTACTTTTTTGAAATCCCAATAGTGTAGTTTTTCTTTTGTTTCCCTTGCCTCAGGAGACATATCTAGTACGAAGTTTCTATATTCAATGTCAACAAATTTACTGCCCATGTTCGCCTCCAGGATTTTAATGGTTTCTTGTCTCATATTTATGTCTTTGATGCATTTTGAATTTATTTTTGCATATGGTGTAAAAAAGTTGTCTAGTTTCATTCTTTTGCATGTTGATATACAATTTTTTTCAATACCATTTGTTGAAGAGAGTGTCTTTTTTCCATTGGACATTCTTCCCTATTTGTCGAAGATTAGTTGACCATATAGTTGTGGGTCAGTTTCTGGGTTTTATATTCCATTCTAATGATCTATGAGTCAGTTTTTGTGCCAGTACCACACTGTCTTGATCACAACAGCTTTGTTCTGTTTTCCAATTATTTGCATATTTATTTTATTTAAATTGTATTTAGTTAACATACAGTGCGATATTGGTTTCAGAAGTAGAATTCAGTGGTTCATCACTTAAAAACAACATCCAACGCTCAATACAACAAGTGACCTCATTAATATCCATCACCCATCCAGCCCATCTCCCACCCACCTCCTTCCATTAACCCTCAATTTTTTCTCCATCATTAAGATTATCTTGTGGTATGTTTCTCTCTGTCCTCTTAACCCCCCTTTCCCATACGTTCATTTGTTTTTTTTTTTCTTAAATTACAAATATGAGTGAAATCATATAGTATTTGTCTTTCTCTGAGTGACTTATTTCGCTTAGTATAACACATTCTGGTTCCATCCACATCACTGCAAATGGCAAGATTGCTTCTCTTTTTGGTGGCTGAGTAATATTCCATTGAATATATACCACATCTTCTTTATACATTCATCAGTCAACAGACATTTGGGCTCTCTCCATAGTTTGGTTATTGTTGATAATGCTGCTAAAATCATTAGGGTGCACATACCCTTTAAAGCTGTAGTTTTGTATCCTTTGGATAAATACCTACTGGTGAAATTGCTGTATCATAGGGTAGTTCTATTTGTAGTTTCTTGGGGAACCTCCATAATGTTCTTCAGCGTGGCTGTACCAGTTTCCATTCCTACCAACAGTGCAAGAAGTTTCCCATTCTCTCCATCCTCGCCAACACCTGTTGTTTCTCATGTTGTTAATTTTAGCAATTCTGACAGGTGTGAGGTGGTATCTCATCATGGTTTTGATTTATATTTCCTTGATGATGTGTGATGTTCAGCATCTTTTCATGTGTCTGTTAGCCATCTGCATGTCTTCTTTGGAAAAGTATTTATGTGTTCTTCCCATTTCTTAACTAGGTTATTTGCTTTTTTACTGTTGAATTTGAGAAGTTCTTTATAGATTTGAATACTAACCCTCTATCAGATATGTCATTTGCAAATATTTGCTCTCATTCCATAGGTGATCAATACAGCCTTGCAATATAACTTGAAGTCTGGAATCATGATGCCTCCAGCTTTGTTTCTCTTTTTCAGGATTGTTTTGGCTCTTTGGGGACTTTTGTGGTTCTATAAAAATTTTAGCATTGTTGGTTCTAGCTCTGTGAAAAATGCTGGTGCTATTTTGATAAGGATTGCATTAAATGTGTAGATTGTTTTGGACAATACAGATATTTTAACAATGATTATTCTTCCAATCCTTGAACATGGAATGTTTTTCCATTTATTTGTGTTCTCTCAAATTTCTTTCATAAGTGTTCTACAGTTTTTGAAGTAAATGTCTTTTACCTCTTTGGTTAGGTTTATTCCTAGATATATTATGAGTTCTGGTGCAATTGTAAATGGGATTGATTCCTTGATATCTGTTTCTGCTGCTTCATTATTGTAGAGAATTACAACAGGTTTCTGTACTTTGACTTTGTATACTGTGACTTTACTGATTTCATGTTTCAGGTCAAGCAATTTTTTGATTGAATCTTTCACGTTTTCTTTTTTTTTTTTAATTTTTTTCAACGTTTTTTATTTATTTTTTGGGACAGAGAGAGACAGAGCATGAACAGGGGAGGGGCAGAGAGAGAGGGAGACACAGAATCGGAAACAGGCTCCAGGCTCCGAGCCATCAGCCCAGAGCCTGACGCGGGGCTCGAACTCACGGACCGCGAGATCGTGACCTGGCTGAAGTCGGACGCTTAACCGACTGCGCCACCCAGGCGCCCCTCTTTCACGTTTTCTATGTATAGGGTCATGTCATCTCCAAATAGTGAATGTTTGACTTCTTCCTTGCCAATTTGAATACCTTTTACTTCGTGTGTTTCTTATTGCTGTGGATGAGACTTCACATAGTATGTTACATAACAGTGGTGAGAATGGACATTCCTGTCTCATTCTTGACCATATAGGAAAGACTCTCAGTCTTCCCAATTGAGGTTGATATTAGCTGGGTTTTTTCATCTATGATATTTATTAAGTTTACTATTTTCTCTCTAAACCTACTCTATTGTGGGTTTTTTGTCATGAATGCCTGTTGTACTTTGGCAAATGCTTTTTCTACATCTATTGAAAGGATCACATAGATCTTATCCTTCCTTTATTTAAACGTAGTGTATCACATTGATTCATTTTTGAATGTTGAACCACACTTGCAGCCCAAGGATAACTCCCACTTCATTGTGGTGAATGAGTCTTTTAATGTACTGTTGGATTATATTTGCTAGTATTTTATTAAGAATGTTTGCATCCATGTTCATCAGGAATATTGGCTTGTAGTTATCTTTGCTAGTGGAGTCTTTATCTGGTTTTTAAAACTGGGGTAAAGCTGGCTGTATAGAATGAATTTAGTTTTAATTTCATTTGTATTTTGTGGAATAGTATGAGAACTATACGTATTAACTGTTCTTTAAATGATTGGTAGAATTCACCTGTTAATTCATCTGTCCCTAGACTTTTGACTGTTGAGAGTTGTTGATTACTCATTCAATTTCTTTGTAGCTTATCAATCTGTTTTGTATTTCCTACTGTTTCAATTTTGGTAGTTTATTTTTTGTAATTATTTTTAATTATGAAATTTATTGTCAAATTGGTTTCCATACAACACCCAGTGCTCATCCCAAAAGGTGTCCGCAATACCCATCACCCACCACACCTCCCTCCCACCCCCCATAAACCCTCAGTTTGTTCTCAGTTTTTAGGAGTCTTTATGGTTTGGCTCCCTCCATCTCTAACCATTTTTTTTCTTCCCCTCCCCCATGGGTTTCTGTTAGGTTTCTCAGGTTCCACATAGGAGTGAAAACATATGGAATCTGTACTGCTCTGTATGACTTATTTCCCTTAGCATAACACTCTCCAGTTCCATCCATGTTGCTACAAAAGGCCATATTTCATTCTTTCTCACTGCCACGTAGTATTCCATCGTGTATATAAACCACAATTTCTTTATCCATTCATCAGTTGATGGACATTTAGGCTCTTTCCACAATTTGGCTATTGTTGAAAGTGCTGCTATAAACATTGGGGTACAAGTGCCCCTATGCATCAGTACTCCTGTATCCCTTGGGTAAATTCCTAGCAGTGCTATTGCTGGTCATAGGGTAGGTCTATTTAAATTTTTTGAGGAACCTCCACACTGTTTTCCAGAACAGCTGCACCAATATGCATTCCTACCAACAGTGCAAGAGTGTTCCCATTTCTCCACATCCTCGCCAGCGTCTACAGTCTCCTGTTTTGTTCATTTTAGCCACTCTGAGTGGCATGAGGTGATATCTGAGTCTGGTTTTGATTTTTATTTCCCTGATCAGGAGCAACGTTGAAAATCTTTTCATGTGCCTGTTGGCCATCTGGATGTCTTCTTTACAGAAGTGTCTATTCATGTTTTCTGCCCAACTCTTCACTAGATTATTTGTTTTTGGGGTGTGGAGTTTGGTGATCTCTTTATACATTTTGGATACTAGCCCTTTGTCCGATATGTCATTTGCAAATATCTTTTTCCATTCCATCATTTGCTTTTTAGTTTTGTTGATTGTTTCCTTTGCTGTGCAGAAGCTTTTTATCTTCATAAGGTCCCAATAGTTCATTTTTGCTTTTAATTCCCTTGACTTTGGGGATGTGTCAAGTAAGAAATTGCTGCAGCTAAGGTCAGAGAGGTTTTTCCCTGCTTTCTCCTCTAGGGTTTTGATGGTTTCCTGTCTCACATTTAGGTTCTTTATCCATTTGAGTTTGTTTTTGTGAATGGTGTGAGAAAGTGGTCTAGTTTCATCTTTCTGCATGTTTCTGTCCAGTTCTCCCAGCACCATTTGTTAAAGAGACGGTCTTTTTTCCACTGGATATTCTTTCCTGCTTTGTCAAAGGTAGTTGGCCATACTTTTGTGGGTCTAGTTCTGGGGTTTCTATTCTATTCCATTGGTCTCTGTGTCTGTTTTTGTGCCAACACCATGCTGTCTTGATGATGACAGCTTTGTAGTAGAGGCTAAAGTCTGGGATTGTGATGCCTCCCGCTTTGGTCTTCTTCTTCTTCAAAATTACTTTGGCTATTCAGGGCCTTTTGTGGTTCCATACAAATTTTAGGATTGCTTGTTCTAGCTTCGAGAAGAATGCTGGTGCAATTTTGGTTGGGACAGCATTTAATGTGTAGATAGCTTTGGGTAGTATTGACATTTTAACAATATTTATTCTTCCAATCCATAAGCACGGAATGTTTTTCCATTTCTTTATATCTTCCTCAATTTCCTTCATACACTTTCTATAGTTTTCAGCATACAGATCTTTTACATCTTTGGCCAGGTTTATTCCTAGGTATTTTATGCTTCTTGGTGCAATTGTGAATGGGATCAGTTTTTTTATTTGTCTTTCTGCTTCTTCATTAATAGTGTATAAGAATGCAATTGATTTCTATACATGGATTTTGTATCCTACTACATTGCTGAATTCATGTATCAGTTCTAGCAGACTTTTGATGCAGTCTATCGGGTTTTCCATGTATAATATGTCATCTGCAAAAAGTGAAAGGTTAACTTCATCTTTGCCAATTTTGATGCCTTTGATTTCCTTTTGTTGTCTGATTGCTGATGCTAGAACTTCCAACACTATGTTAAACAACAGCAGTGAGAGTGGACATCCCTCTCGTGTTCCTGATCTCAAAGTGAAAGCTCTCTGTTTTTCCCCATTGAGGATGATGTTAGATGTGGGCTTTTCATAAATGGCTTTGATGATGTTTAGGTATGTTCTTTCTATCCAGACTTTCTCGATTTTTTTTTTTTTTAAGAAAGGATGCTGAATTTTGTCAAATGCATTTTCTGCATCGATTGACAGGATCATATGATTCTTATCGTTTCTTTTGTTAATGGGATGGATTACGTTTTTTAATTGGGGAATGTTGAGCCAGCCCTGCACCCCAGGAATGAACCCCACTTGAACAGGTTGAATAATTACTTTTATAAGCTGTTGAATTCGATTTGCTAGTATCTTATTGAGAAATTTTGCATCCATATTCATCAGAGATATTGGCCTGTAGTTCTCTTTTTTTGCTGATCTCTGTCCTGTTTTGGAATCAAAGTAATGCTGGCTTCAAATAATGAGTCTGGAAGTTTTCCTTCCCTTTCTATTTTTTGGAGCAGCTTGACAAGATTAGGTAGTATCTCTGCTTTAAATGTCTGGTAGAATTCCCCAGGGAAGCCATCTGGTCCTGGAATCTTATTTAATGGGAGATTTTTGATAACTAATTCGATTTCTTCACTGGTTATGGGTATGTTCAAGTTTTCTATTTCTCTCTGAGTTTTGGAAGTGTGTGGGTGTTTAAGAATTTGTCCATTTCTTCCAGGTTGTCCAGTTTGTTGGCAAATAATTTTTCATACTATTCCCTTATAAATGCTTGTATTTCTGAGGGATTGGAAGTAATAATTCCATTTCATTCATGTTTTAATCTATTTGGGTCATCCCCCTTTTCTTTTTGAGAAACCTGTCTACAGGATTATGAATTTTGTTTATTTATTTATTTTTTTTATTTTATTTTTTTTCAATATATGAAATTTATTGTCAAATTGGTTTCCATACAACAACCAGTGCTCATCCCAAAAGGTGCCCTCCTCAATACCCATCACCCACCCTCCCATCCCTCCCACCCCCCATCAACCCTCAGTTTGTCCTCAGTTTTTAAGAGTCTCTTATGCTTTGGCTCTCTCCCACTCTAACCTCTTTTTTTTTTTCCTTCCCCTCCTCCATGGGTTTCTGTTAAGTTTCTCAGGATCCACATAAGAGTGAAAACATATGGTATCTGTCTTTCTCTGTATGGCTTATTTCACTTCGCATCATACTCTCCAGTTCCATCCACGTTGCTACAAAGGGCCATATTTCGTTCATTCTCATTGCCATGTA
Source organism: Acinonyx jubatus (assembly GCF_027475565.1). Taxonomy (NCBI): domain Eukaryota; kingdom Metazoa; phylum Chordata; class Mammalia; order Carnivora; family Felidae; genus Acinonyx; species Acinonyx jubatus. Next base: position 77,116,829 of record NC_069389.1, on the reverse strand, counting down.
GTACTCCATTGTGTATATACACCACAATTTCTTTATCCATTGATCAGTTGATGGACATTTAGGCTCTTTCCATAATTTGGCTATTGTTGAGAGTGCTGCTATAAACATTGGGGTATAAGTGCCCCTATGCAACAGTACTCCTGTATCCCTTGGGTAAATTCCTAGCAGTGCTATTGCTGAGTCATAGGGTAGGTCTATTTTTAATTTTCTGAGGAACCTCCACACTGCTTTCCAGAGTGGCTGCACCAATTTGCATTCCCACCAAGAGTGCAAGAGGGTTCCCATATCTCCACATCCTTGCCAGCATCTATAGTATCCTGATTTGTTCATTTTGGCCACTCTGACTGGCGTGAGGTGATATCTGAGTGTGGTTTTGATTTGTATTTCCCTCATAAGGAGCGACGTTGAGCATCTTTTCATGTGCCTGTTGGCCATTCGGATGTCTTCTTGAGAAAAGTGTCTATTCATGGTTTCTGCCCATTTCTTCACTGGGTTATTTGTTTTTCAGGTGTGGAGTTTGGTGAGCTCTTTATTGATTTTGGATACTAGCCCTTTGTCCAATATGTCATTTGCAAATATCTTTTCCCATTCTGTTGGCTGCCTTTCAGTTTTGTTGGCTGTTTCCTTTGCTGTGCAGAAGCTTTTTATCTTCATAAGGTCCCAGTAATTCACTTTTGCTTTTTATTCCCTTGCCTTTGGGGATGTGTCAAGTAAGAGATTGCTACGGCTGAGGTCAGAGAGGTCTTTTCCTGCTTTCTCCTCTAGGGTTTTGATGGTTTCCTGTCTCACATTCACATACTTTATCCATTTTGAGTTTATTTTTGTGAATGGTATGAGAAAGTGTTGTAGTTTCAACCTTCTGCATGTTGCTGTCCAGTTCTCCCAGCACCATTTGTTAAAGAGACTGTCTTTTTTCCATTGGATATTCTTTCCTGCTTTGTCCAAGATTAGTTGGCCATACGTTTGTGGGTCTAGTTCTGGGGTTTCTATTCTATTCCATTGGTCTATGTGTCTGTTTTTGTGCCAACACCATGCTGTCTTGATGATTACAGCTTTGTAGTAGAGGCTAAAGTCTGGGATTGTGATGCCTCCTGCTTTGGTCTTCTTCTTCAAAATTACTTTGGCTTTTCGGGGCCTTTAGTGGTTCCATATGAATTTTAGAATTGCTTGTTCTAGTTTCGAGAAGAATGCTGGTGCAATTTTGATTGGGATTGCATTGAATGTGTAGATAGCTTTGGGTACTATTGACATTTTGAAAGTACTTATTCTTCCAATCAATGAGCAGGGAATATCTTTCCATTTCTTTATATGCTCTTCATAAAGAGCATATCCTTCTTCATATCCTTCATAAGCTTTCTATAGTTCTTAGCATACAGATCTTTTACATCGTTGGTTAGATTTATTCCTATGCTTCCTGGTGCAATTGTGAATGGGATCAGTTTCTTTATTTGTCTATCTGTTGCTTCATTGTTAGTGTATAAGAATGCATCTGATTTCTGTACATTGATTTTGTATCCTGCAACTTTCTGAATTCATGTAATAGTTCTAGCAGACTTTTGGTGGAGTCTGTCAGATTTTCCATGTATAATATCATGTCATCTGCAAAAACTGAAAGCTTGACTTCATCTTTGCCAATTTTGATGCCTTGATTTCCTTTTGTTGTCTGATTGCTGATGCTAGAACTTCCAACACTATGTTAAACAACAGTGGTGAGAGTGGGCATCCCTGTTGTGTTCCTGATCTCAGGGAAAAAGCTTTCAGTTTTTCCCCATTGAGGATGATGTTAGCTGTGGGCTTTTCATAAATGGCTTTTATGATATTTAAGTATGTTCCTTCTATCCCGACTTTCTCAAGGGTTTTTATTAAGAAAAGGTGCTGGATTTTGTCAAAGGCCTTTTCTGCATCGATTTACAGGATCCTATGGTTCTTATCTTTTCTTTTATTAATGTGATGTATCACGTTCGTTGATTTGCAAATGTTGAACTAGCCCTGCATCCCAGGAATGAATCCCACTTGATCATGGTGAATAATTCTTTTTATATGCTGTTGAATTCGATTTGCTAGTATCTTGAGAATTTTTGCATCCATATTCATCAGGGATATTGGCCTCTTGTTCTCTTTTTTTACTGGGTCTCTGTCTGGTTTAGGAATCAAAGTAATACTGGCTTCATGGAATGAGTCTGGAAGTTTTCCTTCCCTTTCTATTTCTTGGAATAGCTTGAGAAGGATAGGTATTATCTCTGCTTTAAACGTCTGGTAGAACTCCCCTGGGAAGCCATCTGGTCCTGGACTCTTATTTGTTGGGAGATTTTTGATAACCGTTTCAATTTCTTCGCTGGTTATGGGTCTGTTCAAGCTTTCTATTTCCTCCTGATTGAGTTTTGGAAGAGTGTGGGTGTTTAGGAATTTGTCCATTTCCTCCAGGTTGTCCAATTTGTTGGCATATAATTTTTCATAGTATTCCCTGATAATTGTTTGTATCTCTGAGGGATTGGTTGTGATAATTCCATTTTCATTCATGATTTTATCTATTTGGGTCATCTCCATTTTCCTTTTGAGAAGCCTGGCTAGAGGGTTGTCGATTTTGTTTATTTTTTCAAAAAACCAAATCTTGGTTTCGTTGTCTGCTCTACAGTTTTTTTAGATTCTGTATTGTTTATTTCTTCTCTGATCTTTATTGTTTCTGTTCTTCTGCTGGGTTTAGGCTGCCTTTGCTGTTCTGCTTCTATTTCCTTTAGGTGTGCTGTTAGAATTTGTATTTGGGGTTTTTCCTTTTTCTTGAGATAGGCCTGGATTGCGATGTATTTTCCTCTCAGGACTGCCTTCGCTGCATCCCAAAGCATTTGGATTCTTGTGTTTTCATTTTAGTTTGTTTCCATATATTTTTTAAATTATTCTCTAATTGCCTGGTTGACCCACTCATTCTTTAGTAGGGTGTTCTTTAACCTCCATGCTTTTGGAGGTTTTCCAGACTTTACCTTGTGGTTGATTTCAAGCTTCATAGCATTGTGGTCCGAAAGTATGTATGGTATAATTTCAATTCTTATATACTTATGAAGGGCTGTTTTGTGACCCAGTATGTTATCTATCTTGGAGAATGTTCTATGTGCACTCGAGAAGAAAGGATATTCTGTTGCTTTGGGATGCAGAGTTCTAAATATATCTGTCAAGTCCATCGGATCCAGTGTATCATTCAAGGCCCTTGTTTCTTTATTGACCCTGTGTCTAGATGATCTATCCATTTCTGTAAGTGGAGTGTTAAAGTCCCATGCAATTACCACATTCTTAACAATAAGGTTGCTTATGTTTATGAGTAATTGTTTTATATATTTGGGGGCTCCAGTATTCAGCGCATAGACATTTATAACTGTTAGCTCTTCCTGGTGGATAGACCCTGTAATTATTATATAATGCCCTTCTTCATCTCTTGTTACAACCTTTAATTTAAAGTCTACTTTGTCTGATATAAGTGTGGCTACTCCAGCTTTCTTTTGGCTTCCAGTAGCATGATAAATAGTTCTCCATCCCCTCACTCTCAATCTAAAGGTGTCCTCAGATCTAAAATGAGTCTCTTGTAGACATCAAATAGATAGGTCTTGTTTTTTTTATCCATTCTGATACCCTATGTCTTTTGGTTGGCGCATTTAACCCATTTACATTCAGTGTTATTATAGAAAGATATGGGTTTAGAGTCATTGTGATGTCTGTATGATTTATGCTTGTAGTGTTGTCTCTGGTACTTTGTCTCACAGGATCCCCCTTAGGATCTCTTGTAGGGCTGGTTTAGTGGTGACAAATTCCTTCAGTTTTTGTTTGTTTGGGAAGACCTTTATCTCTCCTTCTATTCTAAATGACAGACTTGCTGGATAAAGGATTCTCGGCTTCACATTTTTTCTGTTCAGCACATTGAAGATCTCGTGCCAATCCTTTCTGGCCTGCCAAGTTTCAAAAGAGAGATCAGTCATGAGTCTTATTGGTCTCCCTTTATATGATAGGGCACGTTTATCCCTTGCTGCTTTCAGAATTTTCTCTTTATCCTTGTATTTGGCCAGTTTCACTATTAAATGTCATGCAGAAGATCGATTCAAGTTACGTCTGAAGGGAGTTCTCTGTGCCTCTTGGGTTTCAATGCCTTTTTCCTTCCCCAGTTCAGGGAAGTTCTCAGCTATTATTTCTTCAAGTACTCCTTCAGCACCTTTCCCTCTGTCTTCCTCCTCTGGAATACAAATTATGCGTATATTATTTCTTTTTAGTGAATCACTTAGTACTCTAATTTTCCCCTCATACTCCTGGATTTTTTATCTCTCTTTTTCTCAGCTTCCTCTTTTTCCATAACTTTATCTTCTAGTTCACTTATTCTATCCTCTGCCTCTTCAATCCAAGCCGTCGTCATTTCCATTTTGTTTTGCATTTCGTTTAAAGCATTTTTCAGCTCCTCCTGACTGTTCCTTAGTCCCTTGATCTCTGTAGCAAGAGATTCTCTGCTGTCCTCTATACTGTTTTCAAGCCCAGCAATTAATTTTATGACTATTATTCTAAATTCACTTTCGGTTACATTATTTAAATTCTTTTTAATCAGTTCATTAGCTGTTGTTATTTCCTGGAGATTCTTCTGAGGGGAATTCTTCCATTTGTTCATTTTGGATGGTCCCTGGATTGGTGTGGACCTGCAGGGCACTTCCCCTGTGCTGTGGTGTATACCTGGAGTTGGTGGGCGGAGCCGCAATCAGACCTGGTGTCTGCCCCCCGGCCCATCGCTGGGGCCACAGTCAGACTGGTGTGTGCCTTCTCTTCCCCTCTCCTAGGGGTGGGATTCACTCTGGGGTGGCGTGGCCCGTTGGGCTACGTGCAGACTGCCAGGTTTGTGGTGCTCAGGATCTGGTGTATTAGCTGTGGTGGGTAGGCAAGTTGCACGGGGGCAGGAGGGGCAGGCTTAACTTGCTTCTCCTTAGGTGATCCACTTCAGGAGGGGCCCTGTGGCAGCTGGAGGGAGTCAGACCCGCTGCCGGAGGGGTGGCTCTGCAGAAGCACAGCGTTGGGTGTTTGGGTGGAGCAAGCAAGTTCCCTGGCAGGAACTGGTTCCCTTTGGGATTTTGGCTGGGGGATGGGCGAGGGAGATGGCGCTGGCGAGCGCCTCTGTTCCCCGCCAAACAGCTCTGTCGTCCCGGGGCTCAGCAACTCTCCCTCCCTTTGTCCTCCAGCCTTCCCGCTTTCCGAGTAGAGTTGTTACCTTATGACCTCCCAGATGCTAAGTCACGCTTGCTGTCAGAACACACTCCGTCCAGCCCCTCCGCTTTTGCAAGCCAGACTCGGGGGCTCTGCTTGGCCGGCAGGCTGCCCCTCCGCCCCGGCTCCCTCCCGCCAGTCCGTGGAGCGTGCACCGCCTCTCAGCCCTTCCTACCCTCTTCCATGGGCCTCTCGTCTGCGCTTGGCTCCGGAGACTCTGTTCTGCTAGTCTTCTGATGGTTTTCTGGGTTAGTTAGGCAGGTGTAGGTGTAATGTAAGTGATCAGCAGGACGCGCTGTGAGCCCAGCGTTCTCCTATGCCGCCATCTTCCTGAACCTATTTTTTTTTTTTAAAACAACTCTTGGTTTCATTGATCTGCTCTACAGTGTTTTTAGATTCTATATTGTTTATTTCTGCTCTGATCTTTATTATTCCTCTTATTCTGCTGGTTTTGGGGTGTCTTTGCTGTTCTTCTTCTATTTCCTTTAGGTGTGCTATTAGATTTTGTATTCAGGATTTTTCTTGTTTCTTGAGATAGTCCTGGATTGCAATGTATTTTACTCTCAGGACTGCCTTTGCTGTATCCCAAAGCATTTGGATAGCTGTATTTTCATTTTCATTTGTTTCCATATATTTTTTAAATTCTTCTCTAATTGCCTGGTTGACCCATTCATTCTTTAGTTGGGTGTTCTTTGACTTCCATCCTTTTGGAGGTTTTCCAGACTTTTTCCTGTGGTTGATTTCAAGTTTCATAGCACTGTGTTCTGAAAATGTGCATGGTAGGATCTCAATTCTTGTACACTTATGAAGGGCTGTTTTGTGACCCAGTATGTGATCTATCTTGGAGAAGGTTCCCTGTGCACTCGAGAAGAAAGTATATTCTGTTGCTTTGGGATACATAGTTCTAAATATATCTGTCAAGTCCATCTGATCCAATGTATCATTCAGGGCCCTTGTTTCTTTATTGATCCTGTGTCTATATGATCTATCCATTGTTGTGAGTGGAGTATTAAAATCCCCTGCAATTACCACTCTTTTATATATTTGGGGGCTCCCGTTTTCTGCACATAGACTTTTATAACTGTTAATTTTTCCTGATGGATAGACCCTGTAATTATTATATAATGTCCTTCTTCATCCCTTGTTACAGCTTTTAATTTAAAATCTAGTTTGCCTGATATAAGTATGGCTACCCCAGCTTTCTTGTGACTTCCAGTAGCATGATAGATAATTCTCCATCCCCTCACTTTCAATCTGAAGTTGTCTTCATGACTAAAATGTGTCTCTTGTGGACATCAAATAGATGGGTCTTGTTTTTTTATCCAATCTGATACCCTATGTCTTTTGGTTGGAGCATTTAGTCCATTTACATTCAGTGTATTATTGAAAATATGGTTTCGAGTCATTGTGATATCTGTAGGTTTTATGCTTGTAGTGATGTCTCTGGTACTTTGTGGGCCTTGCAACATCTCACTCACAGAGTTCCCCTTAGGTCTCTTGTAGGGCTAGTTTAGTGGTGATGAATTCCTTCAGTTTTTGTTTGTTTTGGAAAACCTTTATCTCACTTACTATTCTGAATGACAGACTTCCTGGGTAAAGGATTCTTGGCTGCATAATTTTTTCTGTTCATCACATTGAAGATTTCCTGCCATTCCTTTCTGGCCTGCCAAGTTTCAGTAGATAGGTCTGCGACTACTCTTATGGGTCTACCTTTGTATGTTAGAGCCTGTTTATCCCTAGCTGCTTTCAGCATTTTCTCTATCCTTGGTATTCTGCCAGTTTGACTATGATATGTCATGCAGAAGATCGATTCAAGTTAAGTCTGAGGGAGTTCTCTGTGCCTCTTGGATTTCAATACCTTTGTCCTTCCCCAGATCAGGGAATTTCTCAGTTAGGATTTGTTCAAGAGACCTTCAGCCCCTTTCTCTCTGTCTTCTTCCTCTTGAATTCCTATTATATGGATATTCTTCCGTTTGATTGCATCACTTAGTTCTCTAATTTGCCCCTCATACTCCCAGATTTTTTTTATCTCTTTTTTTCTCAGCTTCCTCTTTTTCCATAATTGTATCTTCTAATTCACCTATTTTCTCCTCTGCCTCTTCAGTCTGTGCTATAGCCGCCTCCATTTTATTTTGCACCTCATTTATAGCATCTTTTAGCTCCTCATGACTATGTCTTAGTCCCTTGATCTCTGTAGCAATAAATTCTCTGCTGTCCTCTATACCTTTTTGAAGCCCAGCGATTAATTTGATGACTATTATTCTTAATTCTTGTTCCATTATATTGTTTAAATAGTTTTTGATCAATTTGTTAGCTGTCGCTACTTCCTGGAGTTTCCTTTGAAGAGCATTCTTCCGTTTTGTTATTTTGGGTAGTCCCCAAGGTGGCTCCAAACTGCAGGACACTTCCCCTGTACTGTCCAGAGTAACTTGTGTTGGTGGGCGGGGCCGTAGTCAGACCCAATGTATGCCCCCTGCCCACCATTGGTGCCACAGTCAGACTGGTGTGTACCTTACCTTCCCCTCTCCCAGGGGCAGGACTCACTGTGGAGTGGTATGGCCCCTGTCTGGGCTCCTTGCACACTGCCAGGCTTGTGGTGCTGCTTCATTGGGATCTGGTGTATTAGCCGGGGTGGATCCACAAGGTGCACAGGGATGGGAAGGGCAGGCTTAGTTTGCTTTGCCTTGGGTGGTCCCCTGTGGGAGGGGCCCTGTAGCACCTGGAGGGAGGCAGTCCCTTTGGAGGGATGGATCCACAGAAGCACAGCAATGGGGATTTGCGCAGTGCAAGCAAGTTTGGTGATGGGAACTATTTCCCTTTGGAATTTTGGCTGGGAGATGGGAGAGGGAGATGTATATTGCCAGCACCTTTGTTTCCCTGCCAAGCTGAGCTCGGTCTCCCATGGTTCAAAACCTCTCCCTCCCAGTGTCTTCTTGCCCTCCAGTTCTAGAGCAGAGCTGTTGACTTTTAACATTCCAGACGTTAAGTCACACTGGCTGTCAGAAGTCATGGAGTCCAGCTCCTCAGGTTTTGCAAACCAGACTTCTGGGGCTCTGCCTTGCTGAGCAGGCTGCCCCTCCACCGCCCTGGCTCCCTCCCGCCAGTCCATGTACCATGCACCACCTCTCAGCCCTTCCTATCCTCTTCCGTCGGCCTCTTGTCTATGCTTGGCTCTGGAGAGTTTTTCTAGTCTTCTGGTGGTTTTCTGGGTTATTTAGGCAGATGTGGGTGGAATCTAAGTGATCAGCAGGATGAGGTGAGTCCAGCATCCTCCTAAGCTGCCATCTTCTGAGAGACTCTCTCAGTAAATATTTGTTGTTGAAAATGCTGTTCTCTGCACAGAATATGGTAGAATGACACTTAGAAATTACATAGAGTTTTAGATCTTAGAAAATAATTGAACTGTTGCTACTATGAAGAGGGTATGGTCCAGTGTATCCCAGTACTTGTTATCTGGGGAATAGATGGGCTCTCTTACCACTCCCAATTATCTCAGTTGACCTACAGACTAACTTAGTGGAACCCACAAATAATATCTGTGGGTGAATATTAACTAGACTGGACTTCAAAACAATCACAAACTTAGTTGGAAGCCTTATTGTGTTAGCAGATTAGATTTTTGGGGCTTAATTTATCCAATCCGATTCAAAGTAGATATGATGGATTTGTATATGCAACCCTCATTTCCCACAGAATATTAGTAATTTAGGAAGCTCATTGTAAAACCTTCCATGAGCAGCATTAGTTCTCTCTGATTCAGGTGCCTTACAGACAGAACAGTCATAACAAACATTAACTTAGCATTTACTAGTGTCAGACAGTGTTAAGGAAAACTTCATGTGTATTCCATTGTGTATGTCTGTGTGTGTGTGTGTGTGTGTGTGTGTGTGTACTCACAAATTGCTTATCCATTCATATATCTATGGGCACTGGGGCTACTTCCATAATATGACTATTGTAAATAATTATGCAATAAACATAGAGGCGCATATATACCTTTGAATTAGTGTTTTTTTTTGGGGGGGGGTTGGGGTAAATACCCAGTAGTGCAAGTACTGAATCATAAGGTAGTTCTATTTTTAGTTTTTGAGGAACCTCCATACTGTTCTCCAAAGTGGCTGCACCAGTTTGTATTCCCACCAACAGTGTAAGAGGGTTTCTCTTTCTCCACATCCTCATCAACATCTGTTGTTTCTGTGTTATTAATTTTAGCCATTCTGCCTGAGATGATATCTCATTGTTGCTTGGATTTGAATTTCCCTGATGCTGAATGGTATTGAACATCTTTTCATGTATCTGTTGGCAAAAAGCTTCTGTAGTGTAAAGGAATCAATCAACTAAAAGGCAACCTACTGGATGAGAGAAGATATTTGCAAATGGAATTTCCAATAAGGGTTAGTATACAAGACATGTAAAGAACTTATAGAACTCGACAGTCAAAAAACAAATAATCCAGTAAAAAATGGGCAGAAGTCATGAACAGACATTTCTCTGTTTTGAACTTTGAATATAATGCCACTTCCTTCTGACCTGCAAACATGTTGCTGATAAATTAACTGATAGCTTTATGGGGTTTCCCTTGTACATAACTATTTTCTTTTCTGTTTTTGTTTTTAAAATTCCCTCTTTATTTTTTGACATTTTAATTATTATGTGTCTTGGTGTAGACCCTTTTGGGTTCATCTTGCTGGGGCTTTCTGTGCTTTCTGGACCTGAATATCTGTTTCTTTTCCAAGATTAAAGAAAATTTCAGCTATTTTCTTTCTTTTTGTATTAAATTTCTTTTTTTTTAAATTTTTTTTTCAACGTTTATTTATTTTTGGGACAGAGAGAGACAGAACATGAACAGGGGAGGGGCAGAGAGAGAGGGAGACACAGAATCGGAAACAGGCTCCAGGCTCTGAGCCATCAGCCCAGAGCCTGACGCGGGGCTCGAACTCACGGACGGCGAGATCGTGACCTGGCTGAAGTCGGACGCTTAACCGACTGCGCCACCCAGGCGCCCTTAAATTTTCAATATTTATTTATTTTTGACAGAGAGAGAGAGAGAGAGAGAGAGAGTGAGCGGGGGTGGGGGGGCACAGAAAGAGCAACACACAGAATCCAAAGTAGGCTCCAGGCTCTGAGCTGTCAGCACAAAACCTGATGTGGGGCTAGAACTCATGAACCACGACCCAAGCTGACGTTGGACACCCACCTGACAGAGCCACCCAGGTGCCCTTCAGTTATTTTCTTTCATATAACTTTTCTGCCCCTGTATTTCTCTCTTTTCCTTCTGGAACCCCAATAATGTGAATACTATTATACATGATGCTATCTAGATTTCTCTTAATATATCCTCATTTTAAAAATTATTTTTCTTTTTGTTGTTCAACTTGAGATATTTTCACTATTCTCTTTTCTAAATTACTGATCCATTATCCTCCAGTTTGCTATTGATTCCTTCTAGTGTATTTTTCATTTTAGTTATTGTATTCTTCATCTCTGATTGTTTTTATATATTCTATCTATTTAAGTTTGCACTGAAATCTTCCAGTCTTCTCCTAAGCCCCATAAACATCTTTATGAGCATTACTTTGAATGAGCACAACTGTGCAAGCATGCTGGTGGGTGGGGATTGCCCCACCCTACTTTAAATGGAGCTGGTTTTGAGAGGGCTCCAGTCCCATTTGGGGCTGCCTGCCCTTGTGGCAAGGCAAAAGTGCTTTGTAAGGGCCCTTTCCAGGGAGGGGGTTGGGTATATTGGGTATGAAAGGAAATGTTTGGGTAAGGTGAGCAATGGTAGTAAGGTCAATGGAGATAGAACTGGATCCCACCAGCATTAGGCCAGCTAGGCTGAAGGAGATTTATTTTAAATGGTACCTGCCAAAACATCCATTCCTGGAGCAAATTCTACAGATACATGCTCCTTTGGTACATGCTTAAAATTAATGAATCTCCTTGTATAACAGGCACTTTTCACACTGCTGCCTCTGTGATATAGTGTGCTTTCCCTTTAAGTATTGAATCTCAGTTTCTGAAAGCCCTCTGGCTCAACTCACAGATTTTCAAGCCTTTTTGAGTTAATTCCTGATGATTTTTAAAGGAGGACATTATGGGGGCTTATCTTCCCAGTCCAGTTCTCCAGGGCATGGGATGCCTAATTTATGGTTTGATATTCTCACTCCTGAAGGAGGACCTCCATGCTTGTGATATCTCTCCCACCTGTAGGTCAACATTCTGAGGTTTGGTTCCTGGCTGCATCTCTGCCACTCTTGCCCTTCATGATATGGCTTTTTAATTATATCTCTAGTTGTGGAAGACCTATTCTGCTACTCTTCATTTTCAGAGTGAGTTACACTATATTCAGTTTCAGCCTTGATGGGTCTGTGGGAGAAAGTGAGCTGAAGAACCTTTTACTCTGCCATTTCCCAAGATCCTCTGACCATTTTTGAAATCAAATTTATATTTTTTTGGCATTGAGTTGTATGAATTTTTTAAAATATATTTGAGACTTTAACTTCTTATTAGGTACTTGATTTGCAAATATTTTCTTCAGTTCCATAAATTGCCTTTTTATTTTGTTGATGGTTTCTTTTGCTGTGTAGAGTATTTTAGGTTAATATAGTCATACTTATTTAATTTTGTTTGTGTTGCTTATGTTTCTGGTGTCATATCCAGGAAGTTGCTGCCAAGACCAAGATTTCACAGCCAACATCATCCTCAGGGGTGAAAGACTGAAAGATTTTCCTCTGAGGTAAGGAGGAAGAGAAGGATTTTTTTTAACCACTCCTATTCATCATAGCTACAGCAATCAGGCAAGATAAAGAAATAAAGTCCATCCAAATACAAAAAGAAGTAAAATTGTCTTTGTTTGCACAATATGACCTTGTTTGTAAAAAATCCTAAAAAGGATAGCAAAAAAACCCCGTTATAACTAATTAATAAATTCAGTAAAGCTGTAGAACACAAAATCAACATAGAGAAAACAGTTGAATTTCTATGCACTGACCACAAAACATCTAAAAAGGAAATTTAGAAAACAATACCATTCACAATAATGTCAAAAACAATAAAAAATACTTAGGACTAAATTAATCCAAGGAGGTAAAATTCTATATACTGAAAATTATAAGACTGATGAAAGAAATTGAAATAGAGAAACAAAAGGAAAGACATATCATGTTTATAGATTGGAAGAATAAAAGTTGTCAAAATGTCCACATTATTCAAAGCCATCTATAGATTTAATTCAATCCTAATAAAAATGCCAATGACATTTTTTATAGAAATAGAAAAAAAGCATTGTAAAATTTGCATGGAACCAAAAATACCAAGAATAGCTAAAGCAATTCTGAAGAAAGAAGAAAGCCAGAGATATCACACTTCATGATTTCAAACTGTAATACAAAGATGTGGTATTCAACATAGTATAATACTGGCATAAATATAGACATACAAATTAATGAAACAAAATCTAGATTCAAGCAATAAACCCCTGCATAAACAATCAACTGATATTTGACAATAAAAAGCAAAAAAATACTCAATCTTGAAAAGATATTTTCTTCAATATATGGTGTTAGAAAAACTGGATAACCACAATGCAGAAGAATGAAACTGGACTCTTATATTTATCACTCACAAAAACTAATTCCAAATTAATAAAAGACTTAGACATAAGAACTGCAGCTGTAAAACACCTAGAAAATAACATAATAAACCTCTCTGGCATTGATCTTGGCATAAATTTCCTGGATATAATAGAAAGCATTTTTATTATATCCCCAAAGTACATGTTTATAAGTGATTGGGAGCCTTGACCTTTTCTACTCTATGATTTTTTTTTATTTTCCCCTCTTTTTTATTTGAGAGAGAGAGAGAAAAGGAAAGAGAGAGAGATTGAGAGAGCTGGAAGAGAGAGAGAGAGAGAGAGAGAGAGAGAGAGAATCTTAAGCAGTTTCATGCTTAGTGCAGACCCTGGGACCATGACCTGAGCCAAAATCAAGCATTAAATGCTCAACCAAGCCACCCAGGTACCCCTACTCTATGATTTTTAGATTGACTTAAAGGGTCTTGGGCAGGCTAGGCTGGAGATGTCCAAAATAGAATCAAGTAGAATAAAGAAAATTGGAATCATTTTTTAAACTTTAAAATAAAGAAGTAAAGAAAAAAGTTTAAAGTTAAAGAAATTAATTCTTCATTCTGGGAAAAGGAGACACAGTGGCCATGTGGTATCTTTCAATATTTAGAAGGGTGTCCTTTGGAATAAGTAGTAAGCTTATTTTCTGTCACCATAGAAAATAAGCCTCTGGCCAATGAACTCAGGGACTAGGCAGGCAAATTCAGGCTTAGCATAAGAAATATTAACAATAACAATTAGAATTGGGAATGGAATTTGCTGACTTGATGAGTATCATCTTTTTGTACTCCATCTCAGAAGATATTCAAGAAAAACCTGACTGACCACTTGATAGGGATGTTTCAGAAAGCTCAAATAATTGGAAAGTTGAGCCAACTGAACTCTAAGGTCTCTTTTAATAGAATTCTGAAATTCTGCATGTGATTCTTTTTTCCATGGTAGTTTCCCTCATGGGTCCAATGGCTTTGTAGTTAATACTGTAATGATTAATGGTTAAATAAAAGCCATATATTCCAGTCCCCTAGTTCTTATACTTCTGGTGAAGTGTCTACTGCCAATCTTATAAGCAACTAACCAATTGGCAATTTTGAGTTATGAGTTAGGAGCAGAAGTGGCATACGAAGCTATATTGCTCATATATACTTCATTGTGAATGAATCATTGAAAACATTTCTGAATGAAAATTCATTTTAATGGAAGAAATGGATGAAACAGAAGAAAATTAAGTGCCTAGATGTGGAATAAAATTTAAAAAAAGATGCTGAAGATTTCAGAGGGAAACTAAACTTACCCATTTGTCAAATGTGTCAATGGATAAGCAGCTCTATTTTATTTAGATCATTTTCAGAAGACTGAATCTTCTACAGTACCAACTATACTTACAATTAATACACCATGTGCTTCTGGTGTGCCAGATCATTTATGGTTTTGCCTCCACTTTCGATTCTAATATTATATCCCATGATTTACCTTCATAGCTATTGCTCCTCATTCCAGTTAAACTACCTGTTGTTTACTCTAAAGTACACATACTTTATTAATTCTGTACTTTTGTTCCTGTTGTCCTCTTACTCCTGTATTTCTGTACATAAAAATTGTACACATATTTTTAAAAGCTAGCCAAAAAACTCCTTTATCAACACAGCTTTCTATAACCTGTTCTCCCTGACCATACCTCCCTGCCCATTGACTTACCAATATTTTCTCCCTTATTCTGATCTATCAGGGTACTGTTTTTGCAGCTCACTTATGTTAGTTATGCTTCCTTTTTTGTGTCCTTGTATTTTAGTATTAAGTTGAACTACATCAAATTGTTGATATTCAACCTTTTTTTGGCTCACATAAGCAGAATTTACATGATTCAACTTAATATATAACTTACCTCTCCTAATAAAGTATAAGCTTTTTGAATTTCCCTAAAATGAGTACCTAATTCCCCCTCTAATTCTTCTTCCAGCATAATATTATGTGTTTAAACGAATGACTGTACTATGTTCAAATTGAGTCCCAACATACAGGAATTCTTAGATTGAGCCATACAAGTGTTTTTTGTTTTTTTTTTTATCCTAAAGATTGATAACTAAAGAGACTCCAATAAATAGTTTCTGGATAAACTGGCTGAATAAAAAAAAGACAAATTTTACATTACTTAGTAAAGTTATATGATCACTAAAGATAATTTCAACTTTAGGATTTTATGATTTTGATTGCCAAATTCTCTTGGTGTGTAATTTGCTGACTGCCTCATGAGCATATTTCAATTGGGCCTCATATCCCATACAACATTCTTACTTTTTTAGGTTTTGTTGTATAGAACTTTCCTCTAAGGGTAAATTTCACCTTGATTCTAATCACTGTTAATTATTTATTTTTATTCCCTTCTTATTTGCTATGACAATCATCATCCATTTCCAAGCACCTTATTCGGTTGTATTTTCTTTTCAAATAGATATACCAGTATCTATGCACAAAGTCTTCAGGTTCTTGTTTTATTATTTTCTGTACTCTCAATACCTACCACAGTACATGGCAAATAATAGGCCCTGAGATAGTTAATGTTTGCTAAAGGGAGAAACAAAAGATGAAAGGGAGTTAAGAAGTAAAGAGGGAAGGAAAAAAAAGAAGAAAAGAAGTAAAGAAAGGAGGAAGGATACTATTCCCGAGATTCATTATCTATTAAGTTAAACCTCCTCCAGCAAATCTACAATTTTGTTTTGCTCCTCAGTTTAGGTTGGAATCCTTAGAAATAATGTAAAATGTGGGGCGCCTAGGTAGTTTAGTTGGTTAAGCATCTGACTTTGGCTCAGGTCATGCTCTCACGGTTTGTGAGTTCGAGCCCTTGGTCGGGCTCTGTGCTAACAGCTCAGATCCTGGAGCCTGCTCCAAATTCTGTGTCTCCTCTTCCTCTGCCCCTCTCATGCTCATACTCTGTCTCTCTCTGTCTCTCAATAATAAATAATCGTTAATTTTTTTTAATTAAAAAAAAGAAAGAATGTAAAAGGTAAACATTTAGTAAGAATTAGAGGCAATGGAGTTGAATGATTTCCCATTTGTTTTCTGAGTGCCAGGATAAAGGAAGTAGTGGGATTTCCCCTGTGATGAACAGAAAACTCTAAATAAAATAAACTTTTAGGATACAGGACCAAAGTAGAGATACCACTGAGAAACATCTCACCAAAGGAAAGCAGAAAAGACATTGGAATGTGAACTGAGCAACAGAAGACTGACAATCTGTTTATCTGCAGGAAAAAAATAACTGCAAAACAAAGTAAGCAGATTGCTGTCCCTCTAGTTTCAAGTCTCTAGAGCCATGGTTACTGCATATTTTCCCTTCCCCCACTTTCAAAATATCAAACAATTTCAAGAATGCAGGAAATAATAAATGACTTACAAAGCAATTAGCAATATATTCAGAACACAGGAGCCTGCAAGGCATAGCAAAGGCAGGCAGTGGATTTTTTTCCAAGCTAAATGTCTCCCAGAAAGTTCTTCCCAACAGATAGATCAGCAAGTACTGACTCCAAAATGCTGGTTTCTGCATGACACACCTTTCATTTGGTCATTTAATCATCTATTGGCCTTTCAGTCTGGAGGTTAATAACACACGATTAAGAGGAAAAATATCTCCCTTTGGAGAAAAAAAAAGAATTTCTGTCAGTCTCTTTTATTTCAGGTTAAAGGAATTTTCTCAAGAAGGGCACACTCATGCCACAGGAGTGGCAATCTCAACAATGTTGATGAAGGATGCAGTTTCAGGTTATGAAACTCTTCTACTGAGATGTTATTGGTCAGTGACATTATAAGAGTAACAAAAATCTTATAGATTGCAAAACAGGAGACTTCCATCTCTCTCTTTATGAAATTGCAAATTGCCACTTTAAAAAATACCTTCACTACTGATAGGCAATAATATCATATATGTATTCCAGGTTGGGTAATATAGACATGAGGCATCTAGCACTGAAGGAACTCAGAATGTGGAGGTGAGAAATCTTCATCCTTTGCACTAAGACATGTAATGTTTCCTTTTAATTATATAGAATCTAAGTTGACAGATCAAGTCTAATCCTTTAACTTTTCTCACCCACACTGTGTCTGATACTGTATTGCAGTTTATGGATTGTATTGTTTTCTGCATTTCAAAGTAAGTACATATCATATTGGCCTTCAGTGGAACCGAGAAATAGAAATGTAAACCAAAACTGGAAAGGCATAGAAGAAATTAGGACCTGAGTAAAAAGATTTTAAGTGTATTAGAATCCAAGGAAAATAAAATACCAGGAGTTAGGATAATGTCAAAAGTTAATGCTAGACAGGGAGCCAAAAGCAAGAGAAATAAAAGGCAGAGTTCATATCCAGGCAATGAATCAAAATACTGTAAGTTATCAGTAGAGTATACATAAAGTACCAAAAACAGGAACTGAAGCAAAATTTGTCTCCAACAGAAAGTTTCACTATAGTAGACAGCAATGACCAGCTTACCTACAGCCAACAGGACTAAGGAATTTTATCTGTGCAGCAACTTGTCATGCTTGGAAGAGACTGAGTTTGTTCTAGAAGTACACAGGTCCATTCTGCTATCCATTTATCCTCTTAATATTCATCTTGAAGCCAGGCATTCATAGATTCATTGGTCTATGCATAGTAACTATCTCAAATACTTCCCTTTGATTTTTTAAAAAAGGAATGAATATAGCTAGGAACCAATGACAGTTATTCCCTGCCTCCCCTCAAATCAAGATGTCTCAGGAGACCATAGGGCTATCTATCTATCATATTCCAGGAGTGAAATAAAATAGCTTATTAAGAGCTGGTTCATTCCAGAAATTAATAGAAATTTTTCCTTCACTTACATCAATTTTCAGAAGGTTGATGATAGCCCAGGATCCATCATGTAGTATAAAATTAAAAAAGAAACTTAATTTTTTGAGTTTCCACCATGTGCTAGGCACTCTGATAGGCTACTTTAAATACACTATCTCATTTAATATTCACAAATAGCCCTTCAAACTTCATATTATTATGATTTAAATATATTTTTTCATAATTACTTTTACAGTGTTCATAGTCCCTAAATCACTTCGCAATGGGAAATTATTGCAAATCTTTAAAAAAAAACAATACGATCGAGATTAGCCTTTGGAACATGAAATGATGCCTGCAAACACAAGAAGATTGTTGCATTCCCTTAATGTTCTCATAAAAGCTGTTAAGTGTAATAGAAGTTTAGGATAATTGTTGTAGTAGGCTATTTCCAACAATGTTAGAAGATTTCACAAATTCAGTTACTGCCAGTGAATGTTTGTATTTTTTTTTTTTTGCATTGCACAGTAATTTACTTAGAGTTAAATATTTTTCTCTTGGCATGGTATAAATAGAGCAGAACTTTAGTGTGACATATATGTATGTCTATATGTATATATAAACACAGATACTAACAATAATTTATGCATAGTATCCTCTTTCCAGAACCACCTACAGATAATTTTTTTAGTCCTGTCCTCCACACCCCAACACACACTAAATAAAAAGACCAGATGTACAATCACATCAAATTTCAAACTCAGTTTAAATTCTATAAAATGTTTGGTATATTATAGTCATATACATATAACCTAAAAGTGATTATTATCTACCTTCTTAGCTAATCACAAAATCAAAATCAATACTAATAATGAGGTTTTTAATAGATAGATGTATTTGGTGTGCAAAAGGCAGAATATCAGGACTGGGACCCAAGATTTCTGTTTCTCTTCCCTGGGTGTCAGTCACTAGTTAGGTAACTGTATTTCAGCTTAACCCTCTGTTAATTTCATATGAAAATACTCTTACTTCAGAAGACTGATGTGGATATTAATTGATAGTTGTAACATGCTTTGAAGTCCTGGGACAAAAGCTGCAAGCCTTTTCTATTCTTGTTCCTTTTGTTTTAGTAGGATTATTTATCCAATTCTGTTGGATTAGATACTGAAGGTAACAGTTTGTGGAAAGGACTGAAGAAGAAAAGTGCCAAATAAATGTTAAATTTTTCTTCTTTATTAAAATTGACTGAATATCAAGTTTGCATTTGGGCTGGATTTTGCTTATGTATGGTTATCCTGAAGACAACATGGCTCTATGTAAATTGACAGAAGAATATAGTCTTTAGAGATTCTTCTGGTATGAGCCCCAACTTGATTCTTATTCTGTAAAAGTTTCTATTGATCTCAAAATCCATTGCATACTTGATGACTGGCTTACTTTTTAGAATATACTCGTAGCAAAAAGCTCTTCAGCCAATCAATGTCTCACTCTGATGATCTTTGAACTGTCTCTTGCTGCTAAAAATAAAGTGGAGCATAGTGGCTAAGAGTGGGAACTCTAAACAAACTTGAATTTAATTAGCTACTGAATCACTTACCAGCTGTATGGCCTTGAACAAGTGTTTTAAGATCTTTGTGATACTATTTCTTTATCTGTAAAATGGGAATGAAAAAAAATCTCATAGAATTGTGGAGATTAAATGAACAAATCCATGTAATTTTTTAGCACAATGTCTGGTATGCATTTACTGTTCCATACATGATAGTTATTATTGTCAGAAACCTATAAAAGCCATTTCCTTAGAGCAAGAAGTTCCTTTTATATGAGAGGGAAATTTCTGCAATAAATTTTTAGTCCTGTCCTTCACACAGGAATGTTTGATCTTGGGTTTGCATAACTGTTCTGATATCAGTTTTGTTCCCCATAAAATGAAGACAATAGCTGAATTTACTTTACAGTTTTTGTTATGGAAAGAAAATGGCTAAAATGTGTAAATTGCTTATAACAGACCTGGAAACATAGTAAGAATATAATTGTTAGCTACTCTAGAAGCTCTGCTCAAAATTATTCTGTGAAGAAACAAAAATTTCTTTTGCATTAACACAGGGAATTATTTTTTCCCTACGCTATCCATATTTACTCTTTTCTTAAATTTTCCACTGTTTTCATTAAACACCTCTTATAGAAAATTGTTATCTTCAATGCCGTGATCTTTCTGTCAGTTACAAGTTAATTTTATTTGTGCCACTTGTCTTTCACCTCAAAGTCCAGTGTATATGTGGTATTTGTTGATCCATCAAGTGATTCTCAGTGAATCTCCAAAGAATCAATGGATGGAACATAATTTTTACTGGAACTTTTTAAAACATTCCATTTTGTCACAGTGTAGATTTTCTCCTGCTACATGATAATATATTTGGAATTCTTAAAATAAATTACCTTGCCCCAGCATAGTATCATCTTTAATTTTCTACAAAATTAACTGAAAACCCTTTAGAGGAAATCATGTTTGATTGGAGAATACAGCATATAGCTTAAATACTGTATAAAATTTCCAAGTGAAATAAATTTTATTTTCATTTCCATTGCATTACCTTAATTCAGGCTCCCATCATTTCTGTAAAAGACTATTACCATAGTCTCTTAAAGGTTTCTCACTCTCTAGTCTTTCCCTTAAACTGTTATTCACACCACTGCCAGAGTGATGGTTTAAAAAATCTTATAATATCATACTTTTATAAGCTTTCAATAGTCCTCCATCTCCTACAGGATGAAGTTTAAACTTCTTAATCTGATAAAAGATTCTGAATTATTTAACTTGGCTACTGCATCATTATAGTGCCATTAATTGAAAATGAGATTGGAAACTTATTCAAACAATAGATTTTGCCAGTAAATGGTGGAGGAAAGGATAATAATTGAGAAATGAGTCAAATTTTAGACATATTGAGTTGAAGGTGTCTGACAAATTTTCAATTTTAAATATTTTGTTTTCTACTGGACAGCAAAGTAGTGAAAGTGGACCACTTTCTTACACCATACACAAAAATAAAATCAAAGTGGATTAATGACTTAAATGTGAACCTGAAACCATAAAAATCCTAGAAGATAGTACAGGCAGTATTTACTCTGACATTGGTGATAGCAACATCTTTCTAGATATATCTCCTGAGGCAAGATAAAGAAAACCAAAAATAAGCTATTGAAACTACATCAAAATAAAAAAAAAAACTTTTACACAGCAAAAGAAACAACCAACAAAACTAAAAGACAACCTACTGAATGTAAGAAGATATTTTCAAATGGCATATCTGATAAAAAGTTAGTATCCAAAACTTATAATTAACTAACTTATACAACTCAACACCAAAAAACAAATAATCCAATTAAAAATGGACAGAAGACATGAACAGATATTTCTCCAAAGACATGCAGATGACTAAGAGACACATGAAAAGATGCTGAACATCACCTGCATTAAGGAAATGCAAATCAAAACTACAATAAAATGTCACTTCACACCTGTCAGAATGGCTAAAATCAACAACACAAGAAACAACAGGTGTTCACAAGGATGTGGAGGAAAAGGGACCCTCATATACCTCTCTCTCTCTTTCTCTCTCTCTTTCACACACACACACACACACACAATGGACTATGTTTCAGCCATAAGAAAGAATGAAATCTTCCCATTTGCAATAACATGGATCGAGCTAGAGAGTATTATGCTAAGCAAAATAAGTCAGAGAAAGACAAATACCATATGATTTCACTCACGTGTGAAATTTAAGAAACAAAACAAATGACCAAAGGAAAAAAAAAAAAGAGAGACAAACAAACCAAGGATCAGAGTCTTAATTATGGAGATCAAACTGATGCTTATAAGAGGGGAAGTGGGTGGGGGAATGGATGAAATAGGTGATGGGTATTCAAGAGTATACTTATCATGATGAGCACTGAGTAATGTATAGAACTGTAGAATCCCTACATTGTACAGGGAATGTATATAATATATAATATATACGAATTATATACGAATATAATATTTTATATTAATGGATATAATATTTTATATTAACTACCATGGAATTTTAAAAAAATAATAAAAAAAAATAACATCTTCTCCAAAAACTTTCTTTGCTTTTCTATTTCTACCTCCACTCCAGTATCCAATATAGTACCTTGCACATACAGGAACTAAATACTAAGAAGATCAGTTATATATCTATTTAGAAAATAGATTTGATAGGACTTAATAATTAGTTGATGAGATATGTCAGATTTATAACTTGGGAAACTGAATACATAACATATCTCTACCTGTATTTATATCAATATGTATATCATAGAGCAGATAATATAAAATAAAAAGGAAGTTTGATGAGGAAAGAGGATGAGTTCTGTTTATGCTGTGTGAGTTTGAAGTAGTTGTGGGATATTCAGTAAGCATTGTTTAGTAGGCAGTTAAAACTGTAAGCTTTGAGTTCATGGAAGAGAGGTATACAGTAGGTGAAATTTAGAAGTCAATGATCCACTGGTGGTATTAAAGATATGGGGGGGGGGTGCATGAGATCACCTACCCACAAAAAAAGTATGAATTTAATTATTTCTTTACAAATATGTTTTTTTCTTGATATACACAGTCTTGTGGGGAACAACAGAGATCCTTGAGGTCATGGGTTAGGTTTGGAAGCAAGAGAATAGGCCTACTAGAATAAATTCCCTTAAATTCTATCCCAGTGTCTCAGTCAATAATATTGTGACCCTCAGATTTGCGAGTGGGAAAACAAGTTTGGATGGATTCAATTTGCCCTCATTTTTACTCTTTGACTTCTTAGTATGATGTTATGTATGTTATGGGCATTCAATAATGTTATGATGATAGCAAAATGGAAATATGAAGAAAAGTACTTTGGTGTACTGCAAAAAATAACTCAGCATACATGAACAATGGCTGATTCCCAGAGGTTATGACTTTGAAGCCATCATAAATTTATCATATTAAATAATTGCTCTAAGGAGAAAATGTACCCTTGCTCTTAGTGGGAGCACATCTCTTATCCTCCACGTGACAGTGTGTACTTGTTACAAAATAAAAGTTGTGTGATTTCTATTTGTGAACTGGATCTAGACACAGTTATTTGTGTTGTCACTGTCTGATAATCTATAGTTTTTGGAAGTAGATGCACTAAGCCCTGAAAAGAAGTGAATTTTTTGTTTTTGTTATTGTTTGTTTGTTGGTTGTTTTTTGTGGGTTTTTGCACACATGTGTTTTGATCTTTTATTTCCCATTGCAATACATCTCAGAAGGACTATTAGTTGCAAAAGAAAAAGTATTTGCTAATGATACAGCTTAAAAGGAAAAAGCTTGAAAAAGACCCTCCTACACCTGATTTATAGATTTTCAAAGTGAAAGCTTTCATAAATGGAAAGAATAACTGTCAGTTCTATATCTATAATGCAGTCAGCTCTATGGATATTTGTGTATATATTAAATAGAAAAAAGAAAACCTTAAATACATTATGTAGCTTGCAATGTGGGACCTGCCTCAACTTGTAATGCCTCATAATACTGATTTTAGCTATACTGTTACTCTATCAATAGAAAAAATAGAAAGGATACGTGTATCTTCAAATGTGAATCATTTTTCTAGTTTTCATCACACTAATGCTGAAATTTCATCACATGTCAAGTATTAATACAAATTAATAATATTTCAGCTTTATGTCTGATCCTAGGAAAATGACCTACCATTGTTCAGTACCTCCTGAAAACCAGTGCCAGGATTATCCCAATGAGAGAAATAACCTGTTTTCTTGATGTATCTGGTCTAAAGATAGGCATAGTTAATGGTCTTTGAAAATACATTCACTCATTTATCAATCCAATAAATAGCTACTATTCAATGACTATGTTTAAAGCATATTGTTGACTAAATTAATAACTAATATAAGTCATAATGTGCTAGTGCTATAAGAATGTTACAAATAGGATGCTATTGGAGTGTAGAGAAAGTAGTGATTGCATTAGAAAAAGCTTCATAGAGAGTCAATTTTCAGCATGCTTCTAAATTTCTATATAAAAATGCATTAGCACTGGAAAAGTGGTTATTTTAGTTTGAATTATTTAGAAGTACCATCCTGTGGGAAATGGGATGTACAGATAGTCAAAGATAAAATTATGGAAAACTTTGACTAAGGAATGTGGACTTTAATTGGTGGTAAGAAGTTATTGAATATTTCTGAGTATAAGAAATCATAATAAAGGCTAAACTTTAGTAGTACTTCTTGGGCAACTATGTCAACAATAAATTCCAATGAGCATATTGGATATATGGAAATTGTTGCATTTAAGGGGTGGACCAAGATGGTGGCAATAGAAATTAAAATGTGGGAAGATTATAACCGGGTTTAGAGGAATATGGAGGATATGAGATGAGGTTAAGAAAAAAAGACCTTTTTATTCCTCATATAACTCACTAAAAATTTCCACTAATGACTTACAGTATGTAGTAAGCTTTCTTCATGCCACTACAATACAAAATCCTATGTTATACTGGGAATATAGAGAAGAGGTTGTACATGAACTAGTTATTGGCTTCAAAAGAGTAACAAATGACCATCACCTGGGAAGACTAAGTTTCATTGCAATATTCTAATGATCTTGTGATGATCCTTATTTTCCCTTTATAACATGCTGGCTTTAAATATTGTTTTTTTTTCCTTGGGGCGCCTGGGTGGCTCAGTCAGTTGGGCATCCGACTTCAGCTCAGGTCATGATCTAACGGTTTGTGAGTTCAAGCCCCGTGTCAGGCTCTGTGCTGACAGTTCAGAGCCTAGAGCCTGTTTCAGATTCTGTGTCTCCCTCTCTCTGTCCCTCCTCTGCTCATGCTCTCTCTCTGTTTTTCAATAAATAAACGTTAAAAAATCTTAAAAATTGTTTTTTTCTTTGCTATACTATGAAAAAAATGAGTAGAAATATTTTGGGAGCTACTACCCTTCTACCTTTATGACTTTTAAAGAGAATCTTAGAGAAGAAAGGTTATATATAAGGGCTAATGAACAAAAATGGGAGAAAATGACACTTATTTTCCCTCAGTTAAAGCTAAACTGACAACAATACAATCAAATCAAGTGGCATGATTTCAAATTATAGGCCTTCTAAGTAAAATTTGATGTCTTTCTCCCAATAGCATGTCACTACCCTTTCCTTTCCTCTCACTTGCTGTCACATCAGAAAAATTCCTCAACATGCAATCAGGTAGGTACCTTCTGTTCCATAAATTCCTTAAAAGTGTTCAGATTTTCTGGGGGTGTTAATTCTGTCTTTTGGCATAATCAGACCAAATCTCCTATTTTCTAACTTCCTGCTTAATTAAACAATCAGTTCATCACCTTGAAATTCCAGTGCACATTTAAGGACTGTATAGTTCAGAATGATTGGCCATGGCAGCATGGAATTCTGTGACTCTTTGGAGGGCTCTAAAGATTTCTAGTTATGAAGGCAAGCTCTGTCAGCAATAGGAGTATGGACTTACTACAGTCCAACAGTTATACTGTGTTTCTTACTGCTGAAGTCTAAATGACTGATTAAAAAGGCTTGCTGTGTGTTGTCTCTAAGTTGCATTTTCCCTTGTGTGCATTCAGCAGCACCAGGAGACCAGTATCTATTTCACACTTCAGTGAGGCCTACCACATCATACTCACTCCACTTGTGAAATGTGTTGTTTTGGTGAGTGCTTTGAGATTAGGGACCATGACTTATGCCCATATTGGGTGTTGCCTGTATTTCCTACCAAGGTGAACTTAGACCCATTGTTCCTTTTCCTTATGTTATTACCTTGACTTCACTATATACTTCACTTAGCTACTAAAGTTGTTAGGCTATAGTATAATATTTATCCATCTTCATTAAAGAGAGAGAGAAAAAATATTAAGCTTATTTAATGGGCAAGCTCATTGCCGCCACTACCCCATGCAAAATACATAGTTTTACTCTTGTCTCAGTGATTTAGACAAGAAGTAGACATTTAGGGATGCCTGGCTGGTTCAGTTGGTAGAGCATGTGACTCTTGATCTCAGGTGTCATGAGTTCAAGCCCAACCTTGGATGTGGAGCCTACTTAAAAAAAAAAAAAAGAGAAGTAGAGATTTAGAGAGACAAGAGAGGGTAAGATATGAATTAACAGATAAAAGGATTTTTTCAGTACAACATCCACTCAATAAGTTTGGGTGGGGGCAGGGAATGCTGTTGAAGGAAGGAAACAAATAGCATGAGCATTAGGCATAAACATTCAAAATAACCAGATGAGACTCTACTATGTAAATATCTGGTTATTCTTTTTAACTGCCCATTATCTGAAATAATCCATGAGGCACTGGTTCTACTGATGTTGCCCAGTTCCCAAAATTGGTGATAAACAGTGGAGAGCTGTGTATCTGGGCCCAGTGGTGGCAACAGTGACATCTCATGGAACCAGGTGTGCACCATAATTTTTAGGGATCCTCCTGGGTAGGTAGACTCCAAGCCTAGCACTCTATTTTGTTCTTAGATTAGAGTTGGATACTGTTATTTTGGAAGAGAGAAGGGACTACAAAAAAGCCTTTCATGTGGTCTGCCTCATGTAATACAACCTCAGAAGAACTTACCCAGTTGATGGAGAGACATTTCTTTATTATTCATTCACACTTTCACAGATTTTATTATCCAAAACAATATTTCCTCCTTATATTAGTTATGTTCTCTAATTTGTACTTTAGTAATGAGTCAGACAGGAAAGATGAAATAGTGCTTCAACCACTGTCTATAAAAGACAGTTGAAAAGAACCCTACATAAAAATGTTGTTTGTTCATCCTTAACCTGAAATTAGAAAACATAGATCTAAAATAGTAGTAATTTTAACAATAATTATGCTATTAACAATAAGGATAAAACAGCTAACATATATTGAGCACTTCTAGCTATTGGAGCAGTCAGCATTCTTATTTGCCCCATTTAACAACAACTGAAGAAGTAAATACTATTACCATCTTGACTTATAGATGAGGAAACTACATCTTAGAAAGGTTAAGCAACTGACTCAAGTTACACTGCTAAGTGAAGAAACTAAACCTGGAAACTAGATCTGTTCAATTTCAATACCCCTGCTTCTAACCACTCCACCTTTTTGAAATACAAAGAGTAATATGTTCTACATATATATCTCATAATACATTTATTTGAAGAAGAACCACAGAGAAAGATTGGTGGAGGAATGGGCAAAATGGGTCGAAAGGAGTGAAAGATACAGGCTTCTAGTTAGGAAATAAAAAAGTCACATGAATAAAAGGCATAGCATTGGGAATATATTTAATGGTGTTATAATGGCATTGTATGGTGAAAGATGGTAGCTACACTTGTGATCATAGGATAACCTATAGAGAAGTTGAATCACTATGTTTTACATCTGAAACTAATGTAAAATTATGTGTCAACTATACTCAAATAAAAAAAATAAGTAAAAATTAAAAAAATATATATAAGGAAGAATCAAATAGAAGTGAAAGAATAAGGGGAAA
Source organism: Acinonyx jubatus (assembly GCF_027475565.1). Lineage (NCBI taxonomy): Eukaryota > Metazoa > Chordata > Mammalia > Carnivora > Felidae > Acinonyx > Acinonyx jubatus. Next base: position 77,089,621 of record NC_069389.1, on the reverse strand, counting down.
GGAAACTACCTTTTTTTAATGTTCCTGTCACTGTACCTCTTGCTTTGTGTTTACCTGTTTCATCTTTACAACATCCAAAAGAAGTTATTATATACATTTTATATTTTAGGAACCTGAGGTTCAGAAAGGTTAAGTGATTTGCCTAAAGTCATAGAGCTAGTACATAATCAAGCAGAACGCAAACTCTTGTTTTGTCTAAGTAAAATTTTAAAAGGTGATTATTATTAGTCTCCACAAATGTTTTCTCTTTCATTTGTCTACCTTGAGAAATGGACAATTGTTACGAAAGCCAGTCTTACCAATGGGTATACTGTTTGTTTTTCCTTTAATAAATAAGTGGAGAGAGAGGGAGAGAGAGAGAGAGAGAGAGAGAGAGAGAGAGAGGAGATTGTAAGTGCTGAAAGACATACTATATACCAGCTCTATATGGAGCCACTCTAAATTATGGGCTCTAGATAAATAAAGAAAATGTGGATTTTTGAAAAATCTTATATTTCATGTTTATTTCAACTTACAGTAAAAACTTGATTTCTCTCTAATAAGGAAAACATTAATCTCTAAAATATACAATTTATAAATTGCTTTATGTTTTCATTCCTGACAAAATGTCTCTGGTCTCTAAGAGATCAAATAGTGACAAAGGCATTATGTTGAAAAATAGTCTTAGAAAAGATTTACCATGTTGAGTTTAGAGGATTTTCTTCTCTCTGCTGATTCTTGACTTAGTATCATGTGCTAAATGATTACTTTTGATCATTTAAATTAATTCTTCTAATTATTTATCTTTTAGAGATAATATTATTAAAATTTTTCTACATATTATTACAAAACACTAACTAGGAGTTCAGAAGACTTCTTTTTTCAGATTTCTCCAAATTCCTCAAAGGAAAGCTAGTCTTCGACTCAATTCTTTGCCTGATATTGCTGTAATATCAGAGGAAATGGCAATATTTTTGAAGGTACAGATATGGAAACATTTAGGGGACAATAGTAAATGTTTGGAAAATGTGAAATAAGGATGGCAGATGTGGGTCCAGCACCTTGATGGAGTGGTGAGAAAATGATTATAAGACAGTTACCTGACTTCCAATTATGGAATGAATAATTCACGTGAATAAAAGGCACAGAATAGGGAATATAGTCAATGATATTGTAATACTGTTGTATGGTGATAGATGGTAGTCACACTTGTGGTAAGAATAGCATGATATATATAGAACTTGAATCACTTTGTTGTATGCCTGAAACTAATGTAACATTGTGTGTCAATTATACTCAAATAAAAAAATTTAAAGTAACATTATAATCATTTTACTAAGAGTTTATAGGTAAAAATTAAAATAAACAGCATATGAATTGAAATTTGTTACATCTGGGAAAAGGGAAGGGGCAGAGAGGCACAAGGGATTACTTTTTTTCATTATTAACCTTGTTATCTTAAGTATATGTAAAATTTTGATTTTAAATTTTTTAAAAAAATAAATTATAAATTATATTTTTTAAATGACAGTTGTCTGAGTTATCATTCTGACTTTTGTGTATAAGACCTGAAACTAGCCACATAAAATACATTACATGGGTACTAGTCTTTTTTTTTAATTTCATTTTGATTCAGGTTGTAGGTTGTAAAACTTGCTTGATAGTCACTAAATCTATCCTAACCTAGCTTAATATTGAGAAAGATAGAGCCTATAAGTGATGCTCTCAAGGTGCTATATATGCCTAATATGCACCTAATAAATTGTGCCTTACTTTCCGGTTTAAGATATGGAGTGAGTTGAATGAAATAAATATTTCAAGTTCTAGGTGAGTTCTAGAGTAGAAAAAAATTGAAAAATGGGCCATATTGACATAAAAGCCATGACTTATATGAAGTTTGATTGTTCTCTAGTGCTAAGTTGCAACCAAGAATGCAAGAGAAAGTTAAAAATGGAAGTGTAAAGAATCATACTACACACGTAAGATGAGTGAGAGGATTAATAACGAAGTGACTGACAATTTATCAGGGGATTTTAAATATCAGGAAATGTATCTCTATACATAATGTTTTTTTTTTGTTTTATATTGTTTTGTTTTAATTTGAGAGAGAGAGAGCAAGCGAGTAGTGGAGAGGAGCAGGGGGAGAGAGAGAGAGAGAGAGAGAGAGAGAGAGAGAGAGAGAGAGAGAGAATATTAAGCAGGCTCCATGCTGAGTGGGGAGCCTGATGCAGGGCTCAATCCCATGACCCTGGGATCATGACCTGAGCAGAAATCAAGAGTTGGACAATCAACTGACTGAGCCACTCAGGTACTCGTATATAATGTTTTTATCCATTTTCTCTTTATCCATTTAATCCATTGATAGACAATTAGGTTGTTTCCATATGTGGCTAATGTGAATAATGCTGATCATGAGAATGCAATGAACACAAGACTGCAGATATTGCTTTGAGATCTTGGTTTCAATCTCTTTGGATATATCCCCAGAAGTGGGAATGCTGGATCATCTGGCATTTGTATTTTTAATTTTTTGAGACAACTTCATGTTGTTTTCCATAGTGGCTATACTAATTTATATTTCTACCAACAGTGCACAATGGTTCTCTTTTCTCCACACCCTGGTCAACACTTGTTTTCTCTCTTTTTTTTTTCCATGATAGTCATTCTAATTGATGTGAAATGATATTTCATTGTGGTTTTTATTTGCATTTCCCTGATGATTACTAATGTTACATATCTTTTCACATATCTGTTGGCCATCTGTAGTCTTCTTTGGAAAAATGTCTCTTCTTTTCCCCTATTTTTAAATTGGATTTTTCTTGAGTTGTATGAATTCCTTACCTATTTTTGAACTAACACCTTATCAGATATACAAATTGCAAATATTTTCTCTTTGTTCTCATTTGTCTCTTTGTTTTGTTGATTATTTTTGTTGTGCAGAAGCTTTTTAGTTTGATATAATCCCACTTGTTAACATTTGCTTTTATTGTTTATGCTTTTGGTGTCATATCAAATAATCATTGTCAAGACCAATGTTGAGATTTTTCCTTATGTTTTCCTCTAGGAGTTTTGCCATATCAAGTCTTGCATTTAAGTCTTTAATCCATTTTGAGTTAATTTCTGTAAGTGGCATATGATAGTGGTCCACATTCATTCTTTTGCATGTGGTTATCCAGTTTTCCCAATATCATTTATTGAAAAGATTATCCTTTCCACATTGAGTATTTTTGGCTTCCTTGTCAAATATTAATTGACTGTGTATGCATGGGTTTATTTCTGGGCTCTAGATTCTGTTTCATTGGTCTATAAATGCAACATTTTTTTTTCTCAAACCAGAGAATGAATTTTAAAAGACCATTTATACCATCAACCTCTTTCTCATTGTTTTTTGCTTTCCCTGACTACCTATCTAAAGTGAAATATATAATAATGACATCTTTTTTGAGTGTCTTCTATTTTGACATCCGATGTTTTTTGATGTAATTGGAAAAGAAAAAGCTGCATGATGATTTACAGTGTTGGTTTCTTGATTAGGTCATTCTTAAGTACGGAAAAGAGAGAGGAAAAACAGACACATAAAACCCCTGAAAAAAATAATCATTATAAAGACTTGCAAACTTGGAAATTTTAGTATTGTGGGTTGTAAAGTCTGGCTATCTCCCCTTTAAGAATTAGTGCTAGCATTTGTTAACCACCCACAAGTTAATGCTGAGAAATCTCTGATGTAATTCCTGAATAGCTTTCAAATGTGTTGGGCTTTCAAAGGTATAATTAAAACTTATTATTCTCCCTTTATTTGTCTACCAGCTGTTAGATCATAAAAAAATCTTGTTTTCTTTCTTCAACCAGTGAAAGTATTTGCTAGATTTAAACAGAAAGTGTTCCTTTATATATTAAAAGACCCTCATATCTCTCTGGATCAAAGGTGTTGAGTTATAGTCAAATGAAAATTTAAACATTTAAGCTGAAAAAAGCCAATCAAAAGGTTCAATGATATTTTCATTTAAAAAATGACTTTTTATGAAATAGCAAAGCTTGAAGTTGGGGTGGAAACCTGTGAAGTAGTGTTGATTCCATTTGCTCTCATGCCTAATATGCACACATAATAGTGTATTTATTACTACCATTTTATGTACTTACCACATTGTGAAATTTTCTTTTGGAATTTTCTATTTTCGTTCCCACTGACTGGGATGTGAGGAGTATTAAAATGATTCAGACATACTTATTAATATTATGTTTTTTCTTTTAGCTACCAAAAATGACAGGTTAAGATTCCTTTTAGAAAAAAAAAAAATATTGTTGCCAACCATTATTTACTTACAAATATTTATTTATTTACAAATATTTATTGAATGCCAGTAAATTCTAAAAGTTTCCTATCAGAGACATTATGGAAATAAAGCCCCTTCCTGTCTGTTTTCTCCAAGCTTTCTGTCACGTATCATGAGATCTTAGTTTCACGTATCTCCAGGGCCTATGGCCATTTGTTTCATCCTTGCCTTTGCTAACTAAATCAAAGTGAGAACTACCCAATGTCATGCAGTCACAATCCAACACTTTATCACATGCTCAAATCACTTGCCTCTAAACTTCTGCTCCTGGAATTCTCCATTGTGAGTGAGACATGAATTGCCACAGGACACAATCAGAGGCTATGTTTGCACAAATTATAGTGCAAGGGATTAAATGAACCTTGGAATAAAATTAGGTCAGTGGGAGAAAGGAACCAGTGCATAAATTCTTCTTCCTTTGTCTGCCACAGGGTCCTGCACTGCAATAGTTTATATGACTTTTCAGAAGGTGGCACAAAAAAATTAATCAATCCGTTGGCCTGGATACCCATCAGTGACCATATAGTAATGCATTTTCTCATATTTACTCTTCTTATTCTCCTACCTTATTTCCGTTTTCCCTCTTCCCTGCTACTGTGTAATTTCACACTTCCTAAAATTTTTAGTAACACAGAACTTTTGCATTAGAATTTACTTTCTGGGGACCCAGGATAAAAGGTATTGAAGCAAAAGCAATCAAATCTAATTTTTCTAAAAGTGTTGCAATTTGACACAGACTGCTAATTTTCCTGTAAGTTAGATGAACATTTGTGGTAGTAATTAAGGCTGTTCATAAATATTGTAGATCTTATTCTTGGCACATGGTAGGATTGCACTTCACAGTCCTCTTAATGTTAAGCATAAACGTGTGACTGATTGTAACTAATGAAATATGAGCTGAATTGGCATGTGTCTATTTAAGACAGAAACTTTAATAGCCAATGCATAATTTTCACATTTCCTTCCTTCTGCCATGCTATTGAGATAGACTCTCTTTCAGTGTGGCTCCCTGAGTGACTACAAAAGGCAATTCTTCCATGACCTGTATTGGACATGTAGCATGAGCAAAACATAAAACATTTATTGTGTCAAGCCACAGAGCTTTGAAGTTGTTTGTTCCTTTACTGTAATCTAGTTCATGCTGACTGATATAGCATCTTCCTTTCCCAAAGTGGAGGAAATCACAGATCAGATTTAGGAATTTTATAGCTTACTGTCTATGGCTCTCTGTTTTTAAATGCCACTATGATTCATAGTGACTTATTTTCACCAGCTTGGGAAATCACTAGTGGAAGCTACTAGAGCCATTTCCATATATGTGTCATACAAAGAACATTGGAATATTGCTGACTTGAATGTTTTCTCAAACACTCTGAAATAGGTTTCTAAACTGCTTTCTATTCTTTGACAAATTAATGACATTAAAACTTCCATTAAATTTAAAACTCAAAATTAGATTGTTTTGGACATGTCTTGATTTCCAATTGTAAGAAAACTTATACAATAAAAGCACATGTAATAAAAAGCAATTTCTTCAGGAAGCAAAACTGTCAGATCTCATGAGTGCATTCAGATTTGTAAAATCATTTGTGCTGACAATGAAATAAAAAAAAAACTTCTTTTTGTGGAACAATAAGTACCCCTTAAAATTTTATAAAAAGCTCAAAGAATCTAAAGTAAGATTTAATGTCTTCATTTAGCAAAAACTCCTATCTTACCCCATGTTCATTGGTACTGGTATTCATTTTTGAGCCACATATAATTAATCAGATGAAAACATTCTTTTGTTTCCTCTGTCTTCCCTTGTCATCTCGTTTCTAGCCTCTGGGCAGCTCAAGAGAACCCTACCTCTTCTTTGAAAGAAAAGTAATAACAAATATTTATATAGTGCTTACTGTGTTACAGGCACTATCCTATTATTTAATTCTTACAATAACACTTTGAGTTATATATTAGCACAATCTCCATTCCCATTTTATAGTCGAGGAAACTGAGGCTCAAAAATTTTGAGTTTCTTGTCCAAGATTATGTAGTTAGTGTAAAAAAATCTAGGCTTAAAATTCAGGCAATGTCTTTTGGAAGCGTATCCATGAAACTTAATATTTGGGTTAAGTACTCAAGAATTCCAAGGAAAAATGAGAGAATACATACTGAGTAACCAGAAAAAAATCCATTTATTTCTGGAAATGCAAGCTGACATGACTTGGAAGGGTGATATAACTGATTCTGAGATTTAATATTAGAAAATGGTTTTTCTTTTAAGCTATATTCTCCAAATTAGCTTTTAAAAGAAATTAAGGTTGTGAAAAATGTTGTTGTTTGTTTGGATCACCCATGGACCCCACCAGTCCCTTTGCCTGATCACTGCTGCGAGATTGAGCTTCCTGGATCACATGATCTTTACTATTTCTTATTTTCTTCTATAAGTTCCCTTCAAAATGAATGACCAAATATGTCTATTTGAGGAGATTTATATGCAGATAACTGCCAGAGGAAACTTCTTGCAAGCTTTTAAAGCTATTCTTTTCTATTAAATAGTTTTTTAAATAACAAAGATATGAAATTTAATTAAACTTGAAGCAATGAACTACTAAATCAAGAAGTAAAGACATGTAAAGATATAAGCATAGCTAGGTAGCTTTCATTCTAAATTTTAGCACAGCTAAATTTTTAAATGAAAAGAGGCAACAATTTCACAACAGAAGTTAAAGGCCCAACAGATAGCAGAAAAACTGTGCAAGTAGTATTAAGAGAAAGGATCCTTCTTCAGCACAACTTTCATAGATACTGGCATGGTAATTGCCTTAATTTATTTAAGGTATAGATTTGAGGAAACCTCAAGGGCAGGTAAGTTATCTTTATTTTTACTTTCTAACTGCCAGGAATCAATTTTCTTGTGTACTCTCAACAATCTCAATTTTAGAATAATCAAATTTTATGAAGTCATCACTTGCTTCTTGTAGGTTGGTGACATTTCCCCGGCCTTCTATAAACATTCTGATTTTTGACACTCAACACTTTTGACCTAGTTAGTTATAACTTTCTCTGATGTCTAATTTTCTATAATGTTCCCTTTAAACTTTTGACCCTGTTTGGGGATGATGGTGATCATATTAAGTACAGAATTTGATAATCACAGTGTAGCAGTCAGATATTTTTGTTGCTCTCATTCCATCCATCTATTGCTGGAGGCTTTTTTTCCGCTAATGTGGATCATCAGAGGTTTGTGCCATATTATATCTAGTTTTGAACTGCAGAACTGAAAATGTATCATTATGTACTGAAATTCTTGGACTCTTCTCCTGAAACCTATTCCATTTCATCTCACAACTGCATTTATTATGCAGTAATGGCATTACATACATCATTCTTATGGGGATTTGAAATGTTCACTTCAAGCGACAGGAAGTCATAGACATTTTCACCAGATTTTAAAAATAGCTGAATATATTCTATGCCTAAGTAAGACTAAGACTTTATAGGAGGAACAATAAAAAATTGAGCTTTTGTTATAATGCCTGTAGTAGAGTGTTTGCATGGCTTATTGCAATTTTTATTAGAGAGCACTGCCTATGTCCTTAGAGACTTGAAGCATTTAGAACCACTTTTATCCTGCCATCCTAATAATCTAAAGAACATCTGACAATTGCAGAGGGCTTTACATCCCAAAGGGTTTTACAAACTACACATGTACAGGAATTACTTACCTCAACACTGAAAGGCATCTTGCTCTGGGGAATGAGTCCAGAGAATCTTTCATGACCACAACTAGACAGAACTTTGAGTTTATGACTCATTTTAAAGACAAGAGCAAAAGTTACTTTAATTTTGCAACAATTTGTCTGTATACTGTGCAGAAAACAAAAGGTCATGTATTCAAACTGCATAGCAGCACCTAGAAGATATTTTTGGAGGTAATTATTAGCCTTTTTCTTTGTTTAGGAGAATTTTGTGTAAGCCTTACAATGGATATCATAAGATATCATGTACTTTCACAGAACTTTTGCTTCACTAGACCATGTTTCTATATGAACTTTTCCTTTCCTTGATAATGCAGTTCTATTTTGGGAATCATGTGACATGGTAGTCACTATAGATCATATTCCAGCTTCAATTTTTAATTTTGGTGCATACCCTCATTCCACGTTCTTGCATTTCAGCTGTTTTAAATAGAAAAAAATAGAATTAAGATAGATGCTAGTAAAAATTGCAGCTATCATTTATTAAGTAACTTCTATCAGTTAAGGTAACATTAGCTGCCTTAAATAAATTCAAGAATGCCAGTGGCTTTACACAATAGAATTTATTGCTCTTGTGATGTTCATTAAATGAAGGAAGTGGGGTTTTCCTGATCTAGTAATTTAAAAACCCAGTCTATTGGGGGCTCTGAAATCTATAACAAATGGCATATATAACAAATGCCTTTCATCTAGCAGACAGAGAGATAGTGGAGGATTTTGCACAAGGTTTTTATAAGCCAGTTCTGGAATTGGCATACAACACAACCACCTACATTACAATAGCCACAACTGTATAAAATTACTCCCATTAAATGTAATTGAGGCAGAGGAATGCAACTAACTGTATCTAGGAAGATAGTGAAATGAGTTTGATAAATAGATATCCCATCTCTGCTTACCTAATATGTGCTGAGCATGTGCTAAGTAGTGATTTTATTTACATTATATTGTTTAACTTCAACAAAACCGTGCAATTGGTTTTATTTTACCCATTTAATAGTTAAGAAACTTGTGGCTTGGGTGTCTGGGTGGCTCAGTCGGTTAAGCATCCAACTTCAGCTCATGATCTAGCAATCCTTGGGTTTGAGCCCCACATCAGGCTCTGTGCTAACAGCTCAGAGCCTGGAGCCTGCTTCAGATTCTATGTCTCCCTCTCTCTGCTCCTCCCCTGCTCTCTCTCTCTCTCCCTCTCAAAAATAAACATTAAAAAATAAAAAAAAAACAAAAGTGTACCTCAAACTAGTGATACAACTGATTTAAATTAATTTAGTTTGTAAATATCAGAGCTGGGATTTGTACCCAGCTTTGATGTAAATCACCAGGTACAAGTTACTTGCACTCAGATTAAAAAAAAATGTCTAAGCCTATTATCATCTTCAGGATGAAAGCCTTATAACTTTATTTGATAGCCCATTCCATTGTCTTTTAATCTGAAGGTTAAAATGTTGCTCCTTAGGTCTTATGTAAACTCATTTGGAATTACTTATTTTAGTATATTTGGAAAAGCTCAGATGAAAATATAAAACTCTCATAATACCACTACCAACAATAACTAATGTTAGCCTACAGTAGTATTTCTGGATATTTAAATACATTTTCGTCTACAAAATTAAGTCCTATTATACGTATTTCATTTAAACATGATTATTTTTGTTAAGCTAAATAGCCTACCATAAAAAGTCTCCATTTCATTAGATACTTTTAAAAAGTATTTTTTTGTACTAATAATGACTGTATAATATTTTGCTCTTAGCCTGTGCCATACCCAATAACTTCTGAATGTTTCAGTTATATCTAACATTTTGATTTTTTTTAAGTTTTTCTTTTAATTACAGTTAGTTAAGATATAGTGTTAATGTAGTTTCAGGTGTACAACACAGTAATCCAACACTCTCATACAGCATCCCATGCTAATCATGACAAGTGATCTCCTTAATCTCCTTCACTTATTTAACCCATCTCCCTAACCCCTGTCCCTTTGGCAATAGTTTGTTCTCTATAATTAAGAGTCCAGTTCTTGATTTATATTTATCTCTTATTTTTTTCCTTTTCCATGTTTCTTTTGTTCCTTAAATTCCATGAGTGAAACCATATGGTATTTGTCTTTCTTTGACTGGCTTATTTCACTTAGCATTATACTCTCCAGTTCTATCCATGTCATTGCAAGTGACAAGGTTTCATTCTCTTTTATTGCTGAATAATATTCCATTGAATATATATACCACTTTGTCTTTATCCATTCATCAATTGATAGACACTTGGGCTGCTTCATATCTTAGATTTTAAATAATGCTGCTGTAAACATAAGGGTGCATGTATCCTTTTAAATTAGTGTTCTTGTATTCTTTGGTAAATACCCAGTAGTGCAATTGCTGGATCATAAATTAGTTCTATTTTTGACTTTTTGGGAACCTCTATACTGTGTTTCACAATGAGGAAAACAATCAACAAAATTAAAAGGCAGCTCATGGAATGGGAGAAGATATTTGCAAATGAGATAACCGATAAAGGTTTAGTATCCAAAATATATAAAGAACTTATAAAACTCAACACCCAAAAAATAAATAATACATTTAAAAAATGGGAAGAAGATATGAACAGACGTTTGTTCAAAGAAGACATCCAGGTGGCCAACAGACACATGAAAAGATTCTCTTTATCACTTGTCATCAGGAAAATACAAATCAAAATGCTATATCACCTCACATCTGTCAGAATGGCTAAAGTCAATAACACAAGAAACAACAGGTGTTGGTGAAGATGTGAAGAAAAAGGATCAGTCATGCACTGTTGTCGGGAATGCACATTGGTGCAGCCATTGTGGAAAGCAGTATGGAAGTTCCTCAAAAAGTTGACATTTTTTTAAAAGATGCTGCTATGAACACAAGAAATACCTCCACATATATTTGCCATATTTTGAAGATAAGAATAACATCTGGTCTATTTTTAGTCTTTATTATCTCTCCAAGATCAGCACCTATTTGTGTATGGATATAAGGTACAGTGAGACTTGAGATAATACTGATAAAAGTCTGGGGCAGGTCAGAGGAAGTTAATCTATTAGTCAAGAATTTCTTTTACCATAATGAGACATAGAAAGCTGGATTAATTGTGAAAAATTCTATGGAAAAAACAGAGTGAAAAACATTCTCTTTCTTTTTTTAACCAACTTAATGCCATGTAACTTTATAAAGTAGGTCAATATCACTAACTTGCTAAAGGGAGAAGAGGCTAATTGATTTTGCTACCACCTGTGAGCACAAGTAAGCAGCAGGTCTCAGACTGCTTACTGGTTGCCTTGACAGAGTATATGTTTGTTTAACATTAGCAAACTCAAGAAAAACTATCTGAGTTTCACACATATTGCTTTATTACTCCTAATGGCTTATTTCAACAAATGGCTCAGTACTCTGGAACAGACTGGATGACTAATGTCTGTCAGCACACTCTGGCAGAATGCTGTTATCAATGTCAAGGAAAACAGTTGTGAACTGTCCACAGAATGCATGACACCACAGAATGCTTGTCACCAGGATGTTTACACCATTAGTGTTAGACACAGTCCATATTCCAAACACACTTAAAATGTAACCAAACCTGGATGATAAATAAAAGTAGAGATGAAATATAAATCATACACACACACACACACACATACACACACACACACACACACACACGCAAACATACACACACACAACTCCTTACAGAGATAACATTCTTACCAATGTAATCTCTGAGATAAAAAGCAACATTTCCTAATCCAGTAAAGTACAAGTGCCAGGGTACTGTCATACACTGTTGGCAGGCAGAGAGTATAAATTGGTACAAACTCTTTGGAAGGCAATTAGGAAACATTTATTAAAATTCAAAGTATACTATGAAATGAACCATTGGTTTCACCCTACAAGATTCTATTTTTAGGAAAAGCAATGATAAAATAGATAAGTAATATATCTATGTAAAAAAATATCTATTGATAGTTATTTTTTGTAATAACAAAAAAAGAGACAAAAACTGGAAAGAACTTAAATGCCTATTAATAAGAGAGTGATACAGCTTTTAATGGAATATTATGTAGCCATTATAAAAGAATGGTGTAGTATATATGCTAGTCTATACACCTGTGCATATCTTATTGTTAGTGAGAATGGAAAATTATAATATCCTATTTTTATAAGCAAACATTCTTGCATATCTATAGCTAAACATATTTATATGATATTGATACCAACATGAATATATTTTCTGTCTACAAAACCACAGGGAAAAAATAAGAAGGACATAAACCAAACTGTTAACTGTTCTTTCCTCTGAACAGTAGGAATAGAGGGGCTTTAACTGTAGGGGCCAGGGTTTTAAACATATACATACACAAACATGTATATTATATTTTAGAGATGTATGGGTGATTTTAACTTACTTTTTATATTTTTATACTTTTTACTGTTATTGAATTTCATTCATTCATTCATTCATTCATTCATTCATTCCAGGGGTGTTAGAGACCCAATGTTGAATTAAAATTTGATTAAAATTAAAACCATGTGAAGACTACTATTGCTAGATCTTTATGGGTAATTGGACCAGTTTTAAAGTCCAGTTTTTGATTTATTAATGTAGGTATTAAAACAGAATGGCATGAACATATGAAAACAATAGGACTCCTACAAATTTAATTTTAATGAATAGTTTCCACCTCTTACCCTATCACATTATGTGCCGAGACTGTAAAAAAAGTAGTCTATTAGATTGGTTAGCATTTCATTTTACTCTTTTTACCTTTGTCCTCTATGACATAGGTGTTAATGAGCAATACAATATCTGGACACATTGAAAGAGAAAAATTTGTGAATCTCAACAAGCCACAAATCAGAGAATTGGATGAAAGTAATCAGTCCTGGTGGGCAAATAAGAACTGATCTTCCTTTTCAAACAGTAGGAAGAAATCTGGTAGTTATACTATAAAACTAAAAAGGATTAGTTGTAAGCTCTGTAAAATACTGAGTATTGGAGATAACCTTTTTTGATCACTAATCAGAATTCACTTTTGGGTGATAATTACTAGAGAACTATAGAATCAACTATTTTGTTCCAATATTTCATTATTGTTCATTAAACTCATCATAACAGCAGGAAACATCAAAAACCTTTTGTGAAAAAATGATTGTGTCCTGAGTGTCCTGTCCTACATACTACGAAGTTTGATACAATTGCTCTGCTTCCCTGACACATTGTTGAGATGAGTTGCTTAGATTTTATTGCTTATTATAGACAGATTTTGAATAATAGAGACTTGACTTGCAAATAAATTACAAGAACACATTTGGCCTTATGTTGGAAGAACTCAATATGGGTCTGCCATTTCTCATAAGAGCAATATTTGAGAATGAATTTTCCAGGGATATGCCATCTCTTATTTAGATTTACAAACTGATTAGATATTGAGCTATTAATACCAGTGACAAACATGACTGAGGGCATTTTGTGCACTGAAACTGTATTAGATATTTTATCTTAACTTATGTAATCATCATTGCTCTATGAAAGTTACTATTGTTATTCCCAATTCATAGATATAGAAATGGAGCTTAGAGAAGTTTGGTAATTTACTGAAAATAATATGGTAAATTAAAGGTTGAGTAATATTTCAAGAACAAGTCTGTCAGATTCTAAATTCCATGCTTTTAATCAATGAGTACCTAATATTGTCTGAATAGTAGGTACATTATTTGATGGACATTATAAATGTACAGCCTTTGTCAACTCAACTGAGGAATATAATAACTTCTTGTATTATTTTTATATATTCCAATTAATCTTTTGTGATCATAAGTTATTAATAAAATAAAGATTACTTGCCTTATATTTATATAGTTATCATTTCTATTCTAAAGAGATGTCCCAGGAGGATTTACATAGTGTTTTAGCTTTAATTAATTTACCTTTCTGTCACCTATATTTAAAAAACAATTAAAAGCCAATAAAAGTTCCTTAAAGTTCCCATTCCTTCTTTTTATTTACCTTGCCTTTGCCTTGGCAGTCAGAACTGAGTTAGAGGACATTAGAGGGCACCATTGTCTTCTGGTTTTGTTTTGAGTTAGGACAAGGAAGATGATAAGGAGATCAACTGCATACAAATTTGAGTTACTAAGTGAGATTGGAGTAGTTGTTCTCCATAATCTCTCTGGAGTCACCATTAACTAGTTGTATCTGTAAAGAGAACACATAGCTACTTCATTTCAAGGTTGCTGTCATCATCTATCTCCTCTGGCCTATTTGGAGTTCTCCTTACCCTTTACTTAGCCCTGGAGTTTTGCCTTATCCTTTTGTAGTATTAATACATATTGCTCAAATATTTGAAAATATTCCCTTTTTCAAACTCTCTTCAGATTATCCAAATTGTCTGAGCTCACCGGTTTTATACCAAAGCAATGATTGAGGTACGTGTGTATTCATATGTAAACCATGTGCTTGATTAAAGAACATGATCTGCCCAGAGAAAATTGGATTGCTTTTAGGTGGAAGGTATTGTAGTAACAGAGATATTTCTTGATGGTATCTCTAAGCAAATTTTCAAGGCCTAAACTCTCACCTTTTGTGGACCTTCCCCTCTTCCCATTGTATCATTTTTATTCCCTGGAATAACCCCATAGTTCCAGCATAATGAAAGAAGTGTACTGTCTATTTGGAGGTAGTGTGAACAAAAGACCTCAATGAAAGGTTGGGCCTGCACACTTTTCATGAGAATCAATTTTTTTTCTCATCAAAATTGCATCATTTATCTATGTTCTGATTAGATAAGTGAGGCTAATCTCCTTGGTTGTCATGAACTGTCTATCATGTTACACACTGGCATGAGCTCTGATTCAACTATTTTCTTCAAAGTGCTTTTATAATTAATTCCTGTGTTTTTTGTACATGTTTATGGGAAGTAACATAGTAGCAAAATAATGCTGGATTTTACGTACAAAGTCTATCAGAAAACTCATCTACAAAACATGTTAAGAGTAAATGCTGCCATGTTAATTAATAAGGTGTTTATGAAGCTTAAAATATTTCATGAGATTAATGTATTACATAAACTTTATAGTATTATGCAGGTATTTGTGATGCTGCTTTTGCTTCTGCTATTGATGATGTTAAAGGTAACTTTCTCACTATGCTTCCATTTTAGATTTTAAGTTCTGTGTGGGTAGATAAGAATAATAGACTCAGTTCTCTGTTGTCATTTTATGTTTTTAATTTTTTTAACATTTATTTATTATTGAGAGACAGAGACAGAGCATGAGCATGGGAGGGGCAGAGAGAGGAGGAGACACAGAATCTGAAGCTGGTTCCAGGCTCTGAGCTGTTAGAACAGAGCCCAATGTGGGGCTCAAATTCACAAACTGCGAGATCATGACCTAAGCCAAAGTCAGATGCTTAACCGACTGAGCCACCCAGGTGCCCCTCTGTTGTCATTTTAAATTATGCATTTTGTATTAAATGAAAAATAGCATTAGACCAAGTTAATTTTTTACAAGACAAAAAGAATTGTAAAACTACTTCTAAACCAATTACAAAGAGGTAAATTACTATATATCCTAATTTAAAGAGAGATGATCTACTCATTGGATGTACTTATTTTATGTTTTCTTTAGTCCCAATTTTTAGATCCCCCCCCCCAGATTTCTATAGAATCTCTTTACCTACTCATGAATGGATGAGATTTTAGCTTGGGACACAGCTTGCAGAAAAAAAATCAGGGGTGTATGGGTGTCTCAGTCAGTTAAGCGCCCAAATTTGGCTCAGGTCATGATCTCATGGTTCATGAATTCAAGCCCCGTGTCAGACTCTGTGCTGACAACTCGGAACCTGGAGCCTGCTTTGAATTCTGGGTCTCCCTCTCTCTCTGTGCACCTACCCCACTCATGCTCTATCTTGCTCTGTCTCTCAAAAAATGAATAAACGTTAATTTAAAAAAAATCCAAGTAAGATGCCATTTGGAAGTTGGTTTTTAATGCCAGGAAAAACAAAGATGGTGAAAAGTTGCTTTCCCTTAGGTTATCATAACCCTGGGGATGGCCACGGTTGCTGGAATGACTCAGCAGTTACTGTGGCAGGACTTGTCTTCTTGTCATCTTTGCTTTCTTTTATTCAGTATGTCCTCAATTTCTTTATAGATGCCCATGGAAGCAGGCCAGTCAAGGGGCAGTTCAAGAACTCAATAACAAATGTAAAATATCTGAAGATCAAAGAGCAGCACGTGTAACTCTGCTTATTGTTGTTATAAACATCAAGGCAAGCATATGATATTATTTTGTGTAAGTTAACTGTTTTACTGGTTTTGGATCTCACATACATAATTATTTTCATTATTATTTTAATGGTAGAAATATAAATGTTGAACCTAAGGTATTTACCACAAAAAAAAATAGCTCAAGTGTTTCAGAGATAATATGCACCTGCATGTATATTATATACTAGTCTGAACATGAGATAGATTAAGACCAAAAGTAATTTTAGAGCCAATGTTATGTTGATTGATAATCAGGGGAAGCACTGATTATTACATGTAGGTAGAAATTTAAGGACAATGTGATTTGTTTAAAGAAAATTAAGTAAAAAATTCAATGGATTTTATGCTGTTTTTCAGAACTGCAAAATTTTGTGTAAAATAAAGAAGAGGAAATAAGAAAACCACAAGCAGACGTTTACCTTTCCAAGATATAGTAATACTGGGAAGGAGAAGAAAAAAAAATGTGTGAATCACAAGAAAATATACTGGGTGTGCAGGTGACAGAAACATCCTCAAGGATTTCTGCCAGGGAGTCAAGGGAGACAAAGCTACTAAATAGTTACATTGCATTTCCTTCAAATCTGCATACACTGCAGCCTTTAAGCCATTACCTGAAGCTGAGGAGCTCCAATGAAAGTGACTTAAAACCTCATTCTGGCTGCTTCCAGTTGCCAGCCCCCTGAGGTTACCACCACACATTATTTAATTTGAGCTTGATGGTTTCAATTCTCTTCCTGATGCCTGATTCAGCTTTTCTATAGGCAGTCCCATCTATCTGTAACTGCTGAAGTACTGAAAATGGTTGAAATTGTTTTAATATTTCTTACTAGTTTTTGACATCTATTTATTTTTTTTATTATCCTTGATTTACTTTGGTTTCTTCTGTAAATTTATACATTAATTTTCCCATGTGATTATTCTCTTCTTCAACACTTAAAAGTCTTACTGAAATAATACTGAAATCTGGATTCATTGGATTCTATTTTAGCATGCTACCTGATGGACATTCTGTTAAAAGAATAAAAGATGACCATGACACCAGTGACCTTTTGCCTTGGAAGGACAGGTGCTTTGCATATTTTTTATAAAAAATGTTTTATATTTTTTATTTTTATTGAAGTATAATTGGCATACAACACTATATTAATTTCAGGTATATGATATAATGATTTTATATTTGTATACACTGTGAAATAATCACCAAGATAAGTCTAGTTAATATCTGTCAACATACATAGTAACACAATTTCTTTTCTTGTGATGAGATTTTAAAATCTACTTTCTTAGCAACTTTCAAATATGCAGCATGATATTATTACCTATAGCTGCCATGTTGTACATTACATCCTTTAAAAATAGTAATGATGAATTAAAAAATGCTATAAAGGAGGTGCAAAATAAAACGGAGGCAGACATGGCATGGATTGAAGAGGCAGAGGGGAGAATAGGTGAATTAGAAGATAAAATTATGGAAAAAGAGGAAGCTGAGAAACAGAGAGAAAAAAATCCAGGATCAAGAGGGGAGATTAGAGAACTAAGTAATGCAATCAAATGGAACAATATTCGTATCATAGGAATTCCAGAAAAAAGAGGGAAAGGGGCTGAAGCTGCATTTGAAAAAATCATGTCCCCAATCTGGGGAAGGAAACAG
Organism: Acinonyx jubatus; assembly: GCF_027475565.1. Classification (NCBI taxonomy): domain Eukaryota; kingdom Metazoa; phylum Chordata; class Mammalia; order Carnivora; family Felidae; genus Acinonyx; species Acinonyx jubatus. Next base: position 77,071,636 of record NC_069389.1, on the reverse strand, counting down.
ACATTGAAATCCAAGAGGCACAGATCTTTCTTCATACATAACTTGATTGATCTTCTATCATAGTGAAACTGTCAAAATACAAGGAAAAAGAGAATTCTGAAAGTAGCTAGGGATAAATGGGCCTTAACATACAAAGGTAGAGACATAAGGGTAGTAGCAGACCTATCTATTGAAACTTGGCAGGCCAAAAAGGAATGGCAGGAAATTTTCAATGTGATAGGAAAAATATCCAGCCAAGAATCCTTTACCCAGCAAGCTTGTCATTCAGAATATAAGGAGAGATAAAGGTTTTATACCATACACAAAAATAAACTCAAAATGGATGAAGGACTTGAATGTGAGATAGGAAACCATCAAAACCCTAGAGGAGAAAGCAGGGAAAAACCTCTTTGACCTCAGCCTCAGCAATTTCTTCCTTGACACATCTCCAAAGGCAAGGGAATTAAAAGCCAAAATGAACTATTGGGACCTCATGAAAATAAAAAGCTTCTGCACTGCAAAGGAAACAATCAACAAAACTAAAAGGCAGCTGACATAATGGGAAAAGATATTTTCAAATGACATATCAGATAAAGGGCTAGTATCCAAAATCTATAAAGAACTCACCAAACTCCACACCCACAAAACAAATAATCCAGTGAAAAATGGGCAGAAGACATGAATAGACTCTTTTCCAGAGAAGACTTCCAGGTGGCCAACAGTCACATGAAAAGATGCTCAACGTCACTAATCATCAGGGAATTACAGATCAAAACCACAATGAGATATTACCTCACGCTGGTCAGTGTGGCTAAAATGAACAAATCAGGAGACTATAGATGCTGCTGAGGATGTGGAGAAATGGGAACCCTCTTGCACTGTTGGTGGGAATGCAAACTGGTGCAGCCACTCTGGAAAACAGTGTGGCGGTTCCTCAAAAAATTAAAAATTGATCTACCCTATGACTCAGCAATAGCTCTGCCAGGAATTTACCCAAGGGATACAGGAGTGCTGATGCATAGGAGCACTTCTACTCCAATGTTTATAGTAGCACTTACAACAACAGCCAAACTACGGAAAGAGCCTAAATGTCCATCAACGGATGAATAGATAAAGAAGATGTGGTTTATATACACAATGGAATACTACTTGGCATTGAGAAAGAATGAAATCTGGCCTTTTGCAGCAACATGGATGGAACCAGAAGGTATTGTGTTAAGTGAAATAAGCCAGGCAGAGAAAGACAGATACCATATGTTTTCACTCATATGTGGATCTCGAGAAACTTAACAGAAGATGATGGGGGAGGGGAAGGGAGAAAAAGAAAAAAAAGTTACATAGAAGGAGGGAGGCAAAACATTAGAGATTCTTAAGGACTGAGGACAAACTAAGGGTAGATGGGGGATGGGGAAAGGAGAAAGTGGGTGATGTGCAGGGAGGAGGGCCGTGTTGAGATGAGCACTGGGTGTTGTTTAGAAACCAAGTTGACAATAAATTATATTTAAAAAAATTAAAACCAAATAAAACTAGAAGTTGGTAACTTTTGATTCCCTTTACCTATTATTGCACCCACCTCCATCCCCCACTTCTGGCAATCACCAATGTCTTCTCTGTATCTGAGTTTAGGTTAGTTTGTTTGCTTTTTAGATTTTAAATATAAGTAAGATCATATGGCATTTGTTTTCATCTGTCTGACTTATTTCACTTAGTGTAATACCCTCAGAGTTCATCCATATTGTTGCAATAAAAAGGTTTCATTCTTTTTATGTCTTAATAATATTTCATTTTGTATATGTACCACATTTTCTTTATCCATTCATCCATTGATGGACACTTAGGTTGTTGGCATAGTTTGGCTATTGTAAATAATGCTGCAATGAATATGGGGTGAACATATCTTTCTGAGTTAGTGTCTTCATTTTCTTTTGATAAATATACCGAATTGGAATTGTTGGATCATATGGTAGTTCTATTTTAAATTTTTTGAGGAAGTTTCATACCATTTTCCATAGTCACTGCATCAGATTACATTCCCAACAATACATAAGCGTTCCCTTTTGTCTACATCCTTGCCAACATTTGTTATTTCTTTTCTTTTTGATAATAGCCATTCTGGCAGGTGTGAGGTGACATCTCATTGTATTTTTGATTTGTATTTCCCTGATGATTAATAATGTTGAGAATTTTTTCATGTACCTGTTGACCATCTTTATGTCTTCTTTAGCAGAAAGAAAAGCATCTATTCAAATCTCCTGCCCATTTTTTTCATCAGACTGAGGATTTTTTCTTTTCTTTACTTTTCTTTTTTTTTTGCTTTTAAGTTGCATTAATTTTTATGTATTTTGAAGATTAACTCCTTATCAGATATATTATTTACATTTTTCCCATTCAGTAGGTTTCCTTTTCATTTGTTGAAGGTTTCTTTTGCTGTGTATAAGCTCTTTAGTTTGGTGTAGTTCCATTGTTTATCAAGGCGAAGACTAATGTCAAGGAGCTTATCACCAATGTTTTATTCTAGGAGTTCTATGGCTTCAGGTCTTACATTCAAGTCTTTAATCCATTTTGAGTTCATTTTTTGTGTATGGTGCAAGATAGTGGTTCAGTTTCATTTTTTTGCATGTGGCTGTCCAATTTCCCCAACACCATTATTGAAGAGATTCATTTTCTCATTGAATATTCTTTCCAGCTTTGTTGAATATTAATTGACCATATAGTTGTAGGCTTATTTCTAGGTTTTCTACTCTGCTCCATTGATCTATTTGTCTGTTTTTATGCCACTACCATGCTTATTTGATTTCTATAGTTTTGTAATATAGTTTCAAGTATGGGAGCATAATTCCTCCAGGTTTGTTTTTCTTTTTCAAAATTGCTTTGTTTATTCATTGTATGTTTTGGTTTCATACAAATTTTAGAATTATTTTTTCTATTTATGTGAAAAATGCCATTGGAATTTTGATGTATGTGACACTTATTCTGTACATGACTTTGGATAGTATAGACATTTCAACAATTTTATTCCTCCAATCCGTTAGCATACATATATATATATATATATATATATATATATATATATATATATATATTAGTTTGTGTTTTCTTCAATTTTTTTTCATCAACGTTATAGTTTTCAGAATACAGGTCTTTCAACTCCTTGGTCAAATTTATTTCTGTGTATTTTATTCTTTTTGATGCAATTATAAATGGCACTAATTTCTTTTTTTTTTCCTTTTTTTTAAAGTTTACCCATTTATTTTGAGAGAGAGAGAGTAAGCAGGGGAGAGACACAGAAATAAAGAGAGAGAATCCTAAGCAGGCTCTGCACCATCAGCACAGAGCCTGTCATGGGGCTCGAACTCACAAACCATGAGATGATGGCTGAAATGAAACCAAGAGTCAGATGTTTAACCAACTAAGCCACTCAGGCTTCCCTGGACTGATTCTTAAATTCTTTTTCTGCTATTTCATTATTAGTATACAGAAACACAACAGATTACTGTATATTTTGATTTCTTCAACTTTATTAAATTCCTTAGTTCTAACAGTTTGTTATTGGAATCTTTAGGGTTTTATTTATATAATACCATGTTATCTACAAATAGTGACAGTTTTACATCTTCCTTGCCAATTTCGATGTGTTTTTTTTTCCTTGCCTATTTGTTCTGGCTAAGACTTCCAATACTATGTTGAATAAAAGTAGTGAGAATCAACATCCTTGTCTTGTTCTGATATAAGGAAAAAATTCAACTTTTCACCATTGAGTATGAGTTAGCTATTGACTTGTTATACATGACTTTTATTATGTTGAAGTACATTCTCTCTATACTTACTTTGTTGAATCTTTTTATCATAAGTGGATGCTGAATTTTGTCAAATGCTTTTCCTAAGTCTATTGAGATGATCATATGACTTTAATCTTGTACTTTGTTAGTGTGGTGCATCACATTGATTGATCCGTAGATATTGAAACATCCTTGCCCCATAGTATAAATTCCACGTGATAATGTTTTATGATCATTTTAATGTATTGTTGAATTTGGTTTGCTAATATTTTATTGAGGATTTTTCATCTATATTCATTAGTGTTATTGACCTATAGTTTTCTTGTGGGTGTCTGTCAGGGTCTCAGGAGAATTCTGGTCGTGTAAAATGTGTTTGGAAATATTTCCTCCTCTTCTATTTTTGGAAGAGTTTGAGCAGGATTCATATTAATTCTTTTTTGAATGTTTGGTAAAATTCACCAGTGAAGTCATCTGGACTTTTGTTTGTTGGAAGGTTTATGGATAATTTCTTAACTAGTCAGAATCTAATGTCGGTAAAAGAGGATTAATTGAGAGTTTGTATTTTCTTCAAATATTTAAATAGGTCATTTATATGCATACGACTACAAATTATACTTGTGTTGTACAACATGTTTCTGGTGTTCTTCACCAATCCATTATTACTGGAGAATTAATTAATTGGGAGTGGTAAGCAGTAAACTTGTCAAGTTGTGTTGTAATATCTGCCCCTCTCACCTTGAGTTCTGGGATATCAGGGTTATTGCTTATTTATTTTCATATTCTCACACTGTTCTGTCAAAGGTGCTCACTTAATACATGCTGGATGAATAAATGAGGGGTTCTGACTAAATATTCCTTTTTGTAAACTTGGTTCTATATCACACAGAGTTTCACATTCTGGTTTTGACTATGCCTCTTCATTACTGCCCATCAGACTGGTCAGTTTATTGTATGTTGGCTGATATTAATCTTATATCTATAGCGATATGTTTGGGGTTTTTTTTGTCCATAACTGCTTACGTTTCAGCTTTTGCAATGCATCACAGACACATATCAACTACCTTTATTAATTCTAGGTGTTTTTTGTTTCTTTTGGCTACTGCACAAATCCATATAATAAGGAAAGCCAGCTTCCCAGCTTCCTTCCAATTTTCCCTGCCAATGCCCTTTTTAAAAAAGCCTATATAGGAAACTATCAACAGAACTAAAATGCAACCGATGGAATGGGAAAACATATTTTCAAATGACATATCAGATAAAGGGCTAGTATCCAAAATCTATAAAGAACTCACCAAACTCCACACCCACAAAACAAATAATCCAGTGAAAAATGGGCAGAAGACATGAATAGACACTTTTCCAAAGAAGACATCAGATGATCAACAGACACATGAAATGATGCTCAACGTCACTCATCATCAGGGAAATACAAATCAAAACCACATTGGGTACCACCTCAAGCCAGTCAGAGTGACTAAAATTAACGAATCAGGAGACTATAGATGCTGGCGAGGATGTGGAGAAACAGGAACCCTGTTGCACTGCTGGTGGGAATGCAAACTGGTGCACCTGGTTTGGAAAACAGTGTGGAGGTTCCGCAAAAAGTTAAAAATAGATCTACCCTATGACCCAGCAATAGCACTGCTAGGAATTTACCCAAGGGATACAGGAGTGCTGATGCATAGAGCCACTTGTACCTCAATGTTTATAGCAGCACTTTCAACAATAGCCAGATTATGGAAAGAGCCTAAATGTCCATCGACTGATGAATGGATAAAGAAGACCTGGTTTATATATACAATGGAATACTACTTGGCAATGAGAAAGAATGAAATGTGGCCATTTGCAGCAACATAGATGGAACTGGAAGGTATTGTGGTAAGTGAAATAAGCCAGGCATAGAAAGATAGACACCATATGTTTTCACTCATATGTGGATCTTGAGAAACTTAACAGAAGACCATGGGGGAGGGGAAGGGGGGAAAAGTTACAAATAGAGAGGGAGGGAAGCAAACCATAAAAGACTCTTAAATAAGGAGAACAGTGTTGATGGGGGGTGAGGGAGAGGGGAAAGTAGGTGATGGGCATGGAGGAAGGCACTTGTTGCGATTAGCACTAGGTGTCATATGGAAGCAAATTTGACAATAAATTATAATAAAAAGAAAAAAAAAGCCTATATATCTGTGATGGGAGTCAAATGTATAATGCCTCATGATTTCACGGGGAAAATAAATGATTCTTTTGATTGAGTAGTACTTAAAATCCCTGTTAATTAAAAGTCCCTTTCTCAATGTGTGTTGTCTCCTACTATCATGTATATTCTACATATCTTCATATATGCCTTTCACTTTCTTCTTTTCTGGTTCTTGTCTGTTTCATGCACCTTTAAATTTGAGCTGCTATAGCATTCATTATATATACTAGTTTTGAAAAGATCAAGTATACTTCCTATGATGCTTGGAACAAGCCAATTTTTATATTGTAAGGACCAAAAATAAAGAAATTCATACCAAATGTTATATAGTCCCTGTGATACTCTTGAGCAATACATAATTCAGCATTTTAAGAAATAGTGGTAATTCTGTTTCCCAAAGTGTTATTTTTTTTTATCAAAATGAAAAAGCTGCCTTATAGTTTCCTTTATTGTTTTCTCTTCCCTCTTTTAAGCTTCTTTGGTGAGTAGATGCTTGTGGATTTAGGGTAGGTTTTTTTCCCCCTAGGTATATGGTTTTCTTTAAAGGATATTGTTAAGAACAAAATTTCCTAAAGCTACTTCTTATGAGTGTAACTGAACACTTGTTAATGTGTATAGAATGATCAATTTCTACTATACTTAGAAAATTGAGCTGCATTATTCTGAAAAACTATTCCACCATAGATTTCATGTCTCAGTTTTCTAGTACATTTCATATTTTGTTAATTTTTTAATGTTTATTTTTGACAGAGAGAGACGGAGCATGAGTAAGGGAGGGGACAGCTCCAGGCTCTGAGTTGTCAGTACAGAGCCTGATGCGGGGCTTGAACTCATGAGCCATGATATCATGACCTGAGCTGAAGTCGAGCACTTCCCCGACTGAACCCCGACATATTTTTTTAAAGGATTCAAATAGCAGAGAAAACAACAAAATAGCTTTACATACAAGTTTGTCTTGGAACTCTTAGATGATCCTGGATACAAATGCCAAGTTGAAATCTCTTTGATAGTTTACTTCTCAGTGACTATGCACACAGCATGAGCAAAAGATGGTACAATGAAGCCAAATCCAAGCCCTTGGTGTCTTCTCTGTCCTCAGTACTCCTCTTTGCCAGTTTGGCAGTTCATCTGTGCTAATAAAATTCATCAGAGGTTGACAGGTGGTAAGTGGGTAATGCCATTCCAAAGTACTTAGTGTAATAGTAATATTTAGTGCAATTCTTATGAAGTTATATGGTATTATTTTAATAAGTGAATTAGCAAAAGTTTTACAGTTCTCACCTTTTATTATTGAAAGCAGCACTCATCTGATTGCCCATGCTGGTCTCAGGAGATATATAATTTGCAATACAAGCATAGTATTAACAAAAGATGTCATATAAAAATTACATAATTTCTTACTTTTCAAATCCAGTGAGAAAGGGTTTATTGCAATAATATGTTATGTTTCTATACACTGCATAGTAGATACCTAAATATTTACTAAATATTTAATTAATATTCCTCTGTGGATGCTATATCACCTGCTTATAATTCTAAAATATATTTATATTGTATATTTATAAGTTAATTAATTCTTCTCTGTGAACGGTATTTAGAATTCTTGGAACATTTAACATAACAACAGACAAATGTGTAAGTAAAATAAATATAAAACAGACAGGTGTGTAAATATATATATATTATATATAAGCAAATATATATAAGCAAATATATATATATATAATTTTCTCCATTTAAGATGGATATGACAAAGATGAAAAGGTGGCTGTGTAGTTGAGTATTGTCAATAATGAACTTTAAATTTTTAAAACAAAAATTTTTTAATTTTTATTTTTGAGAGAGAGAGAGACAGAGAGCGATTGGGGGAGGGGCAGAGAGGGAAACAGAATCTGAAGCAGGCTCAAGGCTCTGAGCTGTCAGCGCAGAGCCCAATGCGGGTTTTGCACTCACAATCCTCCAGATCATGACCTGAGCCTACATGGGATGCTTAACCAATTGAGCCACCCAAATCCCCATCAGTAGTGAACTTAAAATGCTCTTACAAACGTATAAATAAGGCCACTTTTTGAGATACAGGCCAATGAAGGCTGGTAGATAATTATTGCTGTTCAAATGATATGAAAATAAAATATGAAAACATAGAATAGAGTTTAGGATCATATATGTACTCAAAGTGTTATCTTTTAGCTTGTTTTCCAAGAGTGTGTTTAGGTATAAAATGTCATTGATTTATATAGTCTTTGATTAACAATCACTTCCAGGAAACCATTGCAAAAAGCAGCATGTACAATGTGGTACATCTTTAATTTTTAAATTAAAATGGAATTTATGGAATAAGCAACACTTTGATGTGAAAGGAACCCAGAAAAAATGATTCAGAGCCATCTGAATAGATGTAGAGGATATTTTCTGCTTTTTTAGCTGTTTATTGTCCAACCTTTCACTATGTAATGTACTAATTAACACAGTAGCCCACCTTCTATTCAAAATCAAAAGCTGGAGATTCTTTTACTTTCCCCATGGAGGCCAGGATCTGGGTATGTAACCTGGGCTGAGATAAATGGATGCTAACATCCCATAATATGAACCTCAATTGGTAACACCAGATTAAATTTATGATTGTAATTAATTGAGAAAAGCTGCTACCATCTCTAGCAGTGCTGGTAGTAGTTTTTAGAGATGATGGAAACTGGTGGCTCCCAAGTACTGAGGCTCTGTCTTGGCCAGATTGTTCTAGTTAACAGATTATTAGTTTGTACTTTGCTTCTTATCTCTCCAAACTCTTTTCCATCCTTCTAGTTTTAGAAGTCTGTTTTTCTAGACAATGTAATAGTATCTAATATAACCTACCAATGAATTCTTTTTTTTAAATTTTTTAAGATAGCTAGAGACTATGAGAATGAGAAATACTATATCATGTTACCCAATGTCCCTGCACTAATGATACTTGACAGACTCCAGAGCACATTTCCTGGAGGTTTCAGGAACCCACTGTGCCTAATTTAACACTTAAGAGGTGGTCGATACATTTGACATAAAAAAGGAATTTTTAAATTTATCAAACACAATATTATTGTTTACATTTCAAGAATGATATTTTTTTTCCAGAAGAAAGAGTGTAGAAAGTATTTGGTAATGTGTAATAGATGTAGCTTGAAATACAGGACATGAGCTTTAGAAACATATAGGTTTGGGCATTAATTTTTGTCCTACTATTTGACACCTGTGTGCCCTAGGTAAGTTACTTAAGATTTTTTACCTGTAAAAAGAAAATCATAAGAAATGTGGGGATTATCTGATATATTAAATATTACATTGCAACAAGAACAAAACCTAGAACATAATTTTCATTTAATTAATAATTATTATTCATTTGAGCTTGGAAAGATGGTGGAGTAGGAGGAATCTAAGTTCACTCTATCCCACATTTACAACTAAATACAACTTACATCTGAGTAAGTCAACTGGAGGGCAAAATGAAGATTTTCAGAACAAACTCCACAACAAAATGTAGAGAAGAAGCCACATCTGAGAGATTAGGGTGAGCAGAAATGGTGGTTGGGACTGCTCAGGAGGGGAAGAGTTGTGGGCAAGGAAAAGGGAAAGCACCAGGGAGCCAACACAGAGAAGATGAATCCCCATAATGTCTGGCTTTGGAAATCAGAGGAGCTGAATTCTGTGTTTTTATAACCAAAGCCTGGAGATTTAAGAGTCAGCTGACTCAACACTGGGCAAGCCAGGAGAGCCAGTGATAGCTGGTTCTCCAATCTTAAAGAGATAGCAGCCCACAATGAGGCAACATAGAAGCAACAGTTTGCACAATGATTGCAGTAAATGGGAGGAAGATACACACACACACACACACACACACACACACAGTATATATATACTGATTTAGGTGCAACTTGGGAGAATTTTCTGGGAACAAAGGAAGTGACAGGTGCCACTTTCCTCCCCTTCCTTGGCATAAAAACAGGGCCACCTGCCAGAGGCATCCCAGCACAGCTACTTGCTACCTAACCTGCTAGCATTGTGCCCCCACCCACATGTTCTCCTGAGGACTTTTCCACTCCAAGCCTGCTGGCCTCAACCCTGGTCTCAGTGTAAATTTTGGTAACATCATGCAAACACATGTGCCCTGTGCAGCTGCCATGCACACAGACACTGTGCATCCCCAGCAGCTGCCTCCTCTGTGCACACACCCCTGGCCACCACTACCTCATCCACATGCTACAAACCCAGCAGCCACAGAGCTTCAGGGGATTCAGCCTAGGTCTAGCCACTCAGCTCAAATTTTAGTAACACTGCTGCCCCACACCCACAGAGCCAATCTGCCTGGGACCCACTAACACCACAGAAAAAAAAAAGCAGAGCCCATAACAGGCAGAGAGTCAGCTCAGACAACTGGACTTAAAGAAAAAAATGACTTAGACACAACAAAAGGATATAAGAAAAGCACATAGGAGACTCCCTTGAAGTGCGAAGTTCTGGTGAACAGGGGACACTGCACTGCTAGGCACTATAAGAACTCTTGTTCATAAAACCACTACTTTCAAGAACAGAAGACACATCTGACTTTCTTAACACAGAGAAACAGACATGCAGAGGTGGAAAAATGAGGAGATAGAAGAATATGTCCCAAATGAAAGAACAGTAAAAGATTACAGCAGGACATCTAAGCAGAAGAAAAATAAGTAGTATGCCTGGTAGATAATTTAAAGTAACAATTCTGGGCACCTGGGTGGTTCAGTTGGTTAAGCATCTGACTCTTGATTTTGACTCAGGTCATGATCTCATAGTTCATGGGTTCGAGCTCTACATGGGGCTCTGTGCTGATTATGTGGAACCGGCTTGGGGTTCTCTCTCTCCTTCTCTCTCTACTCCTCCACAAATCAAGATCATGTTCTCTCACTCTCTCTCCAAATAAATACACTTTAAAAAACTTAATAAAAAATTGAGTAATGATCCTAAAGATACTCACTGAACTTCAGAAAAGGGTGGGGAACATCAGTAAGACCCTGGACAAAGAGATAAAATATATCAGAGATGAGAAATCCAATAAGTAAAATAGAAAATATAATACATGGAGTAAATACTAAGCTACAGGAAACAGAGGAACATATCAGTGACCTGGAGGATAGAGTAATGGAAAGCAATGAATCTCAACGGCTGAGAGATAAACAAATACTGCATAATGAGAATACACTTACAGAACTCAGCAACACCATCAAGCATAATAACATTCACACTGTAGGGATCCCAGAAGAGAGAGAAAGGGGGCAGAAAATGCATTAAAAAAATACTAGTTGAAAACTTCCCGAATTTAGGGAGGGAAACAGAGATCCATTTTCAGGAGGCAGAGATTCTAAACAAATTCAATGCAAAACTGTCCACACCATGACATGTAGTAATTAAGATGGCAAAAAAACAAAACAAAACAAAACAAAAAAACAGAGGAAGAATTCTTAAAGGTTCCAAGAGAAAAGAAGACAATTACATGCAAAGGAAACTTCAGAAAGCAAAGCTGTTTTTTTAGCAAAACTTTGCATGCAAGAAACAAGTGGTATGATATATTCAAAGTGCTGAAAAAAAATATGAAGCTAAGAATACTCTAACCAGCAAGGCAATCATTCAAAATAGAAGGAGAAATAAAGGATTTCCCAAACAGACAAAAGAATTAATGACCACTAAACCAGTCCTACAAGAAATGTTAAGGCGGACTCTGTGAGTGGAAAGACAAAGCCACAAGTAAGAATAAGAAAAATAGGAAGGACAAAAGCATAAATAAATAAATAAATAAATAAATAAATAAATAAATAGTTATACCTGCAAAAATCAGTCAAGACAAACAAAGTTAAAGAGTATAAAATATGATACCAAATATTTGGCACATGGAGAAGAGAGGAGTAAAGAATGAGTTCAAAATTAAGTGATTATCAACTTCATATAGACTGCTATATGCCAAAGATGTTATATATAAGCCAAATGGTAACCACAACCAAAAAACCAGTAATAGAAATGCAAAAGATAAAGAGTAAGGAATCTAAATATATCACTAAAGAAACCCAGCAAACCACTAAAGGGAGATAGAGAAGAAAAGATCAGAGAAAAACTACAAAAACAACCAAAAAACACATAACAAAATGACAATAAATATATATCTATCAATAATTAGTTTGAATGTAAATGAACTAAATGCTGCAACCAAATTGATAGGATGACAGAGTGGACTTACAAAAAGACCCATCTCACAAAAGACTCAATTCACACCTAAATAAACTTGCAGATTGAAAATGAAGGGATGAAACAACATTTATCGTGTAAATGAATGTCAGAAAAAAGCTCTAGTAGCAATTCTTATATCAGACAAAATAGACTTTTAAACTAAGTCTGGAAAAGGAGACGAAGAAGGACACTGTATAATAACAAAGGGAACAGCCCAACAAGAAGATATAGCAAATGTAAATACTCATGTACCCAAAATGGAAGCACCCCAATACACAAAACAGTTAATAACAAAGTAACTAATTGATAGTAATACAGTAATAGTAGGGGACTTTAATACCCAATTTACATTAATGGACAGATAATCCAAACAAGGAAACACACTGGACCAGATTATTTGACAGATATATTCAGAACATTCCATCCTAAAACAACAGAATGCCCATTCCTTTCAAGCGCACATGGAACATTCTCCTGAATAGATCACATATTAGATGTCAAAACAAGTCTCAACAAATTCACACAGATCAAAGCCATACCCTGCATCTTTTCTGACCTCAGTGCTGTGAAACTAGAAATCAACCACAGGAAAAAAAACTGGAAAGACTGCAAATAAATGGATGTTAAATAACATGCTACTAAACAATGAATGGGTCACTTAGGAAACCAAATAAATCAAAATTTACATATAAATAAATGAGGATGAAACCACAATGGTCCAAAATCTGTGGGGTGCAGCTTTAAGGGAGTGTGGGAAAATGGCAGAGTAGGAGGACCCTGAGCTCATCCCATCCCATGTTCGCAACTAGATATCATCCACATACAAATCAGCAAACCAGAGAGCAATCTGAAGACTGCCAGAAGAAACTCTACCAGTAAATATAGAGAAGAAGCTTCATCTGAAAAGTTAAGAAGGTCAGAAAGGCAGAGGAAGGCTGCCCACAGGAGGGAGGGAGCTGTGCCCCTGGAGACGGCAGAGAAATGGGCCCTCACACCAGGAACCTCACATAGGAAAGCCATAAAGTTTGGCTTTAAAAGCCAGAGGGGTTGAATTCCATGAGTTTATAAAACCAGTGGGACTTGGAACCGGGAGCATTCAAAGTCAGCTGACTCAGCAACCCAGAAGGGCCATGATAGCTGGGTCCCTGCTGTTAAAGAGACAGCAGTCTGCACAGACAGGCAACACATAAATGACATTTTATACAACACTTGGGGCAGTGGGAAGACAGATCTGTTTATACTGATTTTGGAGCATGCTGGGGGAGTACTCAGAAACCGAGGGATCTGGCAGGTGCCATTTTTCTCTCCTATCCCCAGTATAAACACAGGGCTATCTGCAAGAGGTCAGGCTGTACAGACACTTGCTACTTAACCCATAGCCAGTGCACTATGCCCACGATTTCTCCTGAGGACTTTCCCACTCCAAGCCTGCTAGCCTCAGCCCTGGGGTTAGGGCAAATTTTGTTAAAGCCATGTTCATGTGCTACCCAGCCACTTGGTACACAGGTACCACTTTGTGCCACAATAAGCCACCACACCCCACATATCTGCCACACCACCCTGAGCTACCACCCTTGCATGTTGCACCCTGCTGACATGCTAAGCCCATATGCACACTCCAAGCCACTATTGTACACTGGAGTCAGGCTTGCACCCCTATCCACCCCAGTGCACAAACTCCAGCCAACACAGAACTTCAGGGGATCCAGTATAGGACTAGTGCCCTGGGGTAAATTTTGCTAAAACCAGTGCTCTGTTCCCAAGTTCCCCGGTGGGCATGCTCCTTCAAACCTGACTTGTTTGGGTCCCATTAAAACCACAGAGAGAAAGCAGAGACCACAACAGACAGAGAATCAATTCAGACAACTAAACTGAAAGGAAAAATAATTCAGACACAACAGTAGGATGTAAGCACACACATAGGACACACTCCTGAAGGGCCACATCCTGGTGAACTGGAGACACTACACTATAGGGCACAGCAGAACCTCTTTCTTTTAAAGTCAACACTTTCTTTTTTTTTTTTTTAAGTTTTGCCTTTTTTAAAAGGAATGTTTACACCCAATTTGGGGCTCAAAATCATGACCCAAGTTCAAGACTTTCATGCTCTTCTGTCTGAGCCAACCACATGCATCATTAAAAAAAGTTTTATTTTAAATTCACTACTTTTAAGAGAAGATATGGCTGACTTTCTTAACACAGGGAAACAAACACAAAAAGTAGACAAAATGAGGAGACAGAGAAATTTATTCCAAATTAAAGAAAAGGACAAGGCTATGGCCAGAGATCTAAGCAAAACAGACATAAACAACATTCCTGATAGAGAATTTAAAGCAATGATCATAAGGGTATTCACTGGACTTGAGAAGAGAGTGGAAGCAATCAGTGAGAGTCTTAACACAGATATAAGGAATAACATAGCAGAGATAAAGAGCTCAATAAAGGAAATGAGAAGCATGCTTGTTGGAATGAATAACAGGATAGAAGAAGCAGAGGAATGAATTAGTGACCTAGAAGACAGAGTAATGGAAAGTAATCAAGCTGAACAAAAGAGACAAAAAAATAATTATGCCAAATGAGAATAGACTTAGGGAAGTTAGTGGCTCTTTCAACATAACACTTGTACTACAGGAGCCAAGGAAGAAGAGAGAAGGGGGAAGAAAATGTATTTAAAGAAATAATAACTGAAAAATTCCCTTATCTAGGGAAGGAAACAGATATCCAGATGAGGTACAGAGAATTCCCATCAAAATCAACAAAAGGAGACCCAATCCAAGACATATTGCAATTAAAGTAACAAAATCCAGTGGTAAATAAAAAAAAAATAATAGCTGCAAGAAAAGCCCTTAACTTATAAGGCAAAACCCATAAGACTAACAGGTGATTCTTCAACAGAAACTTTGAAAACCAAAGGGAATGGCATAATATATTAGAAGTGCTGGATGGGAAAAAAAATCTGCAACAAGAATACTTATTCAGTAAAGCTATCATTCAGAATAGAAGAAGAAATAGAGTTTCCTAAACAAACAAAAACTTAGAGTTCATGACCACTAAACCACCCCTAATAGAAACATTAAAGGTGACTCTTGGAGTAGAAACAGAAGACTAAATATGACAGTATAAAGGTAGGAAACATAAAAGCAGTGAAAGTAAATTTTCTATAAAAAATAAGTCAAGGAACTAACAAAAAAGAAGATATAAAATAGAATAACATACACCTAAAATGTGGGGAGGAGAAAAGATGGGTTCAAACAACGAACATCAACTCAATATAGGTAGCCTTACCTGAAAAGATTATATAAAAATGTAATAGTAACCACATAACAGAAACCACTAATAAATATGCAAAGAATAAAAAGGAAGAAATCCAAATATATCACTAAAAATCAGCAAACCATGAGAGAAAGATAAAAAATTATCAGAGTAAATCTTCAGAAACAATCATAAACCAAGTGATAAAATGGTAATAAATATATATCTATCAATAATTAGTTTGAATGCAAATGAACCAAATGCTCCAATCAAAAGGCACAGGTGACAGGGGCACCTGGGTGGCTCAAACAGTTAAGTGTAAGACTCTTGATCTCAGCTGAGGTCTTGATCTCAGGGTTGTGAGTCAAGCCCCACATTGAGCTCTGCATTGGGTGTGAAGCCTACTTAAATGGGTAAGGAGCATTAAGGAATCTACTCCTGAAATCATTGTTGCAATATATGCTAACTAACTTGGATGTAAATTTAAAAAATAAATTAAATAAAAATTAAAAAAAGAAAAGACACAGAATGACAGAATAGATTAAAACAAGACCCATCTATATGCTGCGTACAAAAGACACATTTTATACCTGAAGACACCTACAGATAGAAAGTGAGGGGATGCAGAAACATCTACCCTGCAAATAGACGTCAAAAGAAAGACAGAGTAAAATTATATATCAGAAAAACCGCCTCTAAAACAAAGACTAACAAGAGACAAAGGAGGACATGATATAACAATAAAGGGAAAAATCCAACAAGAAGATATAACAAATATAAATATTTATGCGCCCAAAATGGAAACACCCAAATACAAAAAACAAAAAACAAACCAACGAACCTAATAACAGACATAAATGAACTAATTGACAATGACACAATAATAATAAGGGACTTTAACACCCTAGTTACATCAATGGACAGACCATCTAAACAGAAAATAAACAAGGAGGGGCGCCTGGGTGGCTCAGTCGGTTAAGCGTCCGACTTCAGCTCAGGTCACGATCTCACGCTCCGTGAGTTCGAGCCCCGCGTCGGGCTCTGGGCTGATGGCTTAGAGCCTGGAGCCTGCTTCTGATTCTGTGTCTCCCTCTCTCTCTGCCCCTCCCCCGTTCATGCTCTGCCTCTGTCTCAAAAATAAATAAACGTTAAAAAAATTAAAAAAAAAATAAACAAGGAAACAGTGGCTTTTAATGACACACTGGACCAGATTGATTTAAGAAATATAGTCAGAACATTCTCTCCTAAAACAGTAGAATACACATTCATTTCAAGTGCACATGGAACATTCTCCAGAATGGATCACAAAACAAACCTCAACAAATTCAAGTATATCAAAGTCATACAATGCACCTATAAACAACAGCACTATGAAGCTAGAAATAAATGATAAGAAGAAATCTGGAAACACCACAAATATATGAAGGTTAAATAACATGCCACTAAACAATGAAAGGCTCAACAAGGAAATAAAATAAGAAAAAGAAAAGTGCATAGAAACTAATGAAAATGCAAACATGACAGTACAAAACCTTTGGAATGCAGCAAAAGTGGTCATAAGAGGGAACTTTATAGCAATACGGGATACCTCAAGAAGCAAGGAACATCTCAAATAAACAACTTAACCTTATATGTAAACGAACTAGAAAAAGGACAAACAAAACCTAAACCAACAGAAGAAAGGAAATAATAAATATTAGAGGAGAAATAAATGATATAGAAACCAAAACAAACAAACAATAGAACAAATCACTAAAGCCAGGCGCTCATTCTTTGGGGAAAAAAAATCAATAAAATTATAAACCTCTAGCAAGACTTATCAAGAAAAAAAGAAATGTCTCAAAGAAATAAAATCACAAATGAAAGAGGAGAAAGAAATAGCAATATCACATAAATACAAATAATTATAAGAAAACATTATGAAAAACTGTATACCAACAAACTGAACAGTGTAGAAGAAATGGATAAATTTCTAGAAACAAGTAAACTACCAAAATTTGAACAAGAAGAAAAAGAAAATTTGAATAGATCAATAACCAGCAAATAAATAGAATCAGAAAAAAAATCCCAACAAACAAAAGTCCAGGACTACATGGCTTCACAGGGTAATTATACCAAATAGTTAAAGAAGAGTCAATACCTATTCTTCCTATTCCAAAAAATAGAAAAGGAAGGTAAACTTATTAATTCATTCTATGAGTACAGAACTATCCTAATACTGAAATGGGATAAGGACACCACTGAAAAGAAAACTTTAGGCCAATATCCTTGATGAATAGAGTTGCAAAAATCCTCAATAAAATACTAGTAAACCGAACTCAGCAATATGTTTAAAAATTCATTCACAAAATCAAATAGGATGTATTCCTAGGTTGCAAATGCAGTTCAATATTTGCAAATCAATCAACATGATACACCACATTAATAAAAGGAAGTATAAGAACCATATGATCATCTCAGTAGATTCATAAAAAGCATTTGACAAATACAATATCGATTTGGAGAAAAAACCTTAACAAAGCAGGTTTAGAGGAACCTATGTCAACATAGGGAAGGATATTTATGAAAAATCCACAGCTCATATCTTCCTCAATAGCAAAAAAACCTGAGAGGACATCTTCTAAAGTCTGGAACAAGACAAGTGTGTCCACTCTTACTGTTTTTATTCAACATAGTACTGGAGGTCCTAGCCACAGCTACAGACAACAAGAAGTAATAAGTGCATCCAAATTCATAAGAAAGAAACTAAAGTTTCACTATTTCCAAAAGACATGATACTATGTATACAAAACCCAAAAAAGTACACCAAAAAGCGACTAGAACTGATGCATGAATTGAGTGAAGTTTCAGAACACAACATCAAAGTAAAGAAATCTGATGCATTTTTATACACCAATAATGAAGCAGCAGAAAAGAAATTAAGAAAATACTCTCATTTACAATGCACCAAAAATAAAATGTCTAGGAATAAAACTAACCAAAGTGGCTAAAGAACTGTACTCTGAAAGCTGTAAACACTGATGAAAGAAATTGAAGATGACAGAAAGAAATGGAAAGACATTCCATGTTCATAGATTGGAAGAACAAATATTGTTAAAATATCTATAATACCAAAGGAAATCTACATATTTACTTCAATCCCTATCAAAATACCAACCAACAGAATTATTCACAGAAGTGGAACAAACAATTCTGAAATTTATATAGAATCACAAAAGTCCCTGGCACAAAAACAGACACTCAGATCGATGGAACAGAATAGAGAACCCAGAAATGGATGCACAAATGTATGGCCAACTAATCTTTGACAAAGCAGGAAAGGATATCCAATGGAATAAAGACACTCTCTTCAGCAAATGGTGCTGCGAAAACTGGACAGCGACATGCAGAAAAATGAACCTGGAGCACCTTCTTACACCATACACAAAAATAAACTCAAAGTGGATGAAAGACCTAAATGTAAGACAGGAAACCATCAAAATCCTCGAGAAAACAGGCAAAAACCTCTTTGATCTTGGTCACAGCAACTTCTTATTCAACACGTCTTTGGAGGCAAGGAAAAAAAAAGCCAAAATGAACAATCGGGACCTCATAAAAATAAAAAGCTTCTGCACAGCAAAGGAAACAATCAGCAAAACTAAAAGGCAACCGACAGAATGGGAGAAGATATTTTCAAACGACATATCAGATAAAGGGTTTGTATCCAAAATCTCTAAAGAATTTATCAAACTCAACATCCAAAAAACAAAGAATCCAGTGAAGAAATGGGCAAAAGACATGAATAGACACTTTCCAAAGAAGACATCCAGATGGCCAAGTGACACATGAATCATCATGGAAATACAAATCAAAACCACAATGAGATACTACCTTACACCTGTCAGAATGGCTAACATTAACAACTCAGGCAACAACAGATGTTGGTGAGGATGCATAAAGAGTATCTCTTTTGCATTGCTTGTGGGAATGCAAGCTGGTGCAGTCCCTCTGGAAAACAGTATGGAGGTTCCTCAAAAAATTAAAAATGGAACTACCCTTGGGGTGCCTGGGTGGCTCAGTTGGTTGGGCGTCCAACTTCAGCTCAGGTCATGATCTCATGGTCAGTAAGTTCGAGCCCCGTGTCGGGCTCTGTGCTGACAGCTCAGAGCCTGGAGCCTGCTTCGGATTCTGTGTCTCCCTCTCTCTCTGCCCATCCCCTGCAAATGCTCTGTCTCTCTCACTCTCAAAAACGAATAAATGTTAAAAAAATAGAACTACCCCATGACCCAGCAATTGCACTACTAGGTATTTATCCAAGGGATACAGGTATGTTGTTCCAAAGGGACATATGCACCTCAATGTTTATAGCTGCACTATGAACAATAGCCAAAGTATGGAAAGAGCCAAATGTCCATCAATGGATGAATGGATAAAGAAGATATGGTATATATGTACAATGGAATATTACTCGGAAACCAAAAAGAATGAAATCTTGCCAATTGCAACTACGTGGATGGAACTAGAGGTTATTATGCTAAGCGAAATTAGTCAGAGAAAGATAAATATCATATGAATTCACTCATATGGGGACTTTAAGACGCAGAACAGATGAACATAAGGGAAGAGAAGCAAAAATAATATAAAAACCGGGGTGGGGGACAAAACATAACAGACTCTTAAATATGGAGAACAAAC